>NC_041053.1:14772700-15078427 GCF_900634775.1 Gouania willdenowi
ATGCACAGCCACCTCCCAACAGTGATGAGAAACTGTGTGAATATAATAACAGCAGTAGGGGGTTTAATGAGAGACAATCAATGAGGCACGGATCCTGACAGTGTGGTTAATAATCTCATGAGAGATCCACCATAAGAAACACCTCATTACACTGAAAACAAATAGATAAATATAAGCCCATTATTCAGAGCTGAGCTATTAAGGAGAAGTCTCCACTTGGAGTAATGAGAAACATTTTGTTTGCTCCATCATAAAAAGGTATTAGAATCCCCCTTGAACACGGCTCAGAGCACATAGAGCACAGAGAGAGGAGGAGACGCTGGTGAGGCTGATAAAAAGTAATGATCTGCACTGCTCACACTAAACAGTCGAGTATGTGATGTTAATAATATTCATTGTCATTCCTGCTGCTGACATGACTTTGTCATGAAAGATTCACCTTTAAAGTCCAAGTAAAGCAGAAATAAATGTGTGTTATGAGTTCGTCACACCACAGAAACATGTGTCCTTGACCACTGAGCCAAATTTGAAAGATGGAAAAAAGTACTGTATATAAAATTAGGTCTCAAAATCATGGAAAAATGCTGGGGGCGTGTCAGTTAGAGGTGCTGGAACCACGCCCACGTGTGAGGAGGGCACCGCCTTCGTGTATTAACCCTAACCCTATGGAAGAGAGCAGTGTGAAAGACCAAAAATAAAAAAATGCTGTTCCGCCCGAATCTGTGCAAAAAAAGTGCTAATTTCATTGAAAATGTGGCAATTCCGGATTTTATGTGGTTAGTTTTCGGCTAGAGGCCAAAATGCTGTTGTTATTACATGATGGAGCAGGCAAAACAATTCCCCCTAATAGTGTAATAATATAATAACATGTTAGAGCGGTGGTTCTCAACCTTTTTGTTGTGACGCCATTTTTGTATCACAAATTTCTGGCATTTTTTTTTTTGATAATGTTATAATGTATTTGAAATATAGAGTAGCCAGTATTAGTGCACAAAGTGACAATATGAGCCAGATCAGATATTTCTATACTGCATTTTATTTTGAACTAGATTCATATTTGAGAAAGTGAAAGTATAGAAATACAATTGCGCGTGGTGTTTTTTAATTGTGCAAAATAGATTTGACCTTTTCAAATGTATCATTTTTAATTGTATAGGTGTCAAACTATATTTCTTGTAGCTTAATACATTAGCACAAACATGCAGTTAGTTGCTTCCAATCCCTTTTACTCATTCCAATAAGGCATTAGCCAAATAGATTCAGTCCTCTGAACTGCTTTTCCAACGGCTTCAGTGTGGGCTCCTTCTTTAGATAGGTGAAGTCTGTAGTGTCTTACCCTGTGGAGTAGGAATAAAAAACTGTGATGTAAAATTCAAAGGTGCACAAAATAAAATCAAGTAAAAAAAGTTTTAAGAACGCAAAGTGACACAATGACATTTGACCCTCTTGCTTTCCGTAGCAGCTTACACGCTGCAGTGTTTACAAGTTGGAGGAACATTTTGAGATAGTGGATTCTCCGTCGACTCAGAAGTCAGATCGTATATAGTGATCGCGGTCAGTCTGCGCTTGTCTGGAAACGGACAAACGTGTCTGCAGAGGGGCTGTTTTTCCACACATCTGAGCAATAAAGCCTCTTCTAAGCAGAGATTGAGACAGAGCATGGAGTAAAAACGGTTCAAATTTCACTCTCGGGTGTGATTTATGTTTTTGTCACGTGGACGTGCAGCTTGCTGTGTCCATACTCGGATCCCTACACAGCAGCACACATTTCACAGAGATCCTCTGACCTTCATCAAGACTCTACTTGGTCCACTAAAGTAAAAGAGTGGATGGAGAAGGCTGAGAGAGCAGAAATAACTACAGCCGGGCAACACAAAGCTACAGAATAGTGAGGGCACACACCATTGAGACGATGATTGGAAAATTAAAAGCTACATGCTCCAAACATGAGCCATATTTAAACCACAAACAGGCCAAAACATTAGTGCAGTACTGCAAGAGGAGCTACTTAATAGAAAGTCCAAAGTATAAAGGCCCTAAAACTAAAGATTTACCAACTTTTATGTTATTTAAAGGGGGAACATGGTGGTTAGCACATTCACCTCACAGCAAGAAGGTCCTGGGTTCAATCCCTGAGGCTGACACTTGGGGCCTTTCTGTGTCAAGTTTACATAATCTCCCCGTGCTGCGTGGGTTTCTTCCAGGTATTCCGGCTTTCTCACACAATTCAAAAACCTGACTGTTAGGTTGATTGGAGTCTCTATTTTGCTTGCGTGTTGCCCTGTGATGGACTGGTGCCCCTGTCCAGAGTGTACCACCGCCTTATGCCCATTGAGAGCTGGAGATAGGCACTTTCAGACTCCTGCCATCCTAAAAAACTGGAACCAGCGAGTCAGAAAATGGATGGATGAATATATTATTTAAAAACAACAACAGTTAGATGATACATTTTGTGAAGCATATCACTCCCACGCACTGTCTCCAACTTTTACTGTGAAATTATTTTCCATCAACAAAGATTTGTTATTTGTAACTCTTCATTGGGATTTTTTGTCATTTTTTATATTGTATATTGAGTATTTTGTATCCTGAGCCCTAAATCATATCGTGACCTGACTATTTCATTACACCCCTACTGCTGACCAATGAACACTCTCCTCTTGTGTTTACGAGTCAAGTTGTGCTCTCTCCAAATAATACATGAATTGCAGGAGAAACCATCAATGATGTAGTGGAAGCTGGTCTAAGTTGTCCTTGGTTGCAGTTGTAGTTAAAGATGATGGCTGGCTTCCTGTCTTCACGATTGCTTACATCAGATTTAGGGTCTTATTGGACACCTGAAATAAACATTAAATACTAGGACCTGTTTAGCAGTGTAACATGCACTCATGGCACACAGATAGCTTGGGCGACTGTCGTCTGCAGCAGATTTACAACCATAGAAAATAGATGCAACATAGTGTAGCTACAGTGTGATCATGAGAACCTGTCTATTTCCACAGCTGGTAAAATTCCAATACTGTTACATTTCAATCGAGGAAGTCTTTCAGGACACTGGGGACCGGATTATTTAAGGAACTTTTCACTTTTTCCAATGTTGGGGTCAGTCGAGGCAACATCATCAAATTTCAAAGTAAAAAACGTTTTTCAAACCGCTTTAAAACACAGTTTGTTTTGACCCGAGGGCCAAACAACACATTAGGGCAAGAGTGGGCAGCTGGTGCCCTTTGCTCTAATTGTGTGCTGTCGTCAAAGTAGATGCACAAATGACCCATACATATACACAATGACAGAAAAATACTCTAAACTATAAAATGACTACAAAAATAACAACAGCCAAAACCACAAAATGAGAGAAAAACATACAAAATAACAAAAAAGTACAACAAAAACACACAAAGAAAATTATACAAAATGACAATGTACACAACAATAACTCCAGAATAACAAATATACATGGAATATACACAAAAAAACCCCATCAAAATCCAACAAAATGACATGAAAAACACACAAGATCACAACTAAAATACATAAGACAAAAAAAAGAAAAAACATATAAAGGGACCACAGAAATAGACTAAAGCCTTTGTTGTTTCCTGTGTTAATGCTCAGGTTGGTAATTTTTATAAATACTGGCATTAATGTTAATAATGTGAAGAAACAGGAAAACCAGAGGAGAAGTCTTTGTTAAAAAAAAAAAAAAAAAAAAAAAAAAACAGTTGTGTAAAAATTGTGCAAGAACGAGTTTGCTGATTATTGGAGCTCTTCTATCCTCCGTTACCACCTCAATGCTAAACATGTAACAGCTACACCTCAATGCTAAACATGTAGCAGCTACCACCTCATTGCTAAACATGAAGCAGCTACCACCTCAATGCTAAACATGAAGCATCTACCACCTCAATGCTGAACATGAAGCAGCTACCACCTTCATGCTAAACATGTAGCAGCTAGCATGGACAACGGTCTTAGGACTACAGATGTGAATGAGCAGTTTTGCTATAATCTGGCACATTTACACTTTGTGTACAACTTGTATATGATTGTTAATTGATGTGTGTTGTCCCAATCAAATAAATAAATAAATAAATAAATAAATAAATAAATAAATAAAGTCTGAGCAGACAGTGTCTCCAATCCACACTAGACAAAATGACAGGGTTCAGAGCCAAAATGAATAAGTCCATGAATGACAAATGAACAAAGTCAGTGGATAAATGATTGTAGTTGAATTTGTGCTTCGTGAACCATGCAATCATAATATTCTTTATTCATATTGCACATTACGTTAGCGCTCAGTGATGAAAATAATAAACACAATTTTGTTGTTTAAGCTCTTTTACTGTGTTTTCATTGATTCAGTCATATACAAAAATCCATTTAAATTGAAAAACGTTGTTTCTCATGTCAAATGTTTTGCTATTAATACATTTTTTATCGGGTACCAGCTCCAGTAATAAGAGCTGAAGAAAACACAGAGCTTGTAGCCTTGCTATACAATATATCCAAAATGTGCTAAATTTGCACATTAAAGGTTCAGGATGTACATCACAGCATTGCACTAAAAGACACCTTTGCTGTTAAATTAATGAGAAATACGTCAGAGTGAGAAAATGCAATGTCCAGTTCTGGTGAAAGAGGCCATTCATCAGAGAAAGACATGAGGAAGAGCAGGAATCGGCTGCTCACGGTGGTAAATTACTTCATTAGACTGCAGACGACTAAACTGCAGAATATTTATCAGTATTCGCTGCAGCATGTAGTGTATGGATCAAAGCACATGAAGATTTATCCTTGGGAAAAAATTTAATGGATCATGCTGATGAAGAAGACACTGTTTTTTCCTGTCACCATGCACTCTACTGTAGGCTACTCTTTATACAAAGCCTTCCTTTGTTTCTGTTTAAACTTGCCAAAATGTTTCTGGTTTGGAAAGAATGCAAAAAAACTACACCAGAAAATTAACACATGAATAAACCGAGCTGTGGTCAGGGTTGGGGACAATTACATGTTTCAGTTACAATTACGTTTTTAATTATTCATGTTCAATTCCAATTCAATTCCAATTACAGTGAGCAGCATTTATTTCCAATTACAATTAAATTACAAATATTTTTTATCCTCAAAATAGATTACAACTACTTTCTCAATTACTAAAGTTCAATTACAAATAATGACTATTACTGAGCCTGAAATAAATAACCTAATAAAAGTTAATCTTCTTCTTGTGATAGCTTTCTGTTAGCTTCTCTTATGATAACAGGTCCAAAATCAGCTGTAAAATACACTAAAAACAAATATATATCATCTAATTTATTCCCTATCTATTGGTTACCTTGTCAGACTTCCGAATCAATTAAAATATAGGTTTTAATATTTTTGTTGTGGTCAGTATGCTCAATTTCACATTTTTTGAAATGGTAAAATATTTGAAAGCGTGATATGAAACACATTTTAATAATTGTTAACTACATACGTGTAGAACTGTACATAGGTTCTGCATTTAATCATAATTGACCATTTTTACAGAATTTTCATGGCAATTACAATTACAAAGTCAATTATCTGAACTAAATTACAATTCAGTTACGATATATTTAAAATTACAACTATAATTACGCCAGTATTGTAATTAAGTTTCAATTACGCAATTACAATTATAAACGACCCTAACCCAGCTGTGGTTGATGAAGGGAATCTCAAATTCATAATGGGAGATGAACGTGGACTTCTATCCTATTGTGCCATTTTAAGTCATCTGAGATGACTTGTGTGTGTGTGTGTGTGTGTGTGTGTGTGTGTGTGTGTGTGTGTGTGTGCGTGTGTGTGTGTGTGCGTGTGCGTGTGTGTGCTTTGCATGACTTCTTACTCAACCAAAAGAGAGGAAAAAAAAGTGATTAACATCAAAGTGAGTCTTTATTTTTCTTATCTGTTGCCTACAGGCTCCTGATTATACATTCATTATTCCCTGCACCATGCAGCATGTTTGGGCTTTAAATTTTCCTCCTTCAGAGCAACACACATACCCATTGAGATGGAAAGGACAGTTTGGAAAGAAAAGAGCCATGTTCTCTGCTAATAGGTTCACCAGAGAATCACCATGAGTAAAAACCTCTGCCCTGGAGGCAATAACGTACTGTACTTAGGAACTAGATCAATTAAATATCACATTTAAAAGGCCTTTACTGAGCACAGCAAGCATGATGGAGACTCACTCCATCGTCTGGTGGTTGTTGTGTATGACTTTGGTCAAATTTGGTTCGTGGTGATATTTCCTTCTTGGTTGTTTTTCCCGTTTGATTCAGAAGGGAGTGAGGAAATGTGAGATTTCTTTCCACAAACTCCAACTGAGCTTCATTACAGTTTTATTGGAAAACAATCCTTTTTAACTAATGCAATCTCCCAACTATTTACGCTAGCACCAGATACAGCACTGTTAACATTGCGTCTTAAACTGCTAATTAAAGTATTGACATTTAAAACAGAAACTTGAAACTTGCTGGCCAAATGTGTTTTCTCATTTTATGAAGGTCAAACATTGAGTTTGTTGTTCAGTGATTACAAGAATAATGGAGGAGCTTCAGTCTCTGCAGACTAAAAATGTGCTCATCACTTACTGGAAGGCAGTGCTGTAATTATTATGTTGGGTCATCAATATCTTACTGGTGACCCATAGTAAGAACTCTGGGAATTACCGTATTTTCATAGTATAGGCCGCTATTCTTTTCATTTAAAAATAAGGATGCCGCCAATACGGTGGAGTGATCTATGTCTTGACACATTTGTCCAGTTAAAGCAGCTGTTGGAGACAGAACTGTGACTCAGCCATGAGACATCTCTGTTAACCAAACGTTCATAAACAAACTTCAGAGGTTGTAGGAAAAGTGATGAACTCATAGCTTTGGTAATATATGTATGACTTCCTGCATACGAGGCACGTCACATTCAATCTGTTATTCTCTATGCCTAAAATAAACTTTAATACATAAAAAGCAAATACTGGTGATACATTAAAGTTTCTGGACCAGGGGAGGGGATCTTGTAAGCAGTTATGGCAGGAAGAGGGTAAATAAAAGATACAATAACGTTTAAAAATCAGTTTGTAATTGTATGAAATAATAAATGGCATAAAGTGTTCAAATCTCCACAATGGGTTAGTTCAGGAGAGATCATAGCTACGAATTCTGAGGCTGATGGAGAAGCTCACAGCCTGGATACACTAAGGGGCGGATTCACTAAAGGTTTAGGGGTATTAAAACGTGTGCAAACGTCACTCCACGCACTAATAAGGGGTACGACCCACAGGCAGGTGCAAACTCACACACAGAGATCATGGCTGCACTGAATGTCTACACAAAACAGAGCGGAGATGACAAAAAAATCTAGTATAAGAAAATAATTTAAATAAAACAATGGTCAATATTGACAGCCACTGAATAAGAAAATAATAAGTGTGTGTGAGGGAGAGAAAAACCCGGACACCCGCGGCAGCGGAGTCCAATTCATGGCTGCGGTGCAGAGGATGCTGCTCCATGGATGTCGCTCCAGACGCTCCAGGGAGCTCCTGTGTCTTTATCTCCATGTTTTCAGCGTAAAACACTTGTGTTGCGTTGATGGCAGGAGCGTCAGGGTAGCATCAGCTAACCAAATCATGAGGTCGCTTTCTGTCCAAATCTGACTATTTTTCATGGATTGATAAAAGCAAAGTTACAGGATGTGGCGCAGCACCCACATTAAATGATGAGGAAAATATATCACTAAAATTGTTTAAAACAATTTATCAAAATCAAAAAATGTTTATTTCGTTTTCTACATTGTTAAATGTTTGTGCAGCAGACAGAGAAGTCCACCAGCCTCCAGTTTAACTTTTTCGAATGTCATTTTGTGCTTCTGTGTACGCACCTCTCCACGTTGAACGAGCAAAATGTTTATTTAAATACGGCGGTCTCACCACGTCTATATGCGCACCTGGTTTACTACGGTCCTTTATTTCAGAGCTTAGTGAATCCGCCCCTGAAAGTACAGTTTGGAATAAATGGTTGGCTATAAAGTGTCCCTGTTACCCTGAAAAAAGGAACAAGCTGGTCAGAAAATGGATGGATGGATGGATGGGTATAAAGTGTCCAAATCACCATACTAAATTTGTTTAGGAGCAATCGGGCACCGGGCAGGGTACGATCACTTTGGTAGAATGCACAGTAAGAAGAATTGATAGACAGAATATGAGCAGTATATCACTCCGGTTACAATGACCGTAAAAAGCTGATGTTGGACTGATATGCAGATGTGGAGCAGTGAAGAGGAGACTTCATGTTTAATCAGTTGAAACTCATCAGAAAGCAGCCCGCCCGTGACTACATGTCATACAGTTGTTCATTGATCTCTTTACTGGTGCCACAGACTAGATGTCATTTCCTGTCAGGCACTGGTCAAGTCTCTTTTGCTGTGATGGAGAAGTGGACAAAAGTTACCAGTCTTTTGAAGTCCACCACATCTCCTTCATATTTGCCAGACTCACAACCCAAACACACTGACATCACTGGGAGGTGGAGACAAAAGCAGAAAGACCTGGGAACACAAATGCTGTGTTTGAAATGTCTTACTAACGTACTACTCATACTAAGTCTGATGTCTCAATAAGTTTGTAGTGCGTTCACAGAAAAGACTGAGTATGTGAGAAATACCTGGATGTATATTATATGGGGACATTTTTTAAGTATGCACGGTGGGCACGCTAGACATACTCAACTGCCCCATGATGCATTGCGAGCGGAATTTTCCAAGGACTGGCTTCAAGCTAAAAATCAAACATCCACTTTTCAAAACAAATTCACCCCTTCTTGTTTTCCATTAGTTTTTTTTTTAATTTCTTTTATTCTTTTGTAAATAGGGCTCTTGTTTTGAAGTTAACCAGAAGTTTTGTCTATAACACAGTGGAGTGTCTCTGAAAATCTACAAAATATGGAAATTAAATGTGTTTTTTGTGAGTTTTGCTGATTGGTTTTTCATCCATTGTACTTTTGTAAGTAGCGTCAGATATCAGTCCTCTCAGTAAAATTGATAACATTAAGGTTTTTAATGTAATACTCGGTAAAGTATTGTAAATCATGTTAAATACTTGAGCAGGTGAGTCAATGCTGGTCCATTCATACACGTATGATCACAGTGCAGTGAACGGCACTGCCCATGGGAACAGAACTAATCCCCAACATTTCTATTTATCAGTGAGGAGCAGACGCTGCTACAGAGGATACACAACCAACCCATCGCTTCAAACTACAGCTGAAAGGCTGTCAACGTTTTCACACAAAATGCACAAATCCCTTCGACGCTCCTTCTTTTAGCATCTCATTAGCCCAGAGTCTGCATGTCGTGTATAAAAAGACGTTTGATTTCACATTCAAAGGGATGGATTATGTATCCAGAGCAACAAAACCATAAGGTTTCAAATCATCTCCAGTTTGGTTTTACTCATGTTGCAAAAGGACATTTTAAGGTTGGTTGACAAAATCCTCTTGGCACCACTTGGCAAAGATAGATCGAGATAAGAATATTGAGGGCACGTTGAATAAAGATAATCTGCTGAATCATTAAGACTAGAGCGGGCATAGGTTTTCTTCAGCATTCAAGCAGAGATTGATCACCATGTAGGCATCTGTCCCTCAGATTTACAGATAAAACTGTAACTGACCTCTGAATGTGTTCTGTTATTGTCACCCTTACTGGTATGAGGAGAGGAAAATTGCATTTTGCCACAACATTAATTGGCCAATAGTGAGCTGAGAACTTGTGGGCGCTGCTCTTGTAATAATAGAAAATAAAATAAGAAATAAGTTAAGTATAATACAGATTAAGTATTAAGATTAAATAAAATTGTCCTTTGTGCCAAAAGATGGTAGTGACATGCGGTATACCGTTTGAAAGAGCTATGTCTCAGATATTAAAGATTAAAGAATAAATCGGGGCTTTCGCCTTTAATTGGCCATGTATTGATACTACATTAATGGAATTTGTCCTATGCATTTAACCCATCCCTGAGGAGCAATGGGCAGCCATTTTGCGGCGCCTGGGGAGCAGTTCAGGGTTGACTTGCTCAACATCCCACAGTGATGGCCCAGGTGAGGCTTGAAATGGCAACCCTCCGATTACAAGCCCAGCATCATCAGTGGTGTTCCTTTAAAGGTAGGGTAGGCAATTTTCAAATGCTAGCATTTATCCCCCTCGCCCCTCCCCTCTGTGCTCCGTCTCATTCACATGCACGCGCACAGCTGCTGCAGAAGAGGAGCACAGCTCATCGCTTGTATTGTGTAGAAACTTCGTTGCCTCATGTCTCATTCAGCAGTGAGTAAACGATATACTTTACCATTATGTACGTTAAAAAACTTGACCAAAAATTCTGTTTTAACTCTGTCAGCGGTGACGCACTTTCAGTGTGAGCTCGTGCATGCGAAGGATCGAGAACGAGGCGGGAGACAAGGAGACGTGATTGGTTAAAAAAAAAAATGTTTGCTTTTTTTCCATTGGTCGAAGTTAACACAGCTACTACAGTTGATGGATTTTCTCTGTCCCTTTTTCAGAGCACATAAGATCTTAATTTCTGTCAGGACATAAAAACAATTTTAACCAAAAACTTAAAAGTGTATCTGGAGAAAATCTTGCTTTAAATCAGGCGCTGTTTTGGCCTTTGAAACACTAGACACCCTCATCAAAGGTGGCCAGCTACAGGGTGATCAAGCCTAAGCTTCAGGCCACATCAAAATGAAGATAAACAGAAATATTCAAATGTGTTTTACAGGGTGTTTAGCTATGAACAAAATAAATTAATAGATTGTATTGCACAGGGTGTTCAATAGAATGGCAGCAGGGACACTAGCTGTGTTCCCATTACCCTTGGAAATGCGCAAAATCGAAATATAATATAAAAACTGGCAATGGAAACACATGAATTTAGAAAAAAACATAATGCCACACACACTCTGTCATTGTCCTGAATAATGAAAACCGGGATTCATCCATGAAGAGAACACTTCTCCAACGTGCCAGACGCCACCCAATGTGAGCATTTTCCCACTAAAATCAGTTACGACGACAAACTGCAGTCAGGTCGAGACCCTGATGAGGACGACGAGCATGCAGATGAGCTTCCCTGAGACGGTTTGTGCAGAAATTCTTTGGTTATGCAAACCGATTCTTTCAGCAGCTGTCTAGGTGGCTGGTCTTATACGATCATCTGAGACAGTCTCATTCTGAGTGCATATCATCAAAAAAATAAACAGTGGGCACGGTGACACAGTTACTATCCCATTGAAATGAAATAAAGCTGACATCAATGTGCATAAAAAAGTGCAACTAAGTGAAATAATAAATTAACAGAAAATAGTCACATAAATACATAAAACTACATTTTGTTCCTGCTATAGCACACTACTTTATTGCACTTAACATTAGGCATTACATCTCAACTTATGTAGATGTGAGTGTAACACTTCCCTAGTGGATTTTTCTAGTGGGAGAAATGACACCTCTTGTTTTGAACAAGAGCATGGATGTCTGGCTCATAAGATGTCAATGCAATCCGAAGGCAGTGGTTAAGAGTACCGTCAGTCAGAGAGCAACGAGAGCTGTTTTTTATCATGTTCATGTGTGAAAAGCTTGATTCACATGTGTATGTTGATCCAAACATACTGAGCAAGTGGACTACAACTTTCTCAATATTAGGGAACTGGTGTACATTGACATTACACCAGAACCTTGCAGGTCCATTGCTGTGAAGCTTCTGAGCCATGGCTCGGGATGACTGCATACCCATGAGCTCGAGTATGAATTTCCCCTCATCAATAGAGGGGACCACTTGCTTTGCTATGGTGGATAAGTCCTGGTGTCTTGCAGCAGTGAAGGGGTTTTTGGCAAAGCTCATCACATCTGTGGACAGAACAAGCCTATCGAGTTGACTGGTAAAGTTCTCTTTCAACTGTGCAATGAAACCATCACGTCAGTGATTTGTAAGGTGGATGAGATGCATTTGCGTAGTGCAGCATTCTCCCAGTGCTTAAGTCAGTTGCAAAAATGTCCAGTTTGACTTGGAAGGCACCCATCTGTTCAACAAGATCAATGACAGTTTTATCCCTACCTTGCAATCCCATATTTAGATCAATAAAATGCCTAAATATGTCACACAGAAAGCACACATCAGCCATGAAGTTGTCATCCAATATTTGAGTTAAGAATGTCTCCGCTCTTTTTAACTTGCTGCGGAGGAGGAAAGCCGTTATCTCCTCCTTGAGATCACAGAAACGCTCCAGTGCTTTGCCTTTGGGGAGCCACCTTACGTCATTGTGCAACATTAGGTCCTGGTGCTCCGCAGACATCTCCGACAACAGTTGGCGAAATAAGCGATGTTGGAGGCTCTATGTTGTGCGAATAAAGTTTATTATAGCCATCACATTGTCCATTGTCTTTTTAAAATGATCGCTCAGTTTTGTGCACAATACAGTCTGATGCACAATACAATGCAGGGTTGTCATCTGAGGCGCAACAGCGGACCAACGTGCAGCCAAACCGCTAACTTTTTGCAGCCATGGATGGAGCCCCATCCGTAACAAGCATGTACACGCGCTTCATGTCCAGATCATTCTCTTCAAAAAATGATGATATTTTTTCAAACAGTATCTCACCTGTTGTTTGTCCATCTAATGGCAACAAGCCCAGAAGTTCCTCTTTGAAAACGTTCCTGTCAGAAAAACGGACATACATCCAAAGCTGGGCTGTGTCAGTTCTATCTGTAGACTCGTCGACTGCTACAGCGATATTATCAGCTTTTCTGAGCTCTTTTAGCAGCGTCTCAAAGACATCTGTGGCGAGAACGTCAACCCTGCCAATGTTGGAAGTGTCAGACAGGGGTCCCTGTTTGATAGCAGATGTCACACTCTTCTTAACTTTATCGTCGGTTAAGACTTCGTCCACAAGAGCCAACACGCAGTCCTTCACAGTTTCTGAGTCTGTCAATGGCCTCTTTTTCTTTGCCAAGAGCCATGATACACAAAGGGAAGCTGCTGTGGCTCTTTCCTGAGCTGTGCAAGTCTGCTTCAATGTAGTACAGCTCCAGTTGTAAGACGCAGTCAAACTTTGAATTTTAGCTCTTTCCCTCGGGAAAGTTTGTTCGAAACGCGGCATGTTTTTCAGTGTGGTGTCTCCGGACATTATAGTCTTTCAGAATTGCAACGCACTCGTTGCAGAGTAAACACATTGGTTTGGCGTTCGGACCTGGTGGTAAAATAAATAAATACTTGTCTGTCCATGAAGGATTAAACCGACGGTTTTCCTCTTCGATTTTTCGTTTCAAGGTAGAAAAAGACATGCTGCGATTTTCACCTGTATAGAACTGCTAACTCCGCCTCAACAACAACACAATGCATTGTGGGTTGTGTTGCATTCAATGTTTGTAATAATGTAGGAATTTTTGTAAGAACATGTCAGTGTTACTAAAATATGTTTTTCTATACTTCTCGGACCCAAGTCATTTAGCAGTTGCCATTGGGCCACTTGAGGGTTGCTTTCGGGCCGCATGTGGCCCGCGGGGCGCTAATTGAATAGGGCTGCTTATGGTAAAGAAATGAACATTCAGTTCACGGGCAACAGCTCTGGTGGACATTCCTGCAGTCAGTTTGACAATTGCACGCTCCCTCAGAACATGTAACATCTGTGGCATTGTGCTGTGTGATTAAACTGAACATTTTTAGAGTGGCCTTTTATTGTGGCCACCCTGAGGCACACCTGTGCAATAATCATAATGTTGAATCAGCATCTTGATATGCCACACCTGTGAAGTGGGATGGATTATCTCTGCAAAGAAGTGCTCACTAACACAGATTTAGACAGATTTATGAACATTATTTGAGAGAAATGGGTCTTTTGCATTTATAGAAAATGTTTTAGATCTTTGAGTTCAGCTCATAAAAAAATGGGAGCAAAAACAAAAGTGTTGCGTTTATATTTTTGTTCAGTGTAAATACTTTAATTGTACAATTTTAATGAATACAAATTTCACACTGTGAAACAAACATTAATAAGAGGTTTTGTTAAGAATTTTAATAGGTTTAAAAATCCAGTCTAAGAAGCAGAATAAGAACGGCCTGTTTTTGTTTTTTTTTTCTTTTTTTAAATCTCATTACGAGTAAATCTGTGTGAAAAAAGCGAAGATTTGATGTCTGTGCAGCATTGCTGTCATTTTCTCAGCTGGTGTTTACAAGACACACACACACACACACACGCACACACAGTGTGCTGCAGTGTGAACATACACATGTAATCTGGCATGCACACATGATGACACATTGCCTTGCAGAGCTGCCAGGGTTAGAATGTGGGCGGACTCCAACAAGAAAACCTCATTAAGTTTTAATTCCTCCCTGTATCCTATTTATTAAATGGGGAATTGATTTTTATTTAGCGCACTGGACCAGAAATAATTATATTTAAGATCATTTCAGATTTTTTTAATTTTTTTTTCATGAGAGGCGTTAGATCGTCTGTCGTGTATCTCCCACCTGCTCCACCCAGCTACGTCTTTGACAGACTGATTTCAAAGCATGTTGCTCATGTCCATTTCCAATGAAAACCTGAGGATATTCATCTCTACTGCTCTAGTTAAGCCTCTTATTTTCTTGAACAGAGTCACTGCTTCCAAACAAAAGATTCTGGCAGCTTTCAGTGTGATTAACATTCCCTTTCAGTCAGGTCGTCAGTCTTCCTCCTTTATGGTTCACAGTTGAAGCACAGCTTGTTCCTTTCGCCATGAATTTGAACAGAAAATGCATAAATTCAGTGATATTGACCTTAAAAATGTTAAAATCATACAGAAACCCAATTCATAGCACAGTCAAGTGGACAAAATTAATTTTCTCTTATTGTTAGTATTTTACATGTCATGATGACACCACTGTTTGAATGGCCGACCTAGACTTTGAACACTTTGCATTTTTGATGTGGGTTTTCATTCCTCTGTGCAGTGCACTGCTCACGTCTACGTATATGTCACGACTCTCCTCCCCCTAACCCTGACTCTCACTTCAGATGACAATATTATCAGCAAACGTCTTTGTCCACGCACAATCCTTCTTCGATTACTAATCAGCCTTCAGACACACCCATTTCAACAATGAAAGAAAATCATTGGCTATAATCAGTGAGACAAAAGAGGAATCTGGGGATCAAGGTCATTTTAGAAGTTTGTGATTGAAAAGTGATTATATTTTGAGTTCACATATAATAACCTGAATTACTTCAGAGCCGAGGAAGGTGAAGCATCTACGAGCCAATTTTAATTGGTTTCCTCTTTCTTTATTAGAAATACTTTTGTTTTGTCTGCATTTGGGCCAGGGTAACTCCTTTCTTCTTACTTTGGTGATCAGTTTCTGCATTAGGATCTGTCAGATAAAGGCTTTACCTTCTCAACAATAATGGCATTGGCATTCAGGGTAGTGTTGTATTCATCTTAAGGATACAAGGCGAGGAACATGAGGGACGCATCACTTTAAGGCGAAGGAGAGGCAATCAATGCACTCAGGTTCTGTTTACATGACAATGTTTTCAAGTGAAAATGCAAAAGTTTTATAGCGTTTTGTCTGATAGTTTACACTACGACGGCATTTTGGTGCTTGGAAACGTAACTTTTTCAAAATGGGCTCCAGAGTGGAAATGAAAACGCTTCCCTCTCCGTCTCTGTGTAAACAGGGAGCAGACACTCTTTGAAATGTCACAATGTGGTGGTGGTGTGGAGCCAAATGCAGGGAGAGATGGAGGCAGCAGGCAGGCATGTTGTTGGAGCTTGATTGGGAACGGGCAACACCCGGGTGCAAAACATGAGGCAGCTAATCAGTCGCAACCCAAATACACTGACACCACTGAGAGGTGGAGACATGAGCAGGAATACCGAGAGGCGTCCAGCTGCAGAATCTCCATGCCCAGCTCCGGAAGCTAACCCTCCATATATGGGCTCCTGCAGGGCAGCTTTTTTACTGAAGGTGGCAGAAAGCAACATTTTGGGTGCCAACTGCCGTCAACAACCAAAGAAGAAGAGGCTACTCTTCTTCGCTTGTTAGACGAGACAGTAGATGTACGCATGTTTTTTTTTTCTTGGATCAGCCTTTCTCAGAACATGGTAGGTAAAGAGTTTATTTTATGTTAAATTATCAATAAAATTATAAATTCCCAACATTTGCAGTGTTCAGACGAGAGGGGTCCAGCTGCAGACTATTACTATTAGTTTCTTCAGATGATCTGTTGATGTAAAATACAATAACGACATTAGCACAAAGCATTTTTTTAAAATGAGGCCGAATTTATCCTGGGAAATATAAATATATTGTTTGAGTTATTATTGTATTTGTTAGTGTTGCGTTCAAGATCACACTATCCAAGACCAAGACTTGCCCGAGGCCAGAATGCACCGAGACCAAGACTTCAGGGAGCCGAGATCGAGTCAAGACCAAGACCATAAACATTTTTTTTTCAATTAAAAAAAAAATATAAATATATAAAATTATGACAAGGTTCGACAGTTAAATAACATTCTCTCTTTAATTTTAGTTTCTTTTAAATACATTTGACGGACAAAAAAGATGCCTGCAAAAAATTAAAACTGCTACTGATAAATTCACAATTATTCTACATATTTGAAAACAATATTTTTATGTCAGCTGAATTTACAGCAAGTGTTTAAAAGTATTTCTGCCAAGAAATAACATGGCTGGTCACCTACACACCGCAGAGTGTTTCCTCTTTGCTGGGATTGGGCATCGTTTGGATTTTAGCAATTCTGATTCCGATTCTCAATTTTGATTCCTGTTCTAAACGATTCCTATTCTTTGAGTTGTGCAGGTCAACAGGTCACAGATTTCACAAGATAAGTTTTTGTTTGAAAAAGTTTTATTAATTCACTTAGTTGATATCGTTTAATTTGGTTGCTGTACTGTAACTAGGGTATTCAATTACAAAGGTCCCCAACTGTAACTGTAAAAGTGAAACTTGCTGAAATAAAACTACAAACAAGTTGGAATCAGTCTAAAAAAAAGAGCTACAGGTAGATGTGAAACTAAAAACAAACTCAAACCCTGGAACAGTCATGTGACAAATCAATAAACAGTTCTTGTTGAGAAAGATTATTATTATTCTGGATACAGTGGAAACAGAAACTATAAAAGATATGTAAATTGGAGTCTAAATCCACAAAAAAAAAAAAATCACCACTTTAAAAAGAAAATAGACTAATATAAGACCTCTTTACAGTTATTTGAGTCATTCTGCCCTTGTGCGACTTGCGGTGATGACGCGCTGGTGATGACGTAATCCAAGATGGCCATGGCCCGGACTACAGCCGACACTATGTAATAAAAGCCTTAAAAGACATGGATATAATGAAAAGAATGGATGGACGGAGGCATAAACATGCGAACTTTCACACGGACACACACGGATAAATTAAACATACACGGACCTCGGTAAACGGAACAGGCTTCACCCTACGGCAGGCACTAGGACCCAAAGGCGGAGTAAATGCGTCCCCGTACTGCATGTGCAGGCTGTAATATCACCAGTTTATCATTTTACCTGTTGTTAGAGCTACTATCTTTACTTTACTTTACTTTAAGGAGCTAATATTTATTCCTGGTGATTGTTTTCCGGAGTTTTACTGGGCTTTTTACTGGTGATTAGTTTCTGTCTCCTTGCGCTCCTCAGTCCAAACTGAAACCGTAGCCAGACACACACACACACACACACACACACACACACACACACACACACACACACACACACACACACACGAGTGTGTCATAGACATCACTCAGTCACATTAAGGAAGGTTGTGGTCATTATACGAGGTGGATTAAAGAATGAATAAAGGATTGTTTTATCCCGTTCTTCTCGTGGTTATATTCACATTATAAAGAAGCAGGGATTAGTGCTGGTCTTGAACGGTCTTGACGGAAAATCCCGATTCCGGGCAGCCCGAGTCCGAGACAAGACCGAGTCAAAATGCTTCCGAGTACGAGATGAGACCGAGATCTTTAAAATTTGGTCTCGAGACCAAGACCGGTTTCGACTACTACAACACTAGCATTTGTGTGTCCATTAAAAAAGGATGGCATGGTTTGTCTTATTTAGCAGAGGTTCATCATAATGTAAATTAAAACTGTCCACATTTTAAATGTAGATTTGAAGGTTTTGTGTTTTTTGTGAAATCAATCTCTGACCAAATTTTATGTGTTATTAATCTGTAATCTCTTATATCTGACTAAAACTTGCATGCATTAAAGTCAAAGACATTGTAAATCTCATCCGGTGATGTGGTTATGAAGTTCTAGCCTGGGTATTTCCTATCCCTGATCTGTTTTTCAAAGGTAACATAATATGATAACCTGTTTTAAATGTGCAGCAAAGTGACACTGGCCACAGCCATAACGACGAGTGCCATTGACAAAGATCCATTTTAATGCAATTAAAGAGGCGTCCGGCTCCGCGTTAGACACTCACTGTCTGCAGGTGAAATCTCCTCAGATTGCTGGTTTCTGGCAAGCCCCGCCCACTGGCCTCAGCAACTAATACCTCTAATAGGCAGCTTTACATCAACATCACATTACAATTGATTTAGATCCACACAATGCTGTTTTATCACATCATGGTCCTCTCATGCTGGTGCTTCCTTACATTCTCTCTGACAACACTCCTGCTTATTATTTTAAATCTTTATATTGTTTTATCTCTACTGTCTCCAAATTCCCCCTTGAATTACCCTCTCTGACTCCTTTTTTTTTTTTTTTGAAAGCTTAACGTATTATCAAGGCAGAAAATAACCAATATATTCCTGTATATTTTACCTGCCCTCATTTGCTCCCTCTGCTTACTCCAGGTCGCTCAATATGCCCACTCAGATTTTTGAGTTCCACCTTTGGTGCACGGAGCCTGACTCAGGATCCCAAAGCAATAATACAGCATCAGAGGCAAAGACGATAATCAAATCTAATGCACACAATCGTAACCCCGCTCATTCTCAAATTTATTACACGTGGAATAGAAGAGAGATGGAGAAAGTCAATTCTGTGAGACCCTCGAGATGCTTTCAGAAAAATGCCTTAATTACTTGGGTTTGCAACCTGGAACTCCATCTCTGTTTATAAATGATGCTCCTGTGAGGAACTCTTTCAGACTTCTTGTTATATGTCAGCTATGAGTAAGCATTTTTTAAATAATGGATCAACAGTCACATGAAGAAAATAAATTATCCACTGTCTGCTTTTATGTCCTTCACCTTTTGCATCTAAACAATATTCCATCAAACAAACACATTTGTACACTCGTATTCTTTAAATAATAAATTACACAATTGTTCTTATTTGACTGTCCATCATCTAAAAAAAAGCACTATCCCCAACAGTCTTTTTACGTACCTTTGGACATACAAAAGCCCAGTCCCCTGCATGGGATCTCAAACTATGAGTTGGTATATACAGTATGGGTTCAACAGATTTAACAAGTATGACAGGCCGATGCCATTTACCTTTTTATATGTTACCATCAGTACCTTAAAACCTGCTCTGACCTGAACTGGCAGCCAGTGACAAGAGGCCAGCACAGGATTAATATTTACTTAAGCCAGTGGTAACCTGAGCTGCTGCATTCTGTCCCATCTGTATATCATGAAAACTATTTTTGGGCAACCCAAACAGAAGCACATTACAGCAGTCTAAAGGTGATGACACAAACTAATGACCAAGGACCTCAGCCTCCTGAGACGACAGAATCAAACTAATCTTGGCAATATTTCAAAGATGAAAAAAGTCACTTATTTTATATGAAGATTAACTGAGAGAGTTTGGTCAAGGAGCGCACCAAGATTCTTGCCTCTGTCTTTACAATGAATAACACAATGGCCCATTAACAGGTTGAAGTTATCGAATTGCTGATCTAAAGTCACTGGTCCAACAACAATCAGTTCTGTCTTGACTGAGTTCAACAGCAGGACATTTGCAGATAACCAACTCCTAACAGCTAAAAGACATGCCTGAAGAATATTCATGTCAGATACATTTTTGCAAAATCAAAGACATGTACAGCTGTAGGTCATCAGCATAATAATAAAAAGAGATCCCAAAAAAGGAAATAATTTGATCCAGCAGTGTCAGATAGAGGTAAAACAGCAATGGACCTAATAAAGACCCCTATGGGACCCCCTGCTTGACATTCCAGAACTCAGAGAACACATAAAATAAAATCTATGTAAAATGTATGTAATTCTCAAGTCTGTTAGCGTCACTAACTAACTGAAACTCATTTGAATCACAAATAAGATGAGATGGACTGTGCTGTTCTTTGTTTCATGGAAAGTTGGCCAAACAACATGCCTCATGAGTCTATGGCGGTGTTTGTCCTGGCGTAGCCTACAATGAGCTGAAGCTAATGCTACCAAAGCCCTGTAGCTAGGAGCTGCACATTAGCTTGCTTTAAGACACCCAATTGCACTCTATGTGGTTTCTGGAAACTTTAACCACATAAAACCTGACAGACATTCTACCAGTAAGTCACATACTGTGCCAACACAAGTATCTGAAGACCACCACCATCGTCCCTGTCCCCAAAAGCTCCACAGTGGGATCCCTGAAGGACCATTGGCCCATGGCCCCCCTGCAATAGTCATGAAGTGCTTTGAGAGACTGGTACTTACCCGACATCAAGGACAACGTTCATGTCCCTGTAGACCCACATCAGTATGCTTACCAAAGAAACTGATCCACAGAGGACCCCACTTCCTCTAAGGTCCACACTTACACACCTGGAGAGTAAGAAGACCGATGTCCAACACCATCCTACCATAAACTCTGGTCCACAAACTCTCTACACTCTGACTGAGCACCCCGTCTGTCAAAATCCACAAGGTCTCCCCCATCATCCTCAGTGCTGTGAACTGAGCCTCCTCCCATTCACCCTGCTAAACATGAGTGTCGGACTGTCAGATTGTAACACACACGACCATTGATCAATGTCCATGTCTGATAATAATAGTTATTTTATCCTTCAAAAGAAACCAAAGACACATGTTTTTGATGTTGCTTTTGTTTTATTGTCTATCTCTGTTATTATGTTGCATTTTGATAAATTTGAATGCCCACAGGCAATTTATTGCCAGCATAAATTAAATGATGACTTACAACAAAAATGAGAGGCATTGACTTCAGGCTGAAGCAAGGACGAAACAATTAACAAAATTTAATTAAAGTAGAAGAAAAAAGTAAAAAGAAAGGCTGCCCACCGCTTCAGCTTCTCTGTGTTCCACACAAGGAGTTTCTGCCATGTTCAAAGATAAAGCATTGGACAAACCAGGGAAACCAAACATACCTCATATCAACATGCTGTACCAAGCAAAGGAAGCTGCACCTACTGGATGATAATGCCTTCCATCCACCTCCTACATAGCTCCTACATAGAGGGCAATATGTGCGCCAATTAAGTCTAGAGCCATAACACTAATGAATAATCTACAATTGTCTATTCAAAACGACTGAAAAAAAAAAATGCCATTCACAATGAAAGTAAGGAAGACAAAATATCTTTTTAAACAGTTAGAAATGTCAAGCAAGATTTGCCCAACGAACAAGTTATTCATTCATCTACTGTCCTGCTCTTTCCTGTTCAGTGCATAGACTGTAAAAAGAATGGACGGGACAAGCTCCCTGGTGGAGGGAAGCTTTTATTTTTAGAGCTCTGCCAACTGACTGGCTGCAGTAATGGTCTTAAACCCTGCCTTCTCAATGATAACAGATGGGATTGTGGGTCAAACTGTAAAGTTAAAATACTAACATAATGTTTTTCCAAAACTAAACTCTGCTGTGATAATTAGTTATTATCACCCTACATTGTGTTCAGTGCCCATTTTTCTGTGCAGTTTGTTTTAAATGAGTTATTTGAGGTTAAAAAATGGGATTTTACGTCATATGACGATGATTGACAGCCACGGATTTTGCGTAGCTCTCTTTGTGAATAGCAGTTACGTTGTGAAGGAAAGCCAAGACGCCATTTAACTAAATATTTGAGTTGAAAAATATCGCAGTTTTGTACAAACTTCTATGATCTGAACAAGCCGTTGATAGAATTTCCAGATGGGAAAGATAAATATGCTTTTGGCGTAGCTGGGTGAAGTAACTCATCAGGGCAGTACGCTAAATGAGTGGGACGTGCTACCAGGGCTCCTTCCGCAGGACCCTACTGCGCAGACTCTGGCTACAAATGATGTCAAATGTCAAAAAAGTGCCATAATTTGGCTTCAAGAACGTTGAGTGGGAACAGCTACAGTGCATGCCCATTGGTACAGCATCACAGGGAACTGGCAGCCTATTACAGCAGACCTTACCTATCTGTTGGATTTTAAATACTTGTCACATGAACGTACAGGCATGTATGTTGGAGTTACTTTGGATGTGTTTTGAGCAGTTTCTGAAATTACCCATGAGCTAGATCCTACAGCCAGCCCCTGATCATTTGCACATTGTGGAACATCCACTCTATTTTTTCTGCATCCAGGCCAGAAAGAGGCCAGACATCCTGATGAAGAAGATGAGGATTCAGAGCTTAAAGAAGATCCTTTCTCCTGACTGAGAATCAAGCTGGGGAAGGCTGCTCAGGGACTCTTTCAGGTGGTGCTACACATCTCTAACCTAAGCTTCTCCCAGGAACAGGTTTCTGTAATATCTAACACCGGTATAGCTCTGGACTGGTCCGAATGGGTGTAGAACAGCTGGTCATTTTCTCACCCTCATTTGTCTCAAATTGTGTTCAAGGAAATGATCGCACTTTTGAGGGCCAAAAACTTGGGAAAATTTGTACGCATATTAGGATTGGGGAAAAAAATTATATTTTGGGGGAATTGCACATGTGAATGGCAAAATGACTCAAATTGAATATTGGATCATTGAAAATTGTATTGGCTCCGAGCTTGGACTGATGACATCATCACAGTGGAACTTGTAGAATTCTGAAAGTGATAATGTCAGAATGTTTCAATGTACTGAAGAACTATTACTTCAGTACACTGAGAAGCAGATTCGCAAAGATCTGAAATGAAGAGTGGTAATCCAGTTGCTTCCCAAATCCTTTAGTGACGCAGTTTCCTCACCTGCTGCGCGGAATTCACTAAGATTGCAGCAGTCATTAGTGCATGAGCAGAACTGGTGCAGCCCGCCCTTATTTAAATGAGCGTTTTTCTCAATGAGCACAAGCACACTGACATTTGAGGAAGTTAAATTTGAGGCAGATGGACTTCTCTGTCTGCTGCAAAAACATTAAATAATGTCTACATACATTCTTTGAAGATGAACTACTGACCATCATCCAGCGCAGGTCTGAGCAGCGCTGTGTCACGCACACTCTCATATGTCACCATTTTGCCACCAGTGATGATGCGTAAATTACACATCTGATCTGCTGATTTTGGCCTGACATCAACATGACACGAGACTGGAGCAGTGTGTACGAGGCTACATTGATCCATGGACATATCTATATATCATCTCTGCGCCTCTTTTTCTTTTCATTGGGGGGAAACGTGCTAAATGGAATGAAGTTGTGCAGTCCTGATTCCCTGGGCTTTGTACTCCTTATTAGAGCGTGGAGTGACAATTGCACATGTTTTAATACCACTAAACCTTTTGTGAATCCGCCCCTCAGAATTTCCCTGATCTGGGTAAGTACAGCTATTTCTTTATACCACACTACCACAACAGGGTTCTCACCAGGAATTTTTCACAGCATAGGGGGATCGTGTGGCGTGCGAAGCTAATAGAAATTATTAAGAGTTCACCAAAAAAATTTGTTATGGTTAAACTCAACCGTCATTCATAGTCATAGCGCCCCTATTGATAAAAGGAAATCATAGGCATTCTATTTGCACAGAAAATTGCAGAAATCCTTATAAATGGTCAGATGTGTCTCAACACTTTAAAGTTTCTGCCACACCCCGACATGCCACACACCTCAATGTGCGCCACATTCCAACATGCAAACAGAGGACGAGTGTGTAGTTGTGGTTTGGGATTGAACCAAATTTTCATGCCTTCCTCATTTGAGGGTACCCCTGACTGAATGACACAAAGGTATCAAAACATTTCCATGCATATTGTCAATTGTGCATGGCTCAGCTAAATGAGATCTGGGGATAATTGGACTCAGCATTAGCAATGTGTCTGATTATGCCTGTTCTCTATATATTGAGCAGCTGGGAGTAGAGAGAGCCACACTGTGGCACCCAAAGAGACAACACGGTTGTGACGGGCTGTGGGGAACTTGGATGTGGCTGAGAGCAATGAAAAACCTTTTGGCACCAATTTTGGTGACCTAAAGTGCTTTTTACGCTGTTGTAGGTGTGCCCCTAAAAATCAGGCATGGTGTAGAAATTGAGCAGCTCAGTCTAGTTGGAGGAGAGTACAGCACATAATAAGCTACAATAAGGGATTAGAAAACAGACTTTTCTCCATTGAAGAAGGTGTTTGACATCACAGGAAACATGACTTGTGGTAAATTATCTGTACCCCACCATGTGTTTTTCACATTTCTTAGGATCGAAGGGCCACATTATCAACATTTAGAATAATGATAGTCACCAACTGATAAGTTGGTGACTAACATCTTTATGCTCAGCCTGAATTGGAGAAAAATGCTGTATTTTCTGTCGAAAAAATGAATAAATCGAAATATGAAAATATAAAAATATGAAATAAACCTTGTATTTCAACTCAGTCGGCATTCTGGCAGTTTTCCTTTTTGAACTCTTTGAAAGATACAAAAACCACATTAAGGATCTGAGAGAAGACGAGAATTACAGACCTTGAAATGTCAAAGGTGAAGACTCAATAGAGTATCCAAAGTAAATCTTCTCAAGCATACGGAGAGCATAAAGGCAGGAGGACTGACTGAAAGAAAGATATATGGATTTTTCTATGAATCTGTTAAGGGGCCCCAAGCTCAGGGGCTGGCGTAGCAGTGATATGTGCAATCTGAAAAAAACACTGAAAAACACTGTGAATGAACAAGAGCAATGAACACGAGGTGTGCTACCTTCAATCCAGATTGCATTTTCTTTAATCATTCACAAATCACTCTATTTCAGTACCACAAAAGTACACTCCACACTCAGCTTCCATCCACAACATATCAATATAAACACACAAGACACATAACATCATTTCACCAAATTAACATGGCATCATTTATCACTTTCTTAATAAATGTTCTTCTTCAGCTACTAAGCTCACTCACAAAACCAATTTAAGTTTTAACTAACACTTAAGATGGTCAGAGATCATTAACTTAAATCCTAGAATTGAAATAAAGTGCATATTAACAGTTATAAAAGTAAATTAAACTCCCAAAACCGGAGTCTCCGAAATATTGCGATATTTCGGCCACAGCATCTCGCGTGACTTCACACGTGTGGGAAAGGTTCGCCTGCTCTAACCCTCACACAAACATTGGTTCTAAAACACCAGTAATGTTTTTAACAGCAAAACATACACATAAACAACAAGGTTACCTTACAGTGTGATAAATGATTTTACTGTGTACTGACCTGTGAATGAACAAGAGCAATGAACACGAGGTGTGCTGCCTTCAATCCAGATTGCATTTGACGGGAAACAGGAAGTTGCGCCATAAAACCCAACCCGGGGTGCAGCACCTCCAACACAAAGGTTCCTCTCTGCTCTCTCACCCTGGCTCAAATCAGGACAGCACTAATGACATGTGAAAATGTCCAAATGTTTAAGTGTAAATACTTAATATTAAAGAATAAATAAAACCATCTATTTATTACTATAACATACAAAATAATAAAATAACTAAAAACAATGTGGTCACATTTTTAGGTGCACCACAGATGTGCACAATATCGACATCATTTTCTCTCTTTTACAAACACTATTACAAAGAATGCATGGCATGTTTGAGAGAAAATAACATCCTAAAACTGGTATCCTCTTCCCTTGAGTGAAAACAACAAAGATCTAGACCAAGCGTGATGAGTAACAGACAGACATCAGGCTAAAAGAGAGAGCTCATGTGGAGACAGCAGGGAAGCTCACTAATCAATTATTCAGTTTTGCACTAGTTTCCTGGAATTGGCAATCTGAAGCATGGACAGCAAGAGACCGTGTTGAGGAAAACAAAGGCTGTGGAATACATAATGTGTGAAACTTCAGTGAACTAAAGATTAGTTTATCTTTTTCATTTGTTGTGACATACAGTAGGTCTTTTCTGTCTGTTAAATTATAACATGCCCACCAAGGACACTAAATAATTAACTTCACCTTTGATGCTTTTTCCCATTTGAA
Source organism: Gouania willdenowi (assembly GCF_900634775.1). Lineage (NCBI taxonomy): Eukaryota > Metazoa > Chordata > Actinopteri > Blenniiformes > Gobiesocidae > Gouania > Gouania willdenowi. Next base: position 14,799,076 of record NC_041053.1, read on the forward strand.
ACACTCATTCATGTAAGTTTAAAATGTTTGTCTTGTTTTTCTGCTTCTTTCTTAAATGTCATGCAGAGAGGCCGTCCTGGCTCTGAAACAGCATGCTAAGTCAGCTTAATGCATCATTACCTGCATGGTGAAGTTAGCTGAATTCACTGGATTCTATTGGAGGAAAACACTTTAAAAAAGGAGAGTGAACAGGACTAAGAAGTTAAACATTAAAACAATTAAACTTCATGTATCCAAACTAGAAGAGAAACAGAGTTTAGAGGAGTAGTTAATCTCTTACACAAATGCAAGTTACCTTACTGGTGGAATTCTTACAAAGGCTATGTTGTAAACGTCCTAATAAAGTACTACTTGTACTAAGTCTGATGTCAAAATTAGTATGTAGTGCATTCACGTGCGATAGTACGGAAAGATTGAGTAAGCGATAAATACCCGAATGCCTATATTTACCTTTTAAGTGTGCACGGAGGACACACTCTTCATACTCAACCGAGCCTCGATGTATTGCGAGTGGAAAGTAACATGATCCGAGGACGGCCTTCAAGCTAAAAATCAAACAACTCCTTTTCAAAACAAAAGCATCTGTTCTTGTCTTCCATTAGTGTTTGAACGCTTTTGTAAGTAGGGCTCTTGTTTTTAAGTTAACCTGAAGTTTTCTCAGTAGCACAATGGCGGGTCTGCAAAAGTCTCCGAAGTGTCGGCATGAAATGTGTTTCTCGAAGTTTTATGGATCAAATGAGCACATGTTGATATTCTACTTAGTCACTTTCTCACTTAAAATGTTTTCAGAACTTTCAACGGTGAAGCATCAATGGAGATATTTAGCCTCAGTGGAATTCAGGTTTTTTGTCGTTTTAGATTCCAAATGCATCTTAGAAAACTTGGAAGCATGCTTCAGTGAGAATGGTCATCATCCTAATCATACATAGAGTATATAGTAGACAGTATATTCTTATGTGTTATTTAGTTTGTACTGCGTAGTACGGAGTATGCCATTTCGAACACAGCCAATGTCTCATTTAGAATGACTTACCACAGAAGTTTAGCCCACTTTCTGTCACATAGATTCATCAGGAGGATTTCTAAAGACGATGTACGATCTGGCCGATTTCCCCGGGCAGAGCTAGTTTCTGTTTCTAGTGTCAGTGCAACAGCAACATAAGAGGACCTTAAATGTCTTGAGAGAAAAATAACTGAAACATTTATGTTACCAGATTATTTTAGACTTCACAACACTGACTGTTTAAGTTTAGCAGTGACGGGCCTTGCATTTCACACCTGGGCCTTCAGCGAGGTCCCAGCCCAGAATCAGACCCTCTAGCTGTCTGGTCCGCACCGACCCTGACAGTACTTCATTACATGGAAACAAATGTGATGGACGAATTGTGTTGGTCGTGTTGGTGCAGCCTACCTCAGAGCTGTCAACGCTCGTATGATGCGTTAAAAACAGCTGATCAGGCCAGAACCGTGTCAGTTCTCCATCCTAGTGCTGCAGGTGGGGGGGTTGTGTTTTGGGTGTGTTAGCAACACTTTAAACAAGGATGATGAGGGGGCATGCATGCTCTGGCGGAGTGCCGTACTTCGCCGGCGGCGCTGGGAAGATTTTCAGAAGGTTTTATATTGTTTCCAAAAATGGTGTGTTCTGCTTCCAGCGAGCTCAATTCAGACTCTACCGTCTGCGTGTCAGGCATCAGGCAGCCAAAGTCCAGTCCACCCGTAGATGTAGCCGAAGCTGATGGTATCCAATCAAAACATACTGCACCCGCAAGCTAGCTCCAGTGTTACACTGGTGCTACAGCAGGTCAGGCTACAATAGCCAAATTGAAAGGTGATAGGCTAATGCCAGAGTTTAATTTCCATTCCTTTGAGCCCTCACTGTTGATTATGAAGGCCTGAGGGCAGATTGTAGACACTAGCAAAACATGATGGCTGCATATGATTGGATAACAGATCTAACATAAAGGCCAGCCTTCCAAATCTTCACCTGAGGCTGGAAGCAGTGCAAGCAAGAGCAAAGGTATGGAACAAAAAGTATAACTATGAGGAATGACTGAATACATATTTGTGGAAAAATATGTAAAAATGAAATGTATATTCTGATGATGTTTAGGCCAGCAGAGAAGGCCTTGCTGGCCCTGACGGCCCACCACTGACAGTGATTACAGTGTGTCAGCAACACAGGAACTTTCCACTGGACTAAGAACTACCTGTGGGTGGGATTTAAAACTGGGCCCCAGAGTTGTTCATGTCAGAGGAAAAAAGCCTGGTCACTTTGAAATCTCCAGAACTGCTCTGTGATTGGATAAAGCATTTAGCTTTCGACTTCTGTCATATTTACAGCCAAACGCTGGGTCAGAAAATCCATTTAGGCAAATATCATTGATTCATCCGCAGCATAGAGGCTTTCACAAACAAGGCCAGTGGACAGCTCCTGGTGCTCCTGACATTTCAGAAAGGACAATAAACATCAAGGTCGTATCTATCATTACATATTGTACTTCAAAACTTGGTGAAAAAACAGAAATCAATGGCACAGTTTCATAGAAATACAAAGCTATCCTGAACTAAAAAGTTATTGATATTTTTGTTGAAAAAGCAACAGCTCAAAAATCCTTCCTATTACAGATGGATTTCTACAGTCTTTCTTGCAGTTTAGTCATTTCCTTTTTTGGGTCAGACAAGGCTGTCTTTAAAAGATTTATCATTTCCTTTTCACCAGGAGGAAAAATCGATTTGGACTGGTTAATATTATATAGAACTGTTTCAAACTATAGCTGAACTAATTACAAGTTGCAATAAGATGATGTTTATAAAACTCTCATGGTTGCTTTATACATTAACAAAAATGATTCACACTACTGGATGTTGAACCAATAATAATTGAAGCACATCAATAAAAGTGTATTCATGTTAAAGTCTCTAAAACACCAGAACAAATCCATACACATGTCACGAGTCTATATTCAGAAAAAAGTCACCAGTACGGCAGGTTGAATTTTGGTTTTGGTTTCAAAACGGAGCAGAGAAAGAATTATACATACCACAGCTTTAAGTCTTTAATCATTATTAAGGGAGTGTCAGTCGCTATTTGCATGCTCCTTCTTAAATTATTCAACTCTTCATAGAAATAATCATTAAAAATATTTAGAAATTGGTGCTGGTTTTCTAAAAAAAAAAAAAAAAAAAAAATCACTTTCGAGAATGCTGGACAGGATGTAGGACTTTAACTTGTTAAGCTGTTTACACAACTTTTTATTTTCTAATCTTATTCTGAAAATACAATTGTTTCTTCTTTTTATTTTTTACAGTTACATAATTCTTCAGTTTTTTAGTAAGTAAGTAATGTTTATTTATATAGCACATTTCACAGACAGAGGTCACAAAGTGCTTTACATGTCCAGTCATTCAAACTCACAATTACACACACCAATGGGACAGAGCTGCCATGCAAGGCAGCTAGTCAACCACTGGAAGCAACTTGGGGTTCAGTGTCTTGCCCAAGGACACTTCGACACATAGACCGGTATAGACTTGGATCAAATCCCCAACCTCTCAATCAGAGGACAACCCCCTCTACCACCTGAGCCACAGTTCTAACCCTGCCAATCAGACTCATAGTCTGATGTAAATGCTACCTTTTTTTGCTTCTCCTCTTTGTTTCATGTGCGGATTCACATTTCTATCTGTGAGCTCAAGGGATCTGCAGCTACAACCCGAGGCTGTCTGCTGCAGAGACAGTTTATTGGCTTTTACTTCTGAAGCCTCGACAAAACTCACTCAACATTTAACTTGAACTAATAATAACTACTGCTGAGCACATGATTTACTCTACCACAGAGTAATAGTGTGAACTCAAAAAGATATATTTTTTAAAACAATTCTCCATCGCGTATTTCCCCTGAGCCGTTTCTGTGGTTGAGTGGTAGCAGAATCAATACAACACACTAAAGCAGACTTGTCAGTCTCATTGCCTGTAGATGTGGCACAAAGGATAATATTTTATTTTATTTCTGTTTGTGCACTATTGATACTACAAGTCCCAGACTGCATCACAAAACCTGAACCTATTGAAGTAGATGAAGTACCTCATTAGACTGGTCCTTAAACCAGCTTTTTCTGCTGTACCCAAGTCTAATTATTACCATGTCAGGTTGAAGTTGAAGCTAATGGTTACCTTTGGAACATGGCCTGAAGGAAAATGAATAAAATAAATAAATGTGTTTTTTTCTATTACTGAAGTTGCAAAATTTGTTTTTCTTTTATGCTGAGCTCAGAGTCCATCTTTAAGGAATACAGTTTATTACAGCAGTGGTTCCCAATCTTTTTTGTCCTGTGTACCCCCTTTGTACACAGGTTGTCAAATCATGTTTACCCCTCTTTACATCATTAGTACCATCTCCATAATTTCACAAACTTTTTAATTTGTGGAACAGCAGGCTCTCCTAAACCTCTAACTGTGTTTCCAACATTGGTTCCCTAAGGTTTAATTTACTACTTAAAAACAATGAGTGAAATTTAAAATGGACTTTATAAAGAAAAAAAAAATGCATGCAACTTTAATGTAATTACTTCAATAGTAAGAAAATAGGGTCTCCTTTTTAAAATGTAGCTAATTATTGTCTCCTTTTGTCAGAAGTGTGATAAAATGGCCTCTACAGCATAAAATAATCCTGTGTGAATAAATTACAAAATAATGTAGTATTTTATTGAGCAATATTACTGTTAATTTGTGGTGAATTTCCCAAAAAGGAACTAACTATTTTTAAAGTTATTGTTAAATATTTCTGAGTACCTCCTGCAATGGACTCCTATACTCTTAAGGGTACATGTACCCCTGTTTGAGAACCACTTTATTAGAGAAAAATACACAATGCCACAACATAATTAGAAGCCAATATGTGTGTGAGGAAACCTTTCCTTGTTTTTACAGATGTACACCTTCATCCTATCTCAGTAATTCACGAAGCTCAAGATTTCAAACATTAACAAACTGGTGTCCAGGCATCTGGCTTGGGCTAATCACCGAGCATGCCGCTAAAAGTAGCACAATCTTTTATATTCTCTCAATGTAGGGAAAAACATTTTCAGTTAAAATGTGTCTTCCAATAGAAACACAAAAAGTGATGAGAAATTTGAAACCTAATTAAACTATGGTTGACTAGTTTAATCAGTGAGCTTGGTCTGTAGCAAGGGTGTCAAACATTTTCACTAATGGGGCCAAATACCGAGTAGTTTGGTATCTAGTGGGCCCCAGATTTTAGGCAGTGGAAATAAAACATTATTGTGACCTGGTTTGCACTTCCATGTGTAAATAATATTTCCATCCAAGCAATAAATGAGAGATTTGGTCACTGCAGGATCTTTACTTCTCGATTCCTTGATTTTTATTTATCTGTTTATCTCGCCATGTCTGCATATGTCATCAAAGGTTAACCCTACATGTACGACTTTTTAAAAAAAATGCTTTTTTTATATTGCATAATTGTGAACATTTTTTGTGTAATCATTAGAGGTATTTAGTGGAATTGTTTGTTAGGAAATTTCAATTAATAATAATAATAATAATAATAATAATAATAATAATAATAATAATAATAATAATAATTCACAATTTGTTGTCATGTGATATGAGCATGGTATAACTGTGAGACCCACCACTGAGTTTTTTGGTAATTGATCATTTTTTTTTTTAGCTTGGCCTAGCACAGAGGCAGGGGTGGGGCTTCAGTTGGGGGCTGGGAAGGCGGCACGCCCCCAGCCCAGGCTCCGAAGGGGCCCGGATAGGAGGTCTTAAGGAAGCCGGGCCTCTACCACGGCTCAAGGGAGCTGGAGAGGGCGGGCCCTCCATGACCTGTGCCCAGAGGCGCCCAGAGTATGGGCAGTCACTCATCATGCAGATTTATACAGTGGTTATATAGGCCCATTTTGTGTGACATATGCATACTAAATTAGTCGCATGCAAAACAACAGAAATGCACAGGGAGCAGACGGAGCGTTATCTCAGTCTGGATCCAGTAAAAAATTACCATGAAAAGCTGTAAAAAGACTGATATGCAGACGTGGGACAGTGAGGAGGAGACTTAATGTAGAGATGGAAACTGATCACAATACCATAAATACAAAGAAACCTTTATTAACATGTTAGTACAGCAGACCTAATAATGCTTTTAGGTTTTCTTTCGTTTATACACTGGATTTTTCTATCAGATATGTATAAACGCTGGCTATTGAACATCTGGCCAGGAGCACACATCGGATCACCACTCGTTTTCTGGAATGCTGCATGGGTCCCTCAATCGTTCACCTGTATTTAAAGTGAGTTTCCTTAAATAAGCGGCCACGTCCTCGGGTGACAAGCTTTCTACACATACAAACTATTTACGAGCCTTAACAGCAGTTCATTCATTGCCATTTTTCAAGCGTCACATATGTAAACATTGTTCCGTCAGTCCTGTGTCTCATGTTTGTCCACATTGAAATGGGTCTATAGGTTGTTTCGCTCATTCTCCAACTTAAAACTAATTAAAACCCAGTTGAGGAGCACAGTGGGACAGGAGAGACTGAGTGGACTTGCCATGTTGTCCATAGAAAATGAGAGATCAAAGAAAATGGACACAGAACATAGTGGACGAGTTTTCGGAGCGCAAGCCTCGGCGTATGTGGTGAGTAGGCATATAGTATTTCATACTGAAATAGTGTTTGTGAGCATGTGGGCCGCTGTGCCAGTTTTACTCAACTTTATAGCTACTGATACGAGCTCTGAGTTGAAATGGTTAAAGCGTGTGTCAAAATAAAGTGGTCGCTATCCGTGGTGCTGAACTGCTTTGAACTTGTGTTAGTGACCATCCTAATGTTTTTGTTGTTCTCTTGTTTTGTTATACTTCATGTCCGTTTGATGGACTTTAAAATGACAGTCACTCTCCGTGGTGCTGAAGCATGTAAGCCCCGCTGTTGCGGGCATGTGCATGTTGTAAAATTATGTTATCATGAGCTTTATTTTTTGGGTGTAAAGGGCCTGGTCATTTGCCCCTCCCCCAGGGCTCTGATTTGTTCTGCTAGTGCACAGAGGTAGGCAACTTTTATCACAGCAGGGCCACAAAAATGTTTGATCGAAGAGCCACATTATCAACATTTAGAATAATGAGCGATCTGACCGTTAATACAGGGAAGATTAAATCATTTTTATAGTAATTTTGTGTGTGTTTTTTGTCATTCTGTGTACGTTTGTTGTTGTCTTACTTGCTGTGAGGCATTTTGTGCTATTCTCTTGTCCTTTTGTGTATTTTTTTTTTTTTAAATATATGTTTTTTTGAGTAATATTATGTATATGTCATTTTGTCCTTTTTTGGAGTAATTTTTGTATATTTCTGTTGTTGTTTTGCTGGTTTGTTAGTACTGTGGTGTTTTTCTTGTGTTTTAGTGTGCTTTTATTGTCATTTTCTGTAATTTTGTGTATTACTGTTGTTGTTTTGTTCTTTTTGTGTGTTTTGGAGTATTTTCCCTTGTCTTTTACTGTAATTTCCTGCAATGTTGTCATTCTTTGTATTTTTTTTTAATGTATTCTTGCTTTTTTGTATATTTTTTTGTCATTTTTAGCACTTTGAGATTGATTGGAATGAAAAGTGCATTATAATCTACTATTATTATTATTATTATTATTATTATTATTATTATTATTATTATTATTATTATTATTATTATTATTATGGGGCCTAACTTTAGATACATTGGGTTCAAACTAATAATTCTATTACAGGTGTCAGCACTCACTCACTCACTCACTCACTCACTCACTCACTCACTCACTCACTCACTCACTCCCTCTGTTCTTCAGCACAACCAAAATGCTCATCCATCTAATTGAATTTCCCTTCTGGGGATCAATAAAAGTATATTCTGTTTTGTTATATAATAATCCTCCCTCTTAATGTCCTCTAACTCCCCCTCACTATGGAGTTGAACTTGATAGATTGCACTTTTTGTGACTAAACTGAAGTAGTCTCAAAGTGCTTTACAATATCAACTCTTTCATTCATTCACACACCAAAGGGACTGAGCTGTCATGCAACCACTGGTCAACCACTGGAAGCAGCTTAGGTTTCTGTGTGTTGCCCATGAGTCATGACGCATAGACAGGTATAGACTGGGATCCAACCCCCAACCTCTTGATCAAAAGATGACCCCTGGGGCAAAAATATGACGCTACATGTGGAGTAACCTTTGAAAACACATGCAGACAAAGAGGGGGAGGGTCATATTACATATTTATATGCTGCACATGAAGTCTAGGGATTGTGTTGTTGTGATGTTTGTGGAGGGGAGGGGTCTGTTTACCAATGAAGGGGAGTTCTTGTTGGGAATCTGGGTCACTTTGTTGTCTTCCATTGTTTCACTGCCCAGTAGGCCACTTACTGCCTTGGGGGCTACCCACTGTCTTTCTGGGTTAAGAAGAGACAAAAAGGAGCAGGAAACAAAAACTAGAGGTCAATGAACTTTATAATATCATATGATATCAATGAACTCATAGTTCTTTCGTATTTCGCTGTAATGTGTATGTATTCAGCTGCTGACAAGGAACAGATGAAAGCTGTGCATTGCTTTGAATGAAGGTAGATTGTAATCATGCATGCTGAAGATGCATGAAATAATGCCTTTGATGCCTGATGATGGGAATGTTGATCAAGTTAGTGAAACATTTGAAATGTATAAAGGATCCGCGGATGGAATTAAAATGAGCTGTTGTCAGTGCAGGTCAGAAAATGATTATTATTAAGCACACAAGTCCTTGAAAAGGAAGATGAAAACATGGAAAAACAACATTTTAATCCTCAGTGTTAAATGCAAACAAAGCCACAGACACAGTCAGCCAATGGGCTCCACAATGTAAAGAGGGAATATTCTAAAGTGGACTGCAACTTGTGCAAAAAAATTCCGCAAGGAAGAGTTTTGATGTGTGGAACTCTTTATGTGTGATGAAAGAAAAGTGTTCCACAACTCTTAAAGTGAGATACGTTAAATAAGAAAGATATTCACAGATTAAAATCTTACATTGAAAGGACTTGATTGACCAACTTATGGCGACACTTAGCGTCCTTAATTACACAAGAGCACACAGAGCAGAAAAAGGCGCAGAAACTGAAATTGAGGGCGTGAAAACAGCACATAACTCGTATGAAACAGTATTGTGGCTTTTAAAAGTACTCTCCGCACTCTCACTTTTGATCTGAGCGCTTGATCGTATTTCTCTGCGACTCTGTGTGTTTTCTCAGAGGGTGTAAGTGATGCCAAATTAGAGTTAATGTTAAGTTATGTGTTTTTGTTTTGAATGTGAACGGGGACACTGAGATAAAGAGGTGTTAAAAGAGAACAATTAAAGGCTTTCAGCTGCAGAGCAAGGTGACGTCTGCCCCCCTGTGTGTGCTGTGTACAACTTCACAGCAGAGATCCTGGAGAGAAACACGGAAACATGACATTTATATCAACATCAACAGATGAGGTCCCAGAGTCTGGAGGAAGAGTAGAAAGGCTCAGAATCCAGTGTGAAGTTTACGCTGTCTGTGATGATTTGCTGCCATGTCATCTGATGGTGTTGGTCTACTGTGTTTTCTGAAGCACACAGTCAAACTGATTCCAGCCTTCTTTATGTTTTTTTAATGCAGACGATAAAAACTGAGACATTTTCACCTGATACTTTACAAGTGTGCATTGACGAACTGTAAACGCATGCAAATCAGCAGAGATTTTATTGACATTTCTTCTTCTTTTTGGGGGTTTTAAATTCCTCTGCCAGACAGTTCAAACTGGTGCTTTCAATGTGCTGACTCGAATGATCAAATTTTTAAAGATTATTTTCAGGCAGAATCTAATTTTGAACTTTATAGCTAATGAGTCAAATGGGTGTAATGAATACGAGAATACAAAAAAGTCATGTCCTCCAGCCTATTACTTATATCTCTATAAAAGTGTGGGAGTGTATTAAGCTGGAAATTAGAGTTCCATTAAAATCTATAAATGGAGGAACATTTATATTGAGTAAATTGGCATCGACATCTTTACGCACTGTCTCCAAGGCAAAGTAAGGGAGTGAGATGATCTACTGCTCTCTCTCACACACACACACACACACACACACACAAAGACACACACACACACATACACAGAGGGAAAAAGTTTCTGCTCAGTTTACTCCATCATATTGACTCATATTGAACTTGCCTATCATGGCACTGTGCACTTTATACTTATGGGAATGCCAGCTGTACCTTGCTGAGTTAAAAAGAAACTATCAGCAATAGAAATACAGTACACAATGTGTGTGTGTGTGTGTGTGTGTGTGTATTTCTATGCAAACACACTTCCCCTGTTTCCACAAACAAAGGAGACAGCCACTGGCTGTCAGCATTTCCTGTATTAATGTTTTACTATTCTGTTTCAGGAGGAGTGCACTACACCACATGTGCTTCAATGACAGCTTAAAGAAATTAGCTTTACAGCTGAACAAAAGCCTCAAGTCAGAATGAATCATGTCACAAATGTTTTTTTTTAACGCTATTAAAACATCCTTACTGGAAAGTTGATCATGTTTTTGGATTGCAGCAGGTTTGTGCACGTCTGCTCACACCAGGGTTGGGGTCAATTACAATTTTCAGTTACAATATCCTTTCAATTATTCATGTTCAATTATGATTACAGTGAGCATTTTCTTCCAATTACATTTAAATTACTATCTTTTTTTATCCTCCAAAAAGTAATTTACAATTGTGTTCTTAATTACTAAAGTAAGTTCAATTACAATAGACCCTTTGATTATTTGTAAACATTGTGACATATTTTGTCTTTGTTTTTTCTGAGTGTCCGCTGGAATCCTCTAAAACTTTAATTTACATCCACTAAAGTTATTCCTCCAGTTCTGGCTCCCAAACACACAACTATACGACATTCTAAAGCTCTAACATCACTAGCCTCCACATTCTTTAGCCAGTGGCGTTTCCTGTTTCTGTTTTAGAGTTGTGACGTCACTTGTGACGTGCGCCATTAAGGAGTCAATGAATCGCAATTACTGAGCCTGAAATAAATAACCTTATAAAAATTAACCTTTCTCTTGAGTTAGCTTTCTGTTAGCATTTCTAATGATAACAGGTCCTAAATCAGCTGTAAAATACACTAAAAACAAATATCTATCATCTAAATTCTTTCCTATCTCTTGGTTATCTTGTTAGGCTTCATAATCAATGAAAATATAGGTTTTGATATTCATGGTGTGGGCATCTGAGCTCAGTATACCCCTAGATTTTCATTTTTTTAATGGTACAATGTAGGAAAGTTTGATATGAAACACATTTCAATAATTATTAGCTACATAGGAACTGTATATAGAACTGTAATATGATTTCCCAGTTTTGCGTTAAATTGTAATTCCATTTCTAATGAATTATCATGACAATTACAACGTTAATTATCTAAACTCCATTACAATTTAATTATGATTACGACAGCAATATATTTTTAAACTTACAATTAAAATTATAATTACACCAATTAATTGTAATTAATTATCAATTACATACACAACCCTGGCTCACACTAACACAAAATGCTTTACTGGATGCGTATATCTGAAGGTAATATATAAAACGAGAGGACTGTGTTACACCTTGGGGCAAAGGAACAGGGGAGAGGGAGTTAGGATGGGACAGTGGAACTAGTGGTTAAAAATCAACTATTTTGGTTGTACAGAAAGTGTGATTTGATACTACTAATGTGCATATTTTGTTGTTGGGTGTGATCTATTGAACCAGTGCGGGGACAAAAAGAGGGTGACGCAACACAAGTATACAAAGTATAGTGACGGTGTCTGTGAACAGAGAGAGATGGTGAGTGCTTACACCTAGAGCTGATAGTAGGGATCAACTATGCGTCAGTGATGCTGTCGTAGTAAAACTGTAACATGTCATGGCAGAAGTTCAGAACATTTTTCTGGACTTTACTTATATCTTTATATCACAAATGTCCGGTTACCCCAGAGACATTTTTCTTTCTAGAATTAGTTTTTAATGAAGTTTATTATAGTGTGTTACAAATACAGAATAGCCACCTCAGATATTTTTATATTGCATTTTATTTTAACTAGATTTATATTTGAGAAAGTTTAGGATACAGTTATTTGAAATGTATAGTGTGTGATGTGTATTTGAAAAAAAAATAATATTTAATTTTTCTCCCAATTACTAGACATTTCAGGTGACCCCATTTCATTCCAAGCGACCCCACATGGGGTCCAGAACGCAAGGTTGAAAAACCACTGTTATGCGATGTATTAAAACATGTAAAATCAGTTTTTATATTTAAAAAAAAAAAAAAAAGCGAGTCTCTCTAGTTTAGTTTTTAAATCAGCCCCCCCCGTGCCTGCATTTCTATCATAACAATTATAATTATTTGTTGAATCACAGGAGACCAGTTAGTAAGGACACCGTCACCATTTGATGAACACTGCAATCAAGCATCAGACTGTTAAACACAAACACACACGCACACACGCACACACACACGCACACACGCACACACACACACACACACACACACACACACACACACACACACACACACACCTAATTACTCTTTTTAAAAACAGCAAAGCATTCTGGGTGCATGCACTGACAAGCATTGGCAATCACTTTAAAGCAAAAAACCTACAAGCAATACCAAGTATTAGCAGAAGTTAAAGGCATAAAAAAAAACCATTTAAGGCTTAACTGAATTAAATATGGAACATTAATTTAGAGTGTGTGTTTATTTTGTGGCTCATATTCATGGAGTTGGTCTGTAAGTCATCGGGGGGGCTGTGAGAGCTGTCACTTATTGGGAGGCAGGGTCAGTGGACTGGAAGAGAACACTTTGTCATATCCTGACTGAGGTGCTCGTCTCACAGACTTGCTTCTCATTAAAAACTCATAGGAGAGCAAAGCTCGGCATCATGTTTCTACTATATTAAATTGAGGAAATATATTTACAAGGTATAAATAGTGAATTTCAGTCAGATGCTGCAATCCAAACCTGCTTAAAAAAACATTCAAACCGATTCTGTCGTTCAACACAATGCAGATTTAAATCCAGTTCAGTGTTTTCTGCTGCGCAAAAGTTATTCAAAGAGACACATTCTGGTATTAATGCTATTTCTAGTATTCATTTTTTGCAGCCATGCAGATGTTTATGCTGGTGGACAAAAAGCATCCACAGTACATGGAGATATCGCAATACAAAGCACGGTTTCCCCTCATACAGAAAATGACTTTCCTTGGTTCAAAGAGTCTTTGAGAATTACACATTTAGTAAATTTAGTAAAGATGGTGTTTAATCCTTCTCCAGTCACAACTGCAAGCTTGTGTCACATCAGTATTGTATATCTTTTGGTCTGTCATGGTAATAAATCATTCATTGCACTGAAATGACATTTATTAAATGAAAAAACAAAATAATAATAATAATAATAATAATTAGTTACTGAGACCATTTTGTGAATTTTTGTTCTTAATGACATTTTTTAATCTTTACATTCTACGATAAACTAAAGTTCTGTATCTTTGCTGAAAACCAAAATTGTAAGCTTGGCTTCTGCCAATATTGAGCTAAAAATCATTGTTTGGCACTTTTATTACCAGATATCTGCATGATTTATGTCTTAGAATCAAATGTTGTTAAAGCATAAGAAGGTAAAAATAGTCACATGGGCACTTCTAGTATCCATGATGTCTTAAACACACGTTGCCACATGGTTTCTGTCACTCAGACCTTTAATACAAACCCTGGACATTAAACGTGTTGCGTTGTTTTGTGTGAACTGTTATTGTGAAAATAGTTACACAATCACTGGCCTTAACCTTGGTGCACCAGTCATGAATGCTTTGAGTTTACCTACTGATAGATCCTTGAGGTTGTTCATGCAAACGTCTTGAGGAGCAGATGAATTGTCCAAAGCCAAGCACAGGCTCTTCAGTCGTTTCCCGACAAACCCGTCAGAGATGAAATTTGAACGCCAACACACGTTTGGACGAGAGCTAATGTTTTGGCACAGATAATGATGGTCATTTTTGTGTACATTGTGTTTCTCTACATTTACTGACCTTACCTTTCTTTTCAGAAATATTTTGCCAACTTAAGTCCAGACACACATTCACACAAAGTTCCGTAGATCTGCTGTTTTTGTCGTACGAGACCACTGTCCTAAGTTTTACTTTCCCCCCAGACCACATTTAACTTTTTGGGGGTTTGTGTTTAACACAGGTTCCCAGTCAGTGTTTCGTCTGTTCCAGTTGGCCTTAGATGCTGCCAGTAGTAACTGCCAGTCATCACAATAATGTGAACAATGGACAGATGGATTGGACTGAAAATTAACCAAGAAACAAAAACATCTCTGATCTTCCAAACGGTTGTAGGAACAGTGTTTGACTTTAAAAAACATGAGGAAAGGGTTTTTGTGTGAGTGATGGACACACACCCACACACACACACACACACACACAGTAAAACGCCCCACTGTTTTTCTACTCTGTCTTTCACAATAACAACGGAGATGTAGGCAAACAGCAGCACTCCATATCAAATTTCCATTAAAGTTAAATCACCCAGTAATGCAATCCCAGCACCGAGAGTGACACACTAGTGATGATTTCTGAGAATAGATGAATTCAGTTAGTATGAACAGTCATGCAGTGCATAATCAATGCCCAGTTGTTCATCCATCTATCATCTGTACCATGCATACCTAATAATGACATTATTTTACCTAATAATGTCACAATGGCTGATCTTTAAAGGGGGGGGGGGGGGGGGGGTATTGTGTAAAATTGACTTTTTCAAGATTTATATCATGTTACTTGGCTTGTCGTATATGTTTGAGTAATCTTGAAAAACTCTGAAAGAATCTTTAAGTGTAGATTCCTCCTAGGAACGCCCCCACCTCCTAGAAATGCCTCGGACCTTTTGTCACCGCCCACCACTCCACAGCAGAGTGCCCCTCCCCCGCGTCTCGAGCAGGCAGCAGCACAGCGTTTTATTGCAAAACATAGCTTCATAATGATGTATGTGACTTCATAGCAACATGTCGCTTCATAATGTAACATAACTGTCATTAGCCAAATATCTGGCTCCAAAATGTTATTATTTATGTTGCTTTTAACATAAAATCAATTATTAATCAAACGTTCAGCTGTCGCACGGTGACTTAGTGGTTAGCATGTTCGCCTCGCAGCAAAAAGGTCCTGGGTTCAAGCCCTTGGGTCTTTTCTGTGTGGAGTTTGCATGTTCTCCCCGTGCTGCGTGGGTTTCTTCTGGGTACTCCGGCTTCCTCCCACAATCCAAAAACATGACTGTAATGTTGATTGGAGTCTCTAAATTGCCCATAGGAGTCTGTGTTGCCCTGTGATGGACTGGCGCCCTGTCCAGGGTGTACCCCCGCCCAGCGCCCTATGAGAGCCGGAGATTGGCACTGGCAGACCCCCGCGACCCTGATAAACGAGAATAAGCAGGTATGAAGATGGATGGATGGACGTTTAGCTGTTGCCCTTTATGATAAAAAAAAGATTGTGCATTTTTTGTTTTATTTATGAATTAATTGCAACATAGTTTCATTATATATTACTGAACTGCAAAATGTAGCTTCAAAATTACGTATATTTATTTATTTATGACAAGGAGGTTGAATATTACCAAGCAGACACGTCTTGTAAGAACCCCTGAACTATGTGATTGAAAAAAGCACAATACCCCCCCTTTAATAGAATTCAAGTTGAAATTGCTTGTGTTTGATTGGTTGTTATTATTTATTGAACAGTATTTTCAAGAGGACAATAGCCAGATTTACACAAAGACGAAATGTTACCCCTACATAATGGCTTTGTTGGTCCTTCATGAAGGTCTAAATGTAACCGTCTGTCTAACAACGTGAAACTTATCAGAAAATGATCGTGTGCCTTGCTGAGCAGCTTGTGATGCTTTGCTCCAGCGTTCTCTCTTTCATCTTCCTTTGCCTGCTCTCAAACACACGCACGTGGAGGAAAAAAATGGGATGCAAGCAATCTGAGTCCAGGTCATCAATGTTTTATTTATTTCACTCCACTGAGATTTGAAGCCTAGTTTTGTTTGAGTGCTTTCCTGTCCTCTTTTGTTTCCATCTGGAAGCCTGAGAAACCAATGGGTTGTCCCTCTGTGTGTGTGTTTGTGTGTGTGTGTGTGTGCGTGCGTGTGTGCACTTTAAAAATATTGGATTAAAAGGATGAGCAGTGAGTGCCTAGTTTACATGGGATCTCCAGATGTTGGTTCTTCTTCTTCAGAATTGAAGCACAAACCTTACATTTTGTCTGTCCTCAGTCAGTCTCTGTGAAAACATCCATCATGTTTGGTGCTCCTCTTTATCTCGTTCTCTCTTTTTTCTACTTTTTTTTTTTGTACTCTACTGTGCTCATGAAGGGCAAGCACACCCAGTAGAGAGAGTATTTTAATCTTTATCTCTGCAGAACTTTTCAGCCCTCTTGGCAAGGTTTGACAAGTGCTGGAGCTTGGAATTGGACATGACAGATGGCTTTGCCTTTTTGGATGGAAACTCAGATGCCGGTGGGCATCAGCATTACCACACTCCATACATGAGACCTTTTGGGTTGGAAGATTAGAATTCAGACTCAGTTTGACACGAGGCATATGGTAGTTTAAAGTGTGTACTGCAAAAAAGAATTGTAATTTTATTCACTTCTAGGCAAGGCAAGGCAAGGCAAATGTATTTGTATAACGCATTTCATACACAAGGCAACTCAAAGTGCTTTACATGAACAAAAAGTGCAACAGCAAGCATTCAACAGCTTAAAATCTATAAGAATGTTAAAGTAAGCACGAATAAATAAATACGATTTCCAGTAAAATCATTTAAAATCATCAACAAACAAATTACATCAACAACATGACCAAAACATTTCCCTCTCAATCATACGCACTAACATTTGTACTTTAACTGTATCTTAAAATACTTAATTTTTTTGTTCAACTTATTCTGTTTTGTAAATTTTGCATGTATCTTCATCTATATTATACAACCCCTGGCAAAAATAATGCAATCACCAGTCTTGAAGCATGTTCATTAAGTTGTTTCATTTTGTAGAAAATAAGTAGATCACAGACATGCCTAAAAAAACTAAAGTCATTTAAAATGGCAACGTTCCGGCTTTAAGAAACACTAAAATAAGTCATGGAAAAAATGGTGGTAGTCAATAACAATTGCTTTCTTAGATCAAGCAGAGGAAAATAAATATGGAATCACTCAATTCTGAGGAAAAAAAAACTATGGAATCACCCTGTAAATTTCAAAACTAACACGTGCATCAGATTAAATCTGCTCATTAGTCTGCTGTTAAAAAGGAGTGCTCACACCTTGGAGAGCTGTTGCACAAAGCAGAATGACATGAATCATGGCTCCAACACGAGAGGTGTCAGTTGAAACAAAGGAGAGGATTATCAATCTTCTTTATGAAGGTAAATCATCACGGAATGTGGCAAAAAATGTTGGTTGTTCACAGTCAGCTGTGTCTAACATTTGAACGACATACAAACAACATGGGAAGGTTTGAAAAGGCAAGTATACTGGTAGACCAAGGAAGACATCTTGAAAAGAGAAAATACATAGCAAAACAAATGAGGAAAAAATGTTTTTACCCTTTTTCTGCAACTACACTAAACTTGCCATATTTTAACATATTTTAATCACTTTTTCTAATCATATTTTTATTCCTTTTAGTGCATTTTTGCTACCTAACGTCACATAACTTCCCACCTAACGTCACATATGTTGACCGATACTTTTGACCTCTTTTAACTTTTTAACATTTTCACCATATTTCATGTGGTTACATTTTTGCCAGTTTAACCACTTGTCATGCCCATTATTTGCCAGTTTAAACTAATTGTTCCACATTGAACCATTTTTGGCCACTCTAGTTTGCAACTTTTTACCATTTTTGGTGTTTTTGAAATGATTTTTTGGTCATTTTAACCCATTTTATTTCAGATTAAAACAAGGATTTACATCTTTAAGACAACTTTATAATATGGAGCAAATAATGAACTTCCTGGATGACAGTGGATATTATTCAGATAAATAAATGTGGTTATCACAGATTCAAAGAACAATGGACCATCACTTTGCTGACTTTATGGATGGACCCCAAAAAACTCTCCTCTTTATTCCCCCTTATAGATGGCTATGTTTCTACATGACTGTTCTAGAATGTTCATGTCTGTGTTCAACCACCCTCAGGTACAGTGGTGTTCTCCGGTCTCTGGCACGTTTAATTTGGGGTTACGGGCTGAAAAGGTTGAGAACCACTGATGTTGAGGACGGATATTGCGTTGTGTGTTTTAGCTGTGTCAAAACAGTGGAGAAAGCTCTAATTAATGAAGACAGTGGACGGTTATAGTTCTTCGGTGACTCTCCCGGTAACACCGTACAAGGCATAACTGCAAATATGTCTAAACACCATCCACAAATGAGGGATGTTTTATAAGACGCTGAGAACCTCATCAAACTATGCCTACATCTCCCCATTTGACAAAACATTTATGAACACATGGTTACGCACAACTATGACACCAAATAGACTGACGCACTTTGCTCTTACTCATGTTCAGAGAGATATTTTGGAAGGTCAGCACATTGGCAGCTTAATAAGGCGCTTCATCATCTCACTGGCATCAGCGTCAAGAAACTTTCACACTGAGTCTTGATGGAAAGGACAACATGAGCACTGTTGCCATGATGAACAACAAGTAGTTCCACAAGGCTGTGACAAAGGAAGTTTGGAAGTTTGCGGTGGCCTGAATATCGGTTCATTACTAAAAACTAAATTCTTTATCATAATATTTCTATTTTCTTAATTCTTTATCGTTATTATTCTATTATGTTTAGAATGATGGAAGTGATATAGAACTTCACATGAGTTTCTTCATTCATTTGGAAAATCCTCTCTCCTAAAAAAAATGTTCTGCTTTTTGCATTCTTTCTAAGACAATCCTGCTTTTCTGAAGACCGTTCATGCTGAGTGTGGACAGGAACATCGTGGACGACAGCATTCCTCCTTCTTCGTTGCACTGTGGACGATGTTTGGGAGCTACTATTGGTTTAGCACCAATTACCAACTGAAGCTGGCTTTAACCTTGATGTTTCTACAGGGGTGTGCATTATTGATTGGGTTTCACTTTGTTTTTGGATATAAATCTTAGTTTTTAGTGTATTTATTTATTTGTATTTATTTCAGTTTCAAGCCTTTTGATATCATGTTGAGTTTAGGAGTGGAATTGATCCCTTCATTATCAAAAGCTGATGTCTGAGGAGGAAAGACCGATCAATGGTTACTAAATCAGCCTGTATCCTTTGGATCATCAAACACTGACAAGAACAAATATTATACAGAAAGTTGAATGAATTGACTACTTACTCATTCCTCAGTGGAACAAGAGAACTTCACTTTATTTTGTGCTACCAAGTGGCATTTCACTAATGGCTGGTAGGGCTCATTGGACCTTGGTGACAAATTGCATAGATGTCTTTGTCAGACTTCAAATGTCTAGTCAGATTAGGATGAATAAAACAAGTTTGTTGGCTCTGATAAATGACAGAAGTTTTTCTGATACCTGATACCTCAATCTGAGACCTTAGGATGTCCTAAAATGTACATGTGTTTTACTTCAATGTGCAGTTTATTGGCTGAAAACAATAACAACAGTGTGTGGACCATAGACCATAGTAAAAAATAGATGGGGCAATCTCCCCAGTGGAGTGAAGCTTTATTTTTTAGAGCTTCGTTTTTAAATAGAGTACGTTTAGATATTTGAGTTGAAATCTATCTTGGTTTTGTAATAACCTCTATGATCTGAACAAGCTGTTGGCAGAATTTCCAGTGGGAAAGATACTTAAGTTCTTGGCATAGCTGAGCTATATAAGTCATCAGGGCAGTACGCTAAGTGGGCGGGGCGTGCTACCAGGGCTCCTCCCGCCGTACGCTACTGCGCAGATTCTGGCTCCAAAATTGCAAGATGGCAGCACCCCTAAGAGCGTTGAGTGGGAACAGCTACAGTGCACACCCACTGGTGTCACTACGTTGATGAACTGTTGGAATTCCACACCCACAAACACAGACCACTCTTCAATAAAATAGGCCATTTCCAGAGATAAAATTTACCATTCTAAAACCTTGATTCTCTTATTTGAAGCATGGAGTGCTTTCTTAATAACTTCAACCAGCATATTTTGAAAAAAAAAAAAAAAATTCTCTTTTTTTTTAGAAAATTAATGTTTTTTTTCCTTTTCTCCATTTCTCTAATGCCGACTTATTCCTGGTTTTCTCATGGCGCGTCACATTTGTGTGAACAATATAATAGAGATTACCCAGCTAACCTTGTCCTTGGCAGACTGCCCATTTTTGCTGTGAGTAGCAAAGCAGCTTCAGCATCATTCCAGAGCCTGTTTGGGTCACTTGGTCCTCATGCCTTCTGCCGTCTGCACTCAAATGAATGAGTGGAAACTCGTTCTTTTGTTTTCAAACACCCTCCTCCTCTACCCCACCCCCTCTTGCTGTATAGGATTACTGTAATCCATAATCTGATGAGGCTCAAACTACTGTTTCCATTGGAATGAATGAAGATGTGTTCAACAATGTAGAATTCAGAGGTTTGAGGGCACTTTTATAATTGAACCAAGCAGTTCGAGCTCCTGCCTGAACGTGTGGATGTGTTAATATGTGAAAAGCATATTAGGTCATTTTTTTACAAAGTGACTTATAGAGAAAAACCAAGCTCTTTATATGCCCTGTCCCTTTTCTCCTGCTCAGGCAATCAAATCAATGGACCTGCCATTAGAAATATTAATGAGCTTTGCTCAGAGTTTATAAAATATCTGTCCACAACAACAACAAAAAATAAAAGTCACAAAACAACATATGTTCCTCAATCTTAATAGAAAAATAAGATTCATTTGCAAAACCTCCCACTGAAGAAACATCACTTTGATGGATCACAAAGTCTGTTAGCACAAACAACATGTGGTCAGGTAACTCACAGCCTTAGCTCTCAGCATGGGTAGAAAACAGCATTTACACATAAAATTATTGAATATTCAACTTATTTTGGTCCATTATCTTTTCGAAATAAGAAAATCAGTTTTGATGATTTTTTTTAAGTACTGAAATGTTTGAATACAGAACAATCTGAAATTAGAGCAAGTTTCTGGTTCTCTTTCATTACACACCCTGGTTTTCCAATATTTACAGTAGACCAGTGGTTTTACCAAATTTTGTGTCACGGCTCATTTTTTACTATAAAAAACCCCGTGACACAAACTTTCAAAACCTACTAAATATTATAGCTTATTACTGCACATTTATTGATACTAGCTGCATTTCCATTACCCTTGGAAATGCGCAAAATCTAAATAAATCTAAATAATAACTTGTAATGGAAAAAACACTGTAACACTTTTTCCAAAAATGTGACGTATTAAGTCACATGACCACATCTCTCCAAGAAAACATTTTTTAGCATTATACTGAAAAAATGATTACAGCCACATTATAGAGAAAACAACAAAATAATGCAGAGTGTTATAAGGAGGTTTTAAGTGTCCATCTTCCTGCAGCAAAGTCTTGCAGAATGAGATTTCACAGGAGTTACAGGGCTAAAAAAAAACCTTCAATGGAAACACATTTAAAGTGCAATTATACTTTGTCGACATTTAGAAATATCACTTTTAAAAAATCAGTAATGGAAACCCAGCTAATGACAAGTAACTTCAGCACAACGTGGCTGATGGTGACTCTACCTGTAATGTGGACTTACTGCAGTAGTTTGTGTCAGAACAGGTTTTGGTTAAGGTTTACATTTATTCTGACGTTCTCTCATATTTAATTTTCTAAACTTGTAAGTTAGATTTGTTTTATTTTAATCTAATGGGTTATCTTTATATTTTTGATAAAAACAGACATGCTTTTAACAAAGCCCAAACCTTTGAAGTCTGCAGGCTTCATATTTTAAATTTTTAGTGATTTTCTTTACGTTTATTCTGAAAGAGAGCAATTTATGGGGGTGTAACAATTTGCTTTTGCAACAATCTGATTCGAATCAAGAGTTGTTGATGCAAATTTGATGATATTGGTTGGTTTAGAATCATTAGATCTGAAATGATTCAGTAACGTTTTTGTCAAAACAATAATTTAGCCAGTGTTGGTGAAATAAAAACCTGGATACTGGACAGATTCCTGTTGTTTCTTGTAAGGGAATAGTCTATAAGTAATTATGGACATAAACATGTAAAAAACATTTAATGAGAATATATATTCACATTTTATTTGAATAAAGTCCAACCAACCATTCAATTTAAATTAACAGGATATGAAGTTTTCTGCTCTCGTTTTCAATACTTAATACTTACTTACATATTAGGTTTGCTTAACTCTTCTACTTGTTTTGGTTTAGTTTTGTCTGCCATGCTTCAATACAATGTGTGATTTCCTTGTACCATTTAAAACGATTTTAGATCAATATGTGGCATCAGGAAGGGCAACTTGCCGAGCACAGATCAATGTAGTTGAATCATAGGAATATAAATCGATTCATTGATCTAACGGATGATTCAGTATTTCGTTTACAGTATTTCCCAAGTTACAATTTATCATGATTTATTACAGTCAGATTTTGTATTAATTGGTAAAAATGTTTTTAAATCAATATACACATAAAATAAACTTTAAACATTTCTCGCTCAACAGTCATAAAGCAATGAACAAAATTAGCATGAATCAAAACAGTATATTTTATTCATAAGCTTGCAGCTAAGGCTGTTCCTACTGGAAAAGTGTATACGTGATAAAAGGCTATTAATACGTACTAAACAAAGGATGCTGTTACATGTGACTGAACTAAATCATCAACATAAATAGTTTGACACTTCTACTTGAAGTTCTGTACAAAAGGCTGACATTATGCTGTCATTATCTGTCATTAATTGAATGAATAAGATGTCATGAAGGATGTCATTAAGTGTCGTTCGCTAAATTACGACAACTTTAAAGCTATTTTGGCTTTTTTTGGGTTACGTGGAGGGATCTAGTGGGGTTAGATACAGTTAGGGTTAGGATTATGGGCCAGGGTTAGGGCAGGGGGCACCTCACATGGTGCCCTCAGGCCTGTTTTGGAGCGCTCGCCACCAATGAGCTCCATCTAAAAATCAAACTCACACTGATAAATACTGATGACATGTTGTATGTAGTCAGCACTTTTTATATATACAATATACTTCAAAGTGCTTTACATCATTAAAACTTTACAATAATAAATATATATATACCCCACGCAACAATTCCCAGAAAACCCCACAATAAAATGCAGCTCAAAGAGCTCTCACAAAAACAACAAACAGAAGATCCACCCCGTACACACCCCGTTGTTACGACCCCCTTTAGGATGTATTACCAAGCCTTGAGGGGTCGCAACATAAACAGGACGCCAGACACAGAAAGAATGATTATCAAAAGTATTTGTTTTCTAAATCTTAAAAGTACAATGAACCAAAAGAGACTGGAGATCCTGGCCAAACTGAAGAAAAGTAGGGTGGACACTGAGCCAACCCTATACAGGGCCGTCACACCTAGCGTCCATCCTCTAAACTAAAAAAAATTACAAACACTAAACCTAGATGAACACAAAAAACAGGACTGCCAGAAATCTCCAATCCAAACTAAAATAACAAACTTACAAAGATGTGCTTACATCTGATGTTGTGCCTCCTTCCTTCTGGTCCTCTCAGCCCTTTATACAGCCACTCCTCCCTCTCCACCTGATCACTGATGTGAATCATGTGTGTTAGGAGGGAGGGAGGAAGGGCAGGCAGAGAGGACAGGACGCACCAGCCGTAACACCCGTCCAACGCACGTAGACACAGAGGTTAAAATAAGGACAAAGGCACATGGCTGGGTACAGAGGATCTAGTATGAGGAGACATCACAAAGAGCCGTCTGCACAAGGAGCAGGACACAGACCAGGGCCACGGGGTGACAAGACAGAGCCCCCAGCACAGCAAAACAGCACTGAGGGCCACGAGACAGCACCACTGCAGCCATGACCTATCGCAGCCCCTATTGCAGAGCTCTACCTCAAGAAACAATGGGATAGTAACCTAAAACTATAAAAACAACATAAAAGGACAGACTGAAAAACTATAAAAACAAAACAAGAGATTAAAAACAACATAAAAGATAATGATCCTCAAACTATAAAAGCATAAAAGATAACAATCCTAAAATGAATGAATAATTAGTTACGAGCTAATTTAATAAGCCTGTTCTTGAAAATATGAACATTCTCCACAGCCCTGAGGTGCTCCGGCAGACTGTTCCACAGACAGAGGCCATAAAACTGGAACAACGCCTCATTGTGTGTGTGTGTGTGTGTCCTGACTTTGGGGATTATTGAAAGCCCAGCATCAGATGACCTCAGGGCCCAGGGAGGCTCATATGGTTGAAGTAGTTCTGAGAGATATGAAGGCCCAAGACCATTAAGACGCTTAAAAAACAATAAGAGAACTTTAAAATCGATCTTGAAACACAAGGGGGGGGGGGGGCAATGCAGCGATTTTAAAATGGGTGTAATGTGTTCCCGCCTCCTGGTCTACGTCAGGACACGTGCTGCTGAATTCTGTAATGATTATGAACTTGAAATATCTATTTTGGGAAGACCAGAAAGCAGGGCATTACAGTAGTCAATCCGACTAGTGATAAAAGCATGCATTAGCGTCTCCGTGTTGGCCTGAGAGAGAATGGGGCGGACTCTGTCTATGTTTTTCAAATGATAAAAAGCTAATTTTGTTATATTTTTATGTGAGGGATAAAAGGGAGCTTAGAGTCTAAAATAATGCCCAGGTTTTTAACTTGTACAGAGGGAATCAAAGATGCTGTTTGAAGTTTAGGTAAAAGTTTCTCTCTCTGGCCTCAGGAACGAGAACTAAAACTTCAGTTTTGTCCTGACTGAGCTGGAGAAAGTTTTCTGCCATCCAGGATTTGATATCTAAAATACAGTTAAAAAGAGCATCCATTGGACGGGTGTCATCAGAAGACACAGCGATATACAGCTGTGTATCGTCAGCATAAGTGTGGAGGTTCACTCAGTGCCTCCTGATGACATCACCAAGAGGAAGCATATATAGATTAAATAAAACAGGGCCTAAAATTGATCCCTGAGTCACACCACGTGTTTTTTATGGACCTTAGAGGAGAACATATCCAAAATTACCTGTGATATAGGATAAAAACCATTTGTGAACAGCACCAGAGAGGCCCACCAGGTATTTGAGTCTGTTTAAAAGAATGGTGTGGTCTACGGTATCAGAGACTGCACTAATGTCCAGTAGAACCAATACCGTTTGTCTTTTTGTGTCCAGGTTATACCTAATGTAATTTAAAATCTTACATACTGCTGCACTCATATGCACTTTATAAGTTTTTGTATTAAATTAACCATTTTCACTGAAACATTGTGAACAATGTTTTTAGGTATATATATGTTTTAAAAAATGCAAAATAGATCATAATATAAGACATAATGGTTCAAATGGTAAACGTTACATGTTTTTACGATTATTTAAAGTTGCTATTGGCTAGTGAAATAGGGACATGAGGATTTTCTGTGAAACTAAATGGAAATTAAATAATTGCATACATTAGGAGAAATAAAGTGCTGCACTTTGAAACCTAATTTGAAGACGTGAAAATTTTGTATCTAGTAAGTGCTTTTCAAACTGGCAGCCCTTCGGACTATTCACTAGCTTTGAGGTAGCTCACGGTTTCAGAACAGTTGGTGACTCCTGGGTTAAGGTAACAAAGGGCTAGGCTAACGAACGCCAATGAATGACAGCCTTTATGACACCTTATTCATGCTAATGACAGGTGTCATGTCATAATAATGGCAGCGTAATGTCAGCCTTATGTATAAAACTTCAAGTAAAGTAAAGTAAAATAACCTTTACTCCATCTTAAATCTTCCTAGTAGTAGTAGATCAGTTGGACTGTGAGGAAAACCTAATGATAATAAATTAGGTTAGGGTTACACTACACCAATAAAGTGGGGCATGGCCACTGTTAAATGAACAAAAGACCCTGTAGCTTTGTGGCTCCACTAAACATTCTGCTGAATAATTTCAAGACACATTACACGAGAGATAAATGCTTTGCTGCTAAACACATTTTCATTTATTTATGGAGTTTGGCTGAGAGTAAACTTAAGCTAAATCAAAGTTATCGACCTTCACTGTCCACGTGCACAAATGCACCATAGCTCCACCCACACCTATGTACACAAATATGTGTATATGTATATTGCATATGTAGGAGTAGAATATTTTTAACCAAATACCCTTTGACGTGTGTCATACACCTATCATGCTTAGCGTGGATTAGCCAGCAATATGCACCCACATAAACATATATACATACATACACCTCCACACACACACACACACACACACACACACACACACACACACACACACACACACACACACACACACACAGAGCACAAAGACGGTACATTATCTTTGTCATGCTTTGAAGCAGAGGAATCAAAATTGGGAACAAACATCCTCTCTGATCTCTCTGCTGAAATAATCCACCATTACCATAATGAAAAGCAATCTAATCAAAACAGAAAGGGCTCTCCTTAAAAGGATCAAGCATGGATGACAGATTAATAAAGAAATTGATAGAGAGGAGAATAAAAGGGTGAACGGATGCATGTAATACAAACAGAAATGGTCAGACTTATTTGGGTCAGTATAAATTATAGTGGGAGAGAGATCCGGGCTCTGCTGATCAGTTTCCAGAGGCCTTTAAATAGTTTACGGAGCAACAAACTGGGATTGTTTGGAGACTCTATGATATCATCTACAATCCGTTCACTTAGCGGCCCAGGTTAGAATATTAAACTTGTTTTTTTCCGCTGTCTGTCTGAGCCCTTTATGTACGACTGTGTCTGTGTTGTTTTTCTGTTGAAACAATGACAGATTGTTTGGTTACTTCAGCTGCATTTTCACTGCTGACAGACAGACCATGATTAATCAGAGGATACACTGAGTTCATGATACTAGACCATAGGCAATAATGGGATATGATACAATATCCCATTATTATAGGACTGAATCATAACATAAACTAGAGCGGACATGGGCTTGTGAACGGTCGCATTTACAGACCTTGGAGTTACTGTTTACTTACCAACATGTTTTTCTGCAGTTAGTGCCTTCTCCTCGTCCTTCACTCTCTGCTCTGTTTCAAGTGTCGTGAAGCTGATCTGTAGTTCACGGCTCAACTAGTGTGAGACACTCTGATGTTTCATCTCTCTATCCTGTTCTGTTGGTCCTTCTGTCCACTAACCCCAACCAGTCGCAGCAGATAGCTGCCACCTCTGAACCTGGTTCTGCTGGAGATTTCTTCCTGTTAAAAGGGAGTTGTTTCTTCTCACTGTCGCTAAATGCTTGTTCATGTGGATCTTGGTGGGATTTTTTTTTCTTATTATGAATTTTATATTTTGATAAGCGCATTGGGATGACTTTGTTGTAATTTGCGCTATACAAATAAAGTTTAATTGAAATTACTTGAATATTTTTGGAGAAAATAAAAAAAGACAATGCTTTTATTTGGCTTTAAACTTACATACTATAGGCCTATGACCTTTTGAAGTCAATGAGAATATAACATTTAGTACATATTTGCACTCTCGCTTAATGAACTTTCATGAAAATACCAATTTTTACTAGTTTGTTGAAGTCTCAGCCCTTGTGGTGTGTCTGAGGTTAAATCACTAAAAACTCAGGATAAAGCAATTCGTTTTAGCAAAGATTCAATTGGAAATATATCCGATTCCTTGATGATATTGATTAATTTGGAACGATTCAGGGACAAAGAATCGATTCAGTAACTTTTTTGCCAAAATAATAATGTAACCAGTGTGAGTGAAATAAATACCTGGATACTGGATAGTGAAGGTCCGATTCCTGTAGGGAATCGTCTATAAAATAATTATGGACATAAAGAAACATCATCATCATCATCATCATCATCATCATCATCATCATCATCATCAATTTTTCCCTTCCACTGCTTCAGTGGGTTGAGGATTCGCTCCACCAGAGGCAGGAACCTTGACTTATCTTGCATTTCCCGTTGGAGTTGAATAGAAAAAAGGCCTGTAAGTTTATTGTAGTTTTTCCATATGTCACGGGTATACGGTTTATTTTTAGAGCGGAACAGAATTTGTTTTTGCAGGGCTGAGTTAGGAAGTCTAGTTATATGAGCAATGTACTGTGAGGGTGAGGCGGAGTATGTCGAGATTGGTATATTTGAAGTGTCAGTGTACGTTGTTAACAAGTAAACAACATTTATTGACAAATAGGTGACACTTTAATTGAAGGGTATACATAAGGCTGACATTTTACTGCCATTATTATGACATGACACCTGTCATTAGCATGAATAAGGTGTCATGAAGGCTGTCATTATTTGTCGTTCACAAATTTGTCACACCTTTGAAGCTATCTTTTTTGGATGAGGTGCATTGTTTATTTTTTTGGTTTTTTTCTTGATGAAACCCCTTCAATGGTTCTGGACTGTTCAGTATGGAATAGGGAATAGAGCCATTGTATGTTACTTGAGTTTCTGGGTTAGGGCTTGGGGTTAGGGTGACAAACAACACTTAATGACAACCTTCATGACACCTTGCTAATGACAATAATGTCAGCGTTATGTCAGCCTTATGTATACCCCTTCAAATAAAGTGTTACTGGCAAATGTATTTACATTTTATTTGAATAAAGTCTAACCAACAGGATGTTAACGTTTCTGCTCCTATTTTCAATACTCAATATGTTTTCAATAAAAAATCATATATTTTTTACTTGACTCTTCTGCTTGTTTTTATACATCAAATAAATACAATATTAATATCAAAAATGAAGTGCAACCAATATCTGTTCAGGTTAAATGAGCAGTGGCTGAACCTGATCATTTTAACTTGATGGCTATCAATGAGAGTTGTCCAGAGCTAATGCTAACGAGCTAACGCTACATGTGCTGCTGCTGCAGTGAACGTTGCCAGGAGGGCCTGGTCATGGACGGTGGGCACAGTGAGCGACTCCTTAAGAAAATCTCTGTCTGTGTTAAAGCCAAAGTGTTTCCACACACTGGACCCCAAAGGAGGATTATTGATCAATGTCTCATTGGCCGGCTCCTCCTCCATGCTGTTTAGTTGTGTGCTGGTTACACCCTGGGTAAAAACAGAAATGTTAAATGTTTACAATAGAATAAAAACATTCCAGAAACATTTCCAACTACTGTATGTATATATATATATACATATATATATACCAAGAATGATTCATTCTTGGTCCACGTGGTTCATATTACTGTTAGAATTTTCAATTACTGGAACAACTTTCGTCTTTCTACTTTATTTTTCCAGCAACAAATACAGCAACTAATCTTAGCGCTCTAGTCACAAACAAGCTGCACTTTAAGTGCAACACAAAAACACAGACACACAGAGACACAAACACACTGGGAAAATTAGGTGGTTTTTTTTACCTCTTTTGTGATTGTGTCGGGAGAAGAGCCAATTAGTGAGCATCCAGATGCTGCTAGCTAAAAAGACTCCCCACATACACAGACACACACAATGCACATACAAGTGCACACACACACACACACACACACACACACGCGCAGCAAACTTAAGCTTTTAGTGAAGCAATCAAGCTTCAAAAGAACATAATGCACATATCTCTGTAAACAGCTCCTGAAACACACACACACACACACTCGTACGTGCACACAAACACATACACACATACACACACCCCTATAAACAAATTGGTCATGCTGTGCAGTCGTGCCTTATGTCTTTGTTTTAATAACAACGGCTTTGTCCAAGTCCTAATTGGAACATTTCAAAAAACCAACAATTGATCCTTTTTTTTCCCACAGCGTCTTTCCTTTACATTTATTCATTCACAAAAAAACACTCTATCTATTTACATGCAGTGTGATTGACATTCTGTGCACCTGTTTGACTTATGCTGAACAAGAGAAAGTGAAAATTTGCACGTGTCACACTTTCCTACACAAAGATCAAGTGTAACAGATGTTATGCTAATGCAGTTAGCCTGTCAGTCAATGTGATTGGCAGAAGAGAACCATCGTGACCTGAGAGCTCTCTAGAATAGTGCTGTCCTATAGCGCAGTGGTTCCCAAACTTTTTGTGCCCAAGGTACACCAAAGGACAAGTAAAAATATGAAGGCACACTTATTGTGCAAAATAGCCTAATAAAATAACACGTTATCACTCATTTTGTACAATATCATGGTCGATCGTACAAGAAATCACTGAATTATCCTTCTCACTGTTTCTCTGTTTTAATGCTGTTCTACAGTCTTATAATTACCGCCTGCACAACTGCGGGAACAGCAAATTATTGCGTTCTCTTTTTTTTTTTTAAAGAAATGTTTTTAGGCATAGAGTTTGCCTCTGTATTATAAAATGAGTGCATACAAAGTAGTAAATTAAAATACAATTATTTTTGTGTAGTTGTATATTGAAATAATAATGTATTTGTCAAGTGTCTTTAGAACGTCATGGCTTTCCACACTTGAAAAAGGAACAACTTGACCAGACTCAGGATTTCACTCGTTCTTACTTTTTACGTACCAACTTTTATAAAACAATTTATCAACAGAAATACTTTTACATTATACTATTTTCATACATAAATTGAATATTTTCACTTTGAATTTTATTAAAGAGAAATTTGCTATATTTTAAATACTAACTTATTTTATCCCTTAAAGACATAAACAATGTTTTAATCAAATGCTAAACTATTTTCCTATTCTCATATAAACAACTTAACACAGCAAATGAATTGAGCAAATTAATTATACAATGATGAGTTCACAGTGTAACAGTCCAGTCAAGAGCTCACCAGTAGCCCTTTATTTGGCTTTTTTAATTCTGCTTTAGGTCTGGGGGTTGGGAAGGGCTCTGATTAGACAGGGAGCAAAAGTGACGTATCACGTCTATCGGGGAAAAAACAAACCTTTTGTCTTTGGCTACAACATAGAAGACCACATAATAAGAACTGCGTGCTCTTTTAGTTTGATTGTAGTTTGAAGCAGCAGCTCAACAATAACATATGATTTCACTTTTGTCTGCTGAGCAGGAGAAAGAGATAGAGTAGCGGAGAAGGGAGGCAGAAGACCCTACCTTGGTCAATCAAATCCAGCGGTTAATGCAACATCTGCTCTCCCTAAACTAGACAGGATTTTGAGTGGAAAATTAACTTTAAAATTATCCATTAGAGAAGCTCTGGTGCTTCATGCCCCAATGAAGCCTGTTCTGTTTGCCGATGTCTGTGTGTGTAATTAGTCTGTGTGTGTCTGTGTGATGCTCCCATCCATCCATCCATCCATCCATCCATCCACCCACTCTTTTTTATTATATCCATGTCTTTTACGGCTGTTATTAAATAAGTAGTCTTGGCTTGAGTCTGGGTGGTCTTCTTGAATAATGTCATCACCAGCGCGTCACCGCGACTGGCCGAGCATGCGCAGTACCACCGGAATTAACTTAAAGCGGAATTACGCATTTACAAGATCAAGGAATTACTGAATTCTGATTTAAAATCAGAATATACCAGCCAGCTAATTAGGATTTAAGTTTAATTTGGAATTACATTTGCATTCGGAATTAAGTGTTTACATGTCAGTTTAAAGAGGATTTAACTTTTATTCTGAATTAAAGGGGAAATAAAGCTCCCAAGTAAAAATAACCAGTGTTTACAGAAGGTAGACAGCTGTTGTGTAGTGCACAGTGTTTATAGATATAACTACCTTTACTGAATAATGTTAAGTCACCTTACCTTATCCCTATAAGTCTGTTTCCAATCTTATTCATAATAACGTTTTTGGAAAGTGAAATCGACTCACATTTTGTCATTGTATTTGATAACTGAGAGTTAACTGTGATCTTTTGGACAAAGTAATAATTACTACACCCCAAATTATTTTTTCACAGTTTGTCAAAAAGAGCAAGTCCATGTTACCCAGTAATTTTCTGTTGTTTTAACAGTATTTAATGTTTTAGTTACTCCAGTAATAATCCTATCGTTCACTTGAGAATTGTTCATGAGAGAAAAAAAGGTCTTCACTTGTCAATGGCTGACAGGAAGTAGACAGGCTGTGCTAAAGGCATTTAGCTAGTGATACAAAGTATTCTTTGTGCAACAGCAGAAAATGGCTTCTGGCAATAAGGAGAGATTTCCCCGAGGAGCAAAGAGTGGCCTTTGGTGCATTAGGGAGACCAGGCTCCTGACTAGACATAAACAAGCTTTGCCACTCTGCGAAGCAACGGGATTACAAAGTCAAGTAAAGGACTTACAGAGTGAAAATGTAGCAACTCAGTGCTGCCAAGTAGATCCATTGTTGACACCGTATTATTAGAGAGGTGATCTATGGTTAGGATGGTTTAGAATAATTAATGAGAATTTTCATGTCACCATTCCATATTGCATCTGATTTAAATTCAATATATAAAAGTGTGTTAGTGTTTGAGTGGAAAAATATCTTTTTTACTTGACGAAGGACATCCATTAATGTTGGAGCACAATTATAAATGTATGTTGTAACTTTAGTAAACAATGCTTTGCTGAAAATCAATAATAAAGCAAGGCCCCTCTAGAGTAATATTCATGTGTTTTTCCCTTAGCATATGTTGTTTTTTTGGAGTTTGTTTCCAGAGCTCAAAGAGTGTCAACGTCCCTCCACTCTTCCATCTACTCTATGGAGGTTTACTCAGTTAAGTTGGGTATAGACCTGTTATGTGTAAGGCTTTTATCTCGACATGAAGTTAGTTACCAAACATACATCAAGAATCCACATTTTAGAAGAAATAAAAAACAAAGCAGTGCCCTAAAATACTTTGATATTTCAGCTTGGCTTGGAAAACTTTGGTTGAAAAGCTTTTTTACTCTTCTAGTTCTGGATATTCGACTATGCAAAAACTTATACCTCTAGGCATGATTTAATAAAGGGTTTTGTGTGCATTAAAAACAGGCTCTAACTAGACAGCACACTCAAAGACTAGATGTAGCTTTTATATGGGAAAACAGATAACCTTGATTAGAATGCTGAATTAGGTTTTGGCTTCCAGAAGATGATTGAGAGGAACATTGGAAGAAAAGGAAGATTTTTTAGAGATTGCACAAGCTGTTTAAAGTTTCCTGTAAATTGACTAATTACGTTTACATATATAACATCATGGAAAATGATGGTTCAGAGATTCCACCAAAGCACTAGGATGCCCTTAATCAAGCAGATTATGAAGGGTACAGATACATTTCTTTGAAACTTTTACTCCAAGTTGTCAACGAGCACAGAAACAATTTTGTGATGTCAACAAAGTGACAGTAGTTGCTGTACTTTCTAGGCATGTACTACGAACCTGGATTTCCTCTTATTGCACTAGTTTCAGTGATTTTTCTATCCTGTCCTGTACTACGACGCTGGTTAAATTCTTACCGGGCTAAATCATCGTCATAACTTAGGCTGGACACCTAACCTGGTTGGGACCAGGTTATGAAGTGGATAAGATCTGAGCGAGTATGAAAGTCCCAGCTCCTGATCAATCAGTTTTTGTGGAAAATGTCCTGCCCATTGTTAGAAGATCCTGGTTGGCGCAGATCTGACAGCTGGGTTTTGAAAGAATAATAATGGATAAATGGAATCCTTTCATTTACCAATGACATCCTTTAGGAGAGGTATAGATTTACATCTGATGGACTTATCTACAGTCAGCTGATGAAGCGCTTGTTGCGCACTCTCCATATCGCAGACGGATTAACTAATTCATTTGATTATCATGACTTTTTAATGGGTCTAATATATCGGGTAAAAATCACCGGTGATGGTGTTACTAATATTAGCAATGGTTTTCTAAAACAATCTACCAATGTCAAAGTTACAGGAATCAAGCCAACCTGCAGACAGTCCTCAAAATAGTCCTTTAGTCTCAATTTCATATTCCAAGAGTTTTCCAGTTTGAATTTCTTGAAGAGAAATTGTGTCAGTTTAATGTAAACTTACTTTCAGACAGAAGTGTACTGTGGGATATTCAATTTGTTAGCCGTCTGACATGCAAGGGAAGAGAAAAGCTAGCTCCTGTGTTGTCAGGGATGTTTAAAAAGAAAGGGAAATGAACACCTGATCATACTTCTTAATGTGAGTCATGTCAGTTTCTTCATCAGTGTGGTGGCCTTACTTAATCCCACACTGACTATTGAAGAAACTGTTTCAAAAGGATGAGATTCAAACACTGGCAGAGATCAATTGAAATACTCCAGAGTCATTTGCGGATGTAAATTAGTTTGAGGAAATGTAACATTTCAAATTAGTCATATATTTCCCAGTCCTCTGAGAAATTATAATTACATTTAAAACCTCTAATGCCACCCCTGTAAAAAACATCCATCTGTTTCTAATGGAAGAACATTACTTCAGCCTCTTTAATGGAAAATGGTTTCTTGGTTATTACTTCTTTTGTCACTACTGCCACAAAGGACACAGTTGTGACCAGCAGTGTATGTTTTACAGACTGCAAGAGAAAAGTTGGATTCAACACAAACACTATGAAAATCCAGGTGAGCATCGAGGCAGGAATAAACTATGGCACAAAGAAACTGGAACCAGTCTCGGATTAGCAGAGTGAGCATGTCTGTTTCATGCGTATAAAGTCAAATAAAACGTGTGTACATACAGTAAATAATAAAAGTATACTTTTTGACTATAAAACATCACAGATACATTCCAATTCATGTGGTTGCGTAGGGTCCAAACAATTACAAATTCTCCAGCACAGTTAATACCATACTATTCCCATTTCTAACTCATTTCAGACAGAACCAGTACAACGACAGACTTTGTTTCTCATTATCTGTAAAATCCTCATTAAATGCTTTTGTGAAAGAAGGCATTGCTCCATGCATCAATGCCGTAAAATACAAGACTGATCCCAGTATTGTATGCTGAAAAGATTTTCCATTATTTCAATAGATTACAAAGTCTTTGAGTTCACAGGTTTAGTTTCCACACCAAAACTCCAAAGGTGGACCAACTCGTCCATCACGTCATTTATTCAACCACTCAGCCACTGTCTGAGCTGTTGGCTTGTAGAGCTTTAACACAATACAAAGAGTGATTCTGAATTTATGCAGAAATGCTTCTCAGGCACCTTGAGCTCTAGATGGAGTAGCCACTATGCCAAAACCTGGACAATGCATGGAAGAAACTTAAAGGCGAAATAGCCCTCCACCTTGAGGGTAAAGACATAGTCGCTACCTTTGACTACCTTTGGTTGATGCAATATCTCTAGGATTCTCTTATGACAAACTGTCTTACCAGTGCTCTGATCAGGGTACTCACACAGGCTTTCATGGTGTTTGGAAAAAGTCAACAGTGCATTGGGCTGATTAAGGTTGAGATCTGCTTTCAAAGGAGGGGGCAGAATGAATTAAATGAATGCCAAAACAGCATTTCCTTCATGGAGTATTACAAGAAGGAACCCATTATACTGGCTAAGGTTAAGACTACCCTATCCAAAGACTGTGATAACTGGAGAGCAAAATTCTATGCAGGTAAACTCAATTACGTCAACAAAAACCTCATAAAATGTCAGGTTTAGTTTTGTTGTTATTTAGCCCTTGCGGCCCTGTTCAGTTATTCTGTGTCTTGTGTATTCTG
Source organism: Gouania willdenowi (assembly GCF_900634775.1). Taxonomy (NCBI): domain Eukaryota; kingdom Metazoa; phylum Chordata; class Actinopteri; order Blenniiformes; family Gobiesocidae; genus Gouania; species Gouania willdenowi. The sequence continues at coordinate 14,834,937 of NC_041053.1, forward strand.
GCACCCTGTGTTTAACTCTTTGTCTTTGTGTTTCAGGTATTCCCGCTTGTGGCTCCACCCCCAGTGATGTCTGTGTGCTTGGTTTGTGACTGATTAGCTCCCTCACGTATCCACCCTGGTATGGACCCTGTCGCAATCAGGCCTCCTCCACTATTTAGCTGAGTGCTTGAACACTGAATGTTTGCTGGATCATTGTATGGTCTACCCTCATTGTTTCCTGCTGCGTTTTGTTCCCTGCTCCCAGTTTTGCCTGTGCTTCCTTGTGTCTTTTGGATTTAGGTTAAGTTTTGGAATAAAAAATGGATTACTACCAACACTACAGCTGCCTGCTTTCTCCATCGCTCTCAGCATTTGGGTCCACACCTACACCTAACCCTGACATAAAAGTCAGAGAAAGGTGCCTTAAAGGCCACAGATAAAAGTCACGCATTGTCACCCGTGACACATGAATGCCAACGCAATTGGAGCCTTCCAACTAAATTTCTCTGATCACTTTGTCGCCAGGCGTATGCATATCTTCTGGGAGTAAGTGGACAGCTGATTTGCATAAGTTAAAGTGAGAAAGTAGAGCTGCACTCAAACCCAGATTGCCGCACAACCGGGGTCATAATTGAGCTGCTGGTTAAGAGTTCCTCTAGCGCTCCAGCAGGCTAGACCATCTTTCAAGTACATCCGCTTTCACCATATTGAACTATTTTATCGTTGCAATGCCTAGTGTAAGGTAGAGGCTGAATTCCACCAGAATTGCTTTCAACCGGCTGTCTTCAGATCTTCACACTCTCACTATCTTTGTATCTGCCAAGCAATTTTCAGTTTCCATTGTGCATAAATCTACATATACAACTACTGTTTCTGGAAATGAATAAACAACCTCAATTCACACAATTTGACAGCCACTAATTGTTTCACAAAAATTAGCCACCTTGATAAACTCACCCTCTCCAGAATATTTCTGTCAGGATAAAAATCTGAGGGGGGTAGATATTCTGAAAATGGCTGACACTGAATGAGGTAAGTTAGAAGCATACACAAATATATTGCACTTGTATGTTCAACTATTGTATTCGTACTTACAATACCTGTGCATATCACAAGATTTTTAAACTTAATTTGAGGTTTTGCACTTGCTAGCTAAGATGTGGGAATGCAGAGAGGCCGAATATATTCTTGGATTTCAGCAAACAAATCTGAGTAAAACCAGAAGGAACACATTCTGTATATAGAAGAATGTCTGTGAGAAAGTCAATGCTGTGTGGAAAACTAGAAGAAACAGTTGATGAAGTTGAGAAGAATGTGAAAGATATGAGTGAAGGAAAACAATTGCTAAAAATAAATGTTTTAGTTATTATTTTACAATTTTTTTCAGAAGTGGCAAAGTTTCCACTGCAATATTGCATCCATCTGCATGTAAAGCTGACAATTAACACCTTTCTGTCAAATGTGGTAGACACCCCCTGCCATTCCACTGCATTCAGAGTAAAGTACACAATACTCTGAATTTAGCTCTTTGCATCTCTTCTTCCCAAATAAGACGAATAACTACAGATAAATTCAGGTGAAATAGCGGCTCTTAATGAATGGGAAATATATACCTCTGTGTGTACAGGAAGCCAGGCTGAAGGGTGGTTAGGCTGTGAAGCTCTTCTACTGTGGAGTAAAATTGGGTTGGATTTGTCATTAAGGACAAAGTGCTGGGAGTGTTTTAGAGGTGAAGAGCATTTCAGATGGAATAAGGAGCATTAAGGATGCGCTTAAGGTGGTTAGGGAAAAAAAAAGAGTTATTCAGTTAGCTCAGAAACAGAGAAAGAACAGTTCAAAATGAAAAAAACAAATAGAGATGATAACAATATTTTTGGTAGGTTGAGTTTCAAGCAGAGAAATGCAGAAGCTCAAATAGTGGGTTGGACAATAAACAAAAGGTGGTCACATTTTTTTCTTCTCCCACTCTCCTCCCTATCTACCCTTGCTGATGAATTCTTCCAAAACCGAAACTATGGATTTGGTCAGCTGGTCACTGAATGCTATTGATCACATTTTTCAACAAAAAGACCAGGCTGAGAGCGTGCGTGCCCTGATGAAACGTGTCTTTACTTTCCGTTGAGGACGTCAAGGATATCTACATGATTGGAATCATGGTAGCATGGATGCTGCTAATTGGAGCTGGCAGCTATCTCATCTATCGTAAAGTCTGTATTATGTTGGCAGCTGTTTTGGGAACCTCATCACTGAAGGTTTGAGCAGGGCACTGAACTCTCAGACAATAATGATGAACAAACTCAAAAGTAAGCAAGACGCTGCTTTGGAACATTTGCATGCAATTGAATCGATCTTAGAAAGAATGGAGAGGATTTCTCTGCCAATTGCTGTTTGATCCCACAATATCGGATCACTGTGACCAGGACTCCAAGGCTACTGGAAAGAAGGCTAGCCTGTAACAAAAACAATTCATTATCACCAACTGGCCTCCCTCAAGGATGTGTTCAATCTCAGCGGGATATTTGTAGATCTGTGTCTCTATCCTCACCCTCCCCCCCCCCCAATCCCCTACTCCCAGCTGAACTCTCGTCTTCTGAACCATAACATCTGGCTGTATCAGAGGAGAGCAAAGTTTGTCGAGTCTTCGCCTTCTCTCCACCCGTTTTGTGACTGTGAATGTTGTGTCTGTTAGTTGCTGAAGAGTTTTTTCATGATACCAAACTCTGCCCCTCCCTACAAGGGCCTAGTTTGTTTTTTTTGCTTTTGTTTACCTCTTCTTCTTACCCATTGTTCTTATCTCACTTCTTATCTAAACATGATGGCGCTGAAAACGGCAGCCGCGGTGTTGTTATGTGTTATTTCCGCTGCAATTACCAAGTTAAATTCCTTCTACTGTTCTAAACTGTACCTGGTGAATAAAATCCTTTCTGATTCTGAGGAGGACATGATTGCAGAAAAACCTCTTCCACTCCCACATTGGTGTGATATGTATGCAGAGATTTCTGCAATTGTCAACGTCAAAAACATTAGAGTGGTGGGCTAATGGTTGAGGAAGAGGGCTTGCAACTTCAGGGTGATAGTTCAATCCCCACCAGGGGTCCTTGCTGCTGAAAGGGACACAGTGTCCTACCTGTGCCGGTCCCAACGTGACACAAGAAGGGTAATTTATCCCTTGTCAAATGCGGAAAGTTTTGTCAGGAAGGGCATCTGATGTAGTGGTTACACAGAAAATCAGAGTTGTTCATATTTTGCACTTATTTACTTATAAACTACATCTCATTATATATTGTGGCTTTAGTGAATGTTGAAAAAAAACCACATCATAGAGTGTTTGCCAGTGGATTGCCTTGCCATCAACTTCTGCTATACAACAGCCCCAAAATTATCTCTCTTCTACACAACTGTGCTCTTATTTTGACTTCCCATCCCACCATATGAAAAAAATAATATTTTTTTTGTTTCTGTCTTCTAACTTTTTGTTTTTTTGTTTTGTTGATTTTGTTTTTAGAAACAAAAATTGAAAATCAAACAACCATTTTTTAAAGTTTTGTTTATCCCTCCTTGACTGATGAAGAAAACTGTCTTTTTGAATTCAAAAATCCAATTTCCTTTTCTGAATGGAAAATCCATAACCAAAACATACATGGACCGGAATGTAACAAGAACAGACTGGGAAAGAAGTCCAACTCTTTAAAGAGATTTAAAAAAAGAAAAAAAAAAAAAGTGTTTAATTAAAGCCGAGTGTTGAGAAAGTGGTAGAAGTGCTTTGAGGAGCCAAGGAACAAGAATGAGATGAGAAAGAAACAGACAAGTAATATGGAAGTGGTACAAGTGAAACTCATCAGTAAGGATTAAGTGATAGATAATGAATGGGAAGGCTGTTGGCACAAACAACGTACCAGTAAACGCATGGAGTTGTTCTGGGTATATGGCATTAGGGTTTCTTTACTTGGCAGTAAAAGTTGGAGGAGGGGAGGAGAAAGGGCTGATTCCTATCTCTAAGAAGAAGAGAGCTGGCCAGAATTGTAGGAACTAGAGAAATAAAAACTCTAGCTGATGAAGCCAAGGGGAAGAGGAGTAGTGATGGCAAGGCTGAGAGAACGGAATGATCAGTGAACTGCAGCTTGCCCTCATGCCTCTACAAATGTTTGATTTGACTATGTAGAATTTACAAAGAATGTCTGAAGGCTTTGCATTGTGGTGCTGGAGGAAGCGTCTGATGAGTTCCAAGTGTAGTGCAGATTTGAGAAGTCACAGGTGCTCAAAAAAGGGTGGTTTCACACTAACTTCATTTGCTCTGATAGTCGTTCTTGTTTGGTTGGTGTGAACACGCAAACAAAGCATAGAGTGGATCACACAGGTGAATGCTAGAGCGATTGTTTCTGCCGGTCTTGAAGCATTTACAATCATTGTCTAGAGCAATTAGGAGGACTGTTAACACAGCTACTCTGTGTGGATCCATAACAGGAAGTATCGGAATTGACGTAGAGTGCACAGCATTGTGGGTGATCAGGAGAACCGGCAACGGCACAAAACCAGGCTTTAAAATCACCACGCATGGCAACTTGTTTCTGCTCCATTGTTGAATGTTGTGAAAGAGCAAATGGAGAAGACAGAAGTGTCTGAGCACTCTTAAATGCTCGCTTTGACCCATAGATGGAGCCTCATCTTCAAGTTTCTGTTTCCCTGCCTAGAGAAGTCTCTACTCCAGTAACGGCACCCTCAAGTGGTTAGGTCATGGAACTGCACCATAGGCTGTATGGAGCGGATCAGAAGTTGCACTCTGAACGCAAACCGAGCCAAACCAAGGTTCAGGTTACTATATTTGTACCTGTAGGTAGATTTTATTTGCAGTAAGGTGACAGTCCTATTTCCACACTGAAGGTGATTAAAATATTAGCTGTCCTCCGCTCATTTGGGCCATATCTGTGGCTAAACAGATGTGAATGTGCCCTTGATAGTAGTAGTAGTACATGGCATCTGCAAGGTGGTGGTAGGATTTCAAGATGGAGAATTACACCAAGGACCAGTTCTTTAACTTGACATGTGGTCTCCTTGGACTTTGATGTTTTCAGATTAAATAGGGATCTGTAATGAGACTAGGGAGTAAGACTTGCAGTAAACAGAATGGACAGAACAATAAAGAGAGTTAATAGTTTTGTTGGGAAAATGATTGTGGATGCATTGAGGTAGGACAAGCAGAGCATTGGTGTGAGAGAATAGGACACAGTAAACTGAGATGATTGAATAAAGATGATTTTCTGGAGCAACTCCTGAATAGAAAAGGATCTTAAATAGACATTTAACTGGTCCAGTGTGGTTAAGAACAAGCTAAGACAGATGACATAGCTTTTTATTTACTGGTCATTCTAAACCTTGGCCAAGAGCTTTGGGAAATGACCAATATATCAAGATCTGGATCTGAAACGAGTTTCATGAAAACAATTTCTACAAAACATTTCCACGTTATCAGAAGCCAAGCCGATCTTTATACCAAACCGTCTGTCCGTGGCTGATAAAAGCTTGTGAATGTTGAATGGTTAATAGCTTATCTTATAACAGACTGCAGTATGTGATCATAAATACAGCGATGTCGAAAACCAGTGCAATGATTACAATCCACACACGCCTGTAATTGAAACATGGAATGCTATTGAAGTTCTGTTTATCTTGTGAATTAATGATCGATAAAAGCAGGTTTTCGATAAACGTCACTCTTAGCTAACGATCGTCACGACTTCTTTGTGAAGGTTAAAGCATTTATCTTTTAGGTGCAAAGCCTAATAGCTCTGCAGTGAAGTCCAGGCACGACTTTATCATGATTTCTATTGTAATTTTTTTTGCTTTGCAACGTACAAGACAAAAGACAGGAACAAACAACAATGCAAAAACCCGACAGCAAACATCCAGAGAACAACATTTACAAATTCTTACAGTGCAGTAAACTGTGTGTGTGTGTGTGTGTGTGTGTGTGTGTGTGTGTGTGTGTGTGTGTGTGTGTGTGTGTGTGTGTGTGTGTGTGTGTGAAACAGGAGGGAAGGGACGGAGAGAGGAAAAATTATTATTATTAATAATAATAATAATAATAATAATAATAATAATAATAATAATAATAATAATAATAAAAGAGGAAAAGAAAACAAAAATCTACATTGACTCAGCTGGAATCCCCGGCGCCCAAAGAGGCAGAGGGGCCCAAACAAGCAGACACAAGGGGGGCATGGCACCCACCTCCCACCCAGGCCCCCTTTTCTTATCCCACCTTTTTTTTATCCTTACCCTCTTTTAATTTTCCCTGTCCAGGTCTCCTTTCAGGCGCTGAGCTGCCTCCAGACCCAATTAGGAGACTGCCAACCCAGAGCTGATAGAATCCCATGTGGGGGGTAACTTCCAAAACCTATTGGGAGGAAGCCTACCCTCCAGCTTTATGGTTTATCCTGACAGTGGAGATCAATAGTTATATGCTCGGCCCGAGCCCCCCGCTCCCCCGGGCCGAGCCCCCCACATCTTCAAGCACCAAAGTGCAGCTGCAGAATAAGCAGATCTTAAAAATGGATAAAAAATAAATACTAATAATACAAAAGATAAATACACAGAAAAATTTAACTTAAAAATTAACTACTACTACTACTACTACTACTACTACTACTACTACTACTACTAATAATAATAATAATAATAATAATAATAATAATAATAATAATAATAATAATAATAATAATAATAATCAAGCTTTGAGACCTGAAATCCCACCCCCAAAAAATGGAGAACAGTTTTTCTTATCGCTATAACCCTTCTCACCTACGGTCTGTGATGTAATGTTGTTATAACGCAAATATTACATACATAAAAATAAGTAACATTTAGATAGTTTAATATACAATAGATGTATAAAATATACATGATACAATAACAAAATACATAATATATTAATAGCTGACATGTAGCTGGTTATACAGTCCACATAAACAGGATTGAGTCATAACATAACCTAACCACTAGAGCGGACATGTGCTCATCTGTAAACAGTCGCATTTACAGACCTTGGAGTTGCTGTTAGCTTACCAATAAACAGGAAGAGATTCTTCACCGTTATAATAAGTGTTGACTAGTCCACTGGGAGTGAGACCAAAGGCCAAGGCAGGCTGACCTGATAATAATGTATCATGTTTTTCTGCAGTCAGTGCCTTCTCCTCGTCCTTCTCTCTCTGCTCTGTTTCAAGTGTCGTGAAGCTGATGACGGCAGTTCCTGATCTGTGGTTCATGGCTCAACTAGTCTGAGACACTCTGATGTTCTATCTCTCTATCCTGTTCTGTTGGTCCTTCTGTCCATTAACCCCAACCAGTCGAGGCAGATGGCTGCCACCTCTGAACCTGGTTCTGCTGGAGATTTCTACCTGTTAAAAGGGAGTTGTTTCTTCCCACTGTCGCTAAATGTTTGTTCATGTGGATCTTGTTGGGTTTTTTCTTTCTTATTATGAATTCTATATTTTGATAAGTGCATTGAGATGACTTTGTTGTATGTTGCGCTATACAATTAGAGTTGAATTGATCTAATGATACAAAGAGAGAGTTTTATATACATGCCGTGGAAAGTGGTCTGAAAGCTATATATATATATATATATACGTATATATATAACAAGTTGTCAAAAATATTAAACATAAAACAGGACAATGGTTGTATGAATATTGATCATATATAATAAAGAGTTAAGAAAAATTATGTGGTATTAATGGAAATTAATAATAAATAGACAAAATAATAATTGAGTTAATTGATTATTATGTAAATCAGTTTCCAGTTTGACGGATCACGGACAAAGCAATTGGTTCTCAGGAAACTATGGAACTGTTATTTCATGTATGTAGAAAGTTGAAGAGGGGGGACCAAACGGCTCTACTGCTGAGTTTTAAGTGGAAGTTTGTGAGTGTTCTAGTGAGATGTGTTCTATGAGTATCAGTGTGATGTTTGTATTTTTTAATTTTTTTTTCCAGTTAACAAGTATGGTTTTCTTGGCAATAGTCAGGGCTGTGAGGAGTAGTTTGTTGTTTGATTTGTTAAAGTTTGTTGTTGATGTGTCACCAAGTAAACAGAGTGAGGGGGACATGGGAATGTGGCAGCCCATTAGAGAGGAGAGTGATTTGGTGACCTTGTTCCAGAACTGTTGAAACGGTGTGCAGTGCCAGAAGGCATGAATATAGATGTGTTTAGGCTGCAGTTATTACAGATTTCTGAGATTAATCCCATTTTAAACATGTTCTGCCCAGTGAGGTGTGTTCGGTGAATAATCTTGTACTGAATTAGTTGTATGTTTGCTTTTTTTGACATAAAGTAGATGTTTTGGATGATGTGGTTCCAGAAGTCGGCTTCAGCAGCAATCGATAAATCTGTTTACCGTTTTGTTGTTGGTAATGGTATGGTACTGTCTAATTTAGATATTATTTTGTACATTTTTGACAGAAGTTTTTTTTTTTTTTTTTTATGGAGGTTATATTAACAAATTCTGAAGTTGGACGTGAGAGATGGAGGTCATAGTCTGCAGTGTTATATTTGGCATTAATGGATGATTTGAATTGGTGGTATTACAGATATTGATTGCTCCTGATGCCACACTCCTGGACCAGATGGGAAAATTAAACTACTTTATTTTTTAAAAAGATGTGTTTTCAAATATGCGATGCCTTTGTCTGACCATGTGCGGAAGTAAAGTGTTTTTTTTTTGCTCAGAAAGTCAGGGTTGTTCCAGATTGGTGTGAGTTTGCATTGTGCTGCAGTGGAGTCAGTGATGTGGAATCCCCACCAGGCTGTCAGAGCTATAGATATTGTTATTGTTTTAAAACATGGGTGGTGTTTAATGGATGGACTGATAAATGGTAGGTCTGTGATTGGAATACTGTCACATGCTGTTTGTTCAATGTCTAACCATATTATATCTGACTGTTGAGGGTGGATCCATTTAAGTATGTACAGTAATTGATTTGCAATGAAGTATTGATGGAAGTTTGGTGCTGAAAGTCCTCCCTGTGTCTTGGGTTGTAGGGTTGTTAGTTTGATTCTCTGTGTTTTATTTTTCCAGTAATATTTTATTGATAATGGAATTTAGAGATTTGAACTAGGAAAGGGTGGGTTTGGATGGAATCACATTGAAGAGATGGAGCCTGGAGGAAACATGAATACCTAATATATCTGATATAACCAGTGCATAAAGGAATGGGTGGAGTCCCAGCTGTCTTTGTTGAGTGGGAGGATAGCGAATTTGTACCAGTTTATGGAGTAGTTTGAGGTTTTTGAATATGTTCCTATTGTTTTAATTGTTTCTTGAAGTGATGTGTGGTTTCTGTATGATGGTGGTTTGGTGTTTTTATTTCATGGATTGCATTTTTTCTGAAGCTAGACAGATAATCTTTTAATTGTGTTATTAACATGATTTCTTGTGAAAGACATTGAATTAACTTAATATTATTTGCATTGTTCTGTACATTAACTAAGTTAAAACTTTGAGTAAAATGGTTAGTTTTATTCCAAATGCAATAGCAAACGTGAGAGCTGAATCTTGGATTGGGACAGTGCTTTTAAAAATTTGCATTTCTGTCAACCAGAAGAAGTAATACTATATTTGATACATTTCTACATAAAAACAGCAGTTTCATGGTAATCATAAAAAGAAAAGAACTTTACAATGTGGTTAATATTCGTTTTTACATCTTTTCGTTTTTACATCTTTTCCTATATATATATATATATATATATATATATATATATATATATATATATATATATATATATATATATGTGTGTAGCATAAAAGACGAAGAATAAAGGACAGACCAAAATATTGTCTCGAAGTTTCTGATCACTTCAGCAAATTAAATGTTGTGAACAGAATTGAAGTTATTCAATAAGTTTATGATAACTGAAACATTCAGACACTGAACCATGTGTGTTTGTTTCATAGTTATGACACTATCGACATTTGAAGAAAAAATATTGAAAAACAAGTTGCCAAACTTTTTCTGTTGTGCCCCTTTTTGAAGAATGAAAACATTTCAGGGCGCCGCCCCATGACAGCCAAATTTCAACAAAATGGGTTAAAAACTAATTAATTAATTAATTAATTTATTGAAAAAGGCCAAAATTGTTATTCTTCTTCAAAACTCAAGACTAGTTCACCAAGTCAAATTCCTCGTGTGCATAACATACATTACTTGGTCAATAAAGTTGTTTCTGATTCTGACTACAAACATAAAATGTGCAATTACATTTTTTAAAACAGTAATATTAAAAGGCACACTCTGTAACTTTTGGCCACTACAAACGCTAGACCAGTAACTTTCATGTCAAGCACCCCTAGTGGCTACAAGTGCTGCAGCACTGATGCAAAAATCAACAGTCAGTCGGGCCAGCCTCCCTTGTCTTATGATTGTGTATGCAGACAGTAGTTGACCTGTAACTTTGGGATAAGCTATTCCTTATCCCAAAGTTACGGATCTGACTTGCCGACATCCCTTACTAAAGAATCTACGTTTAACTGAACTATCGCAGCAATTAGTGCACCATTAACCCAACACAAAACTACAATACTGTACTCTTTTGGCTGTAAACAGAGGCTAACTCATTTCAGCTGCCCACAGCAATGGCAATGTCGGGAAATGCCCGTATGTTGTGACGTCACGTGGGAACTACATCAATAGCCGAACCTATAGTCATGTGACTGCCGTAAAGTGAAACGTTCTCCAGGCATTCTCCTGAAAGACGGTCCATCTCCTACAAACTTACATAAAAGGTATTTTAAGAGGGAAGCCCCGCTCGGAGCATTGATTCTGTCAAGCGCTGTATATTGGCCTGAGGAATCATTTAAAATAACTTATATGGGTCAACTCTTTAGGTCACAAAGTCCAGGTTGTGCCCTGAAGGTAATTGAGTGCAAATACATATCATTTTTTAATTATTTTTTGCCCCCATTGCCATGACTTCATGTCCCCCCATCGGGGCGCAAGTCCCAGTTTGGTAAACACAGTATTAGACTTCTGAGTGTTTTAATAGTTTGTTGAAACTAAACATTGAATTCACATGCAGGAAGATAGTGCGACACATTCTGCTGATGACGGGAAAAGGTCATTGCACTAAATTTACTTTTTCTACACACGTCAGTGCAGCTCCTCACTGGGCTCCACTGAGAAATTAATACCATCTGTATTATTAAAATACTGCCCCTCCCCCCACAATTGGACAGTATATACATATTTAGCCGTGCATTTAGCCTACTTATCATCAAATGTCCCTTTATTTATCATCAGTGCTGTTAGGAATGATGTTTTTATTTTTCATAATAAAAAAAAATATACCCACCCAACAAATCTCCATGACAACTGATTGACGTAATGTGTTTTATCCTCAGTGAAACGCTGTTCCAGTTCCATTTCAGAGAGAATCTTTTGGAATCTAATCAGAGTTAGCCTGGATTAATCCCTTTGACTAGGTTAGGTTTGTTTAACAGTAATTTGTAGCCACAACAGAATAAAAAACAATCATCCATGAAAAGGCATGCTATTTTAGTTTGTTCCTTTTTTTTCCCAAAAAATCAACAATTCATTCACATTGAATTGATTTTGCTAGAGTAAATGAGTCAACGCACCTCACAGAGATGACGATCACACTTTTGGACAACAACAGTCACAGTGACGCACACTGGTAGAAATGACGTGTCATAATTTGTCTCAGCCAATAGCAAAACTAAATTGTAATAGCTGGCGTTCAACCCTTAGAGGACAGTCACTCTGACAAGACGGACAGAACCATCAATGTGATGAATCTAGCAACAGCCTGTTACACAGAAAAAAACAGACTTACTGCAGTAATGAATGGGTTAGAAAGAATACAGCATCTAATAGAGCTAATATTAGGCCTAATTAATGGTGCAATTATTTTTGTTTAAGACATTTTTTTTTTTTTTATCTCTGGCTACATTGCTCACATGTTTAAGGTTTCTCAAACACAGTAGTTTAAGGAGACAATGGGAACTGGCAGTGAAACGGGAAGGTTACCTGAGAAGTTCGTGCTGAGTGATGACTGACAGGACAGGACAAATTGTCCGCCTGAGACAGGAAGTTATATACTAAATACTCATGTAGATAGTTTTCTGTGAGGATTGTTTATGTTTTTGTTCCTTGAATATTTCAGTTCTTTGGCAACAATAATAATAAAGATGATGATGATGATGATGATGATGATGATGATGATGATGATGATAGGGATGTAATATCAATAGTGACAGTAGTAATAGTAATAAAAGTAATATATAATTATATTAATAACAATTAATTATTAATTAATATATTAATCAATTGATAATAATAATAATAATAATAATAATAATAATAATAATAATAATAATAATACAAGGGGAATACCAGTAACTATAATATGAAATATGAATAATTAAAAAGAATACTACGATAATATGATAATATAATGATCATTATAGAATAGCAATAGCAATAATAAATTAGTGATGCAATTATGCAATAATATAATAATTGTCAAATGCAATGTATAGCCTTAAGCAATGTTGCCAATAAAAACCTGAGCACATCTGAACGTTTTATAGGTTATTTTTGTTCTATTTATGTCTATCTATCTATCTATCTATCTATCTATCTATCTATCTATCTATCTATCTATCTATCTATCTATCTATCTATCCATCCATCCATCCATCCATCCATCCATCCATCCATCCATCCATCCATCCATCCATCCATCCATCCATCCATCCATCCATCCATCCATCCATCCATCCATCTATCTATCTATCTATCGACAGTATCTGTCATGTCTGACGTTTATTACAAACAAACCCCGTAAAAATTGTTGAGAATTGAGCGATTCATAGGATTGGGTATCGGTTGGGTTTAATCTAAAACAGGTGCTTATTTGGTATTTTTTAAATGGTTCTGGTGCTTAAACGGTGCTTAAACCGGTATTTAAAAAAAAATTAAACTGCATACACTTTGTCAAAATACAATTTCTGTTTATTTTCGGGGCCAAATTTAACACAATATCACCTTAAATAATATATATACAAGTAACATATGTAAATAATAAATAAACAAAAACATTTAAATGATATCAAATAAAACAATATTGTATTAAACTATATAATACTGGAGATTAATATTGTTACCATTATTTTATTTGTAAATAATCATTAATAGCCTCTGTAAAAAATAACTCAATATTTTTTTTTAAAAGCTATAGGGAGCCATTGCAAAAGAGTCAAAGAGCCACATGTGGCTCCTGAGCTGCAGGTTGCAGTATACCTCTGAGCTAGCCAATCTGTTACATTCCTTTGTAAATGCAAAACTGTGGCTTTTAAATCTGGTGTTAAAGCTTAAGTTCAACATTTTGTCTAGAAACACGACTTGTTATGAGCTTAACATTAAACAGAAAGTCAGCGGACACTGAGTTGAAGTATAGGACATACAGTAGCTCATATCTTGCTGTCACACGTTGAATGGCAACGGTGTTTGCTAAGAGGAAAGGCTGCTGTCATCATCTGTGATGATGTCCACCACACTGGCAGCACTGGGAGCAGGACTCACTTCAATTTGTCCGAGGAGGCCGACACTGGCTGCTGCTGTTGTTGACGTGCTTGGCTCCGGGTCACGTAGGTTATCAAACACGGTGCTTTGTTTGGCTTTTAAGTAAACTCTATGTGGTCTTTTATCCTCTTGCTATTAGTTATGAGCAACGGGTGTGCTGAATCTCCGCCCTGTAGACGCACCGTTCTAGTGGGCTGCACAGTCAATGCGGCGTCTACGTATATAATGTCTATGAAGAAATGGTTGAACTTGAGAAGTTGTTGCTGTGCTTTGTGGGCGTTAATTATAGTTTAAAAACATGCTAAACATGTAGCAGCTAGCACAGACAACGGTCCTAATGGGAGCAGACAGTGTCTCTATTCCACACTGAACAAGATGATAGGGTTCAGAGCCAAAATGAATAATTCCATGAGTGACAAATTAACAAATTATACAAAAACACATTTGTTTTAGAAAGTTTACAAAAAATCCAGGAAAGCATGAATATAGCTTAATGAAGTTTAAGTTTGTGCTTTGTGAACAATGCAATCATAATATTTATTATTCATATTAAACATTATGTTAGCACTCAGTGATGGAAATAATAAACGCTTTTTTGTTGTTGTTTAAACTCATTTATTGTTTTCATTGATTCAGTCATACACCAAAATCCATTTTAATTGGAAAATGTCTTGAGTCAAATATTGTTAGGTGAATAATTAAGATTAATTTAGATTTATTACTTACAAAGTCTCTAACTCATGGTACTTCATATTGTAGCGACCCTGCAGGACTTTGGGGGGGATTGATGGGAAGTTGTGGGGGAAGGAGTTGCCCTAGTTAGCCGGATAGGCCAGTTTTTGTTGGGAGCGGAAGGATCAGGCGGAAGAGGAACTAAAAAAAGGGGGAAGAGGGAAGGAGACACCACGACGAGTTGCTAGTAGAGTTAGCTATCCGTTTTTATTATTTTCGGCACTCCTCCAACCCAGTATTAGCCTGTTCTTGAGGGTAATAAAACCCGGTTCATCCGGTTAAACGGCAGCCACTCTGTGTCCTCGTCATTCGGCTAGCTAGCCCCGTAGTGTTGGGCCGCAAACGCTACAATATTGTTTGCACAAACAAGTTTTCTCATCTGCCGAAATTGGTTGCACAACCATTCGGGGCCAAGTGTGCTGTACAGTATGGCACACAGATGTTGGTCTCGAGCCACAAACTTCAAATGAAGGTTCTTTATTAAATCAAGAAACAGTCTTTTCAACATGTCTTATGTCCTTGTTTCACTTGCTGCTTTTATTCCAGTCGTGATCCAGCTCACTTACAAAGAATGACAGAACCTTTTCTCTCAGTCTGGCACCAATTCCATTGTATTCCTTCCCCTTGTGGCAACGGACATTTTCACAGGTTTTTCCATCTTCATTTATTCATTCATCGTCTGACATGCTTTTTCCTGTTCAGGGTCATGGAGGTCTGCTGGTGTCTATCTCCAGCTGTCATAGGGTGCTAGACGAGGGTGCACCCTGGACAGGGCACTAGTCCATTGCAGGGCGAGCATAGATGGAGAGACAGACAAGTTTCAACCTCAGGGTTTGAAGCCAGGACCTGTACCATCGTGCTAGTTTGTTTTTCATCTTTACCTTGAAAATCCAGGTATACATCCTTTGCCAATTTCTGCATCTTGAGCTGGGTTTCCATTACAGATTTTTGCAAAGTAAAAGTGATATTTCTATATGTGTAATTGTGCTTTGAACCTGTTTCCATTCAACTTTGTTTTGGGCCAGAGCAGGGCTCTGCAACCTGTAGCTCTGGAGCCTAATGTGGCTCTTTGACTATTTTGCAATTGCTTTAAAAAAACTTTTGAAATAAATAGTTATTTTTTACAGAGGCTATTAATGATTAACGACAAATAAAATCAAGATATAACAATTTGTTAACCTAAAATAAATCAAGTTGTGCAATGACTCAGCACCTTCCTACTTCACCTCCTGCAACATCTACAGACCATTAACTTTCCCTACACGTGTGACTAACCTTACGTTTTAAATCCCTGGTAAAATAGCTAAACCAACAAAACACTATTCTGGAAGAAAATATAGATTTTAATTGTGTGGGGACAGATTCATTAAACCGCCAATGTGTCGGTTAAATATGCATGTTTTATGTGTGGCAAGAAATGAGCAATTAGCATGTGTTAACCACAGGATCATACGTTATAAATTCTTGAAGATGCAAGATACTGTTTTTAAGTTGCAATTTACATGATCAATATAAGCCAAATCAAATTAAATTAGACATTATTCTGTATAATTCTAACAGTTTAGAATATAATTCACTGTATTGTCTTCATTGAGAAGGCATTTTTTCAGCTCCAGGAGGACTTTAATCCAGGTGAGATGAGGCAAAATGGCTTCCTTGAGAGTAAAGTAGTAACAGACCCCTGGGCTAGAGCCTCGTAACTCCCATGAAATCTCATCCCCTGAGGATTCTCTGCAGGAAGACAAACGCTCTAAACCTCCTTATAACACTTCATATTCCTTTGTTGTTTCACGTCTAATGTGGCAGTAATAATGTTTAAGCATAATCATGTCCCCGTCTACTCTTCTGTCCACATGCACTGTGCCATGTTTTCTCAGAGAGCTGTAGTCATGTGACCAGGAACCTCACGTCATGTGACCATGTCCGTCACGCTCTGTGACGTGTATTTGCGGCAAAAGTGTCTCCACGATGCTTTTGGGACACATTTCAATATCAAAACTTCTGAAATACCTCCTCATGAAAGCGTGAAAACGTTTTAGTGATATTTAAGTGCTTTTTCAAAATTCAGGTGTTTCCATTACCAGTTTTTGTTGCACTATTTAGATTTTGCACATTTCCAATGGTAATGGAAACAGAGCTTTGTACTTCTTCAGGACTTGCAGGTATCTATTCCTCCAATTAGTCATTTGTCACTGTCTTTGTATGCACTTAACTATTGCTGTATGGAAAAACATGGTTCTTAGTATTTACAGTATGATGGAGGAGGATTGTTCTTTTTCAATCTCACTGGAGGCGTTTTCTGTTCTGTTCATCTCGACATTTCTTTTTCCTTTTTTGGTAGCCAATCTTCTTCTCTGAAATGTTAATTATAATTAATAATATTTGTTACGACAATATTAATTACAGTTTGCACACGAGAGGACGTTTTCTCCATGTTAAGGTTTGCCTTCACGCTGCTTTTTAAAATATTTTTCTTCACGTCAGACACTGGCACAGAATCACAATGTTCCACTGTCAGCCAATTCATGCATCAATGTTTAAAGTATAAAGGAGAGCAAAAAGCCACTGATTATGATGTAACCCTCTCCTCAATCACCCACCCACACAAACACTCAAACATAATCAGTTTACATCACTTCACAATGACCTACTTAATAATTCACTGCAGTGCTACACACATCTCACAAGCATAACTGGACGTTTCTTCTTTTACCCAAGTTGTTCTGGGCATCTTTTATTTTGCTAATAGGTCAGACCTGTGGTACATAAGTGCCTTATGCAAATGAGTCAGAGTGCTGTGAGATTTACCGTAGAACAGAATGCCAACATTTTACGACTCTTGAATCACTTTCATAAAGGCAGAGTCTTTGGGATATGCCAAGACAGAAACGCAATGTACAAAGAGCTCTGCCTAAATTAAAACATATTATTTAATACTACCATTATCATCATGAAACATAAAACCAACCAATGCTTTTGATTTATTAGAGCAGTCTGGCATTATGGGAAAACATAGATAACAAGAGAGATATGGAATGGATCATCACAATCTGAATATATCAATATATCATGTTTTCTTTTGGTTCTCTTCAAAGTGTCCATTTGCTCTACACTGTGCTGCAGCCCAGTGGTTGGAAACCTGCAGCTCAGCACCTAATGGCGCTCATGCTTTAACCATTAACTAAAGGACTCTAGCTTGAGGTTTACTCCCTAACCTACAGGTGGATATGAAGAGGAGCAAAGGACGGACATTTGGGTGGTACATCAAAGCATGGGAAAACAAAAATGAAGTTTCAGATTAACCTTGATTAGAACCCTGCATTAGGTTTTGGCATCCAGAGGATGATTTAGGAAGAAAAAGGAGATGTTTTAGAAGTTGCACAAACTGTTCAAAATTTTCTGGAAGTTGCCTACTTACATTATACATATAAAACATTATGGAAACGGAAGGTTCAGAGATTCCACCAAAGCTTTGTTATGCCCTTAATCAAGCAGATTCTGAAGGGAAGCAGATCAGTGGTTTCGTCAACACGGACATGACACGTTTTTTTTCAAACTCTGGATCTGCCCCAAAAAATTGCAAGAATTCCTCCAGCAGATGTCAACAAAGCCACAGTTGGTTTTTGGACTTTCTATGTAGCATTTTTATCCAAGTTTCATTTTGTTTTTGCAAAATAAAACCATACATTTTCCAATACGCCTTTTTTATTTGGCTCGCTATGCATAAGCCACACGTGCCGGCTGTTAAGATCTGCTGGCTGACACGTCACACACTGTCAGTGAGTCGCTTCTGAGGAAGGCGAGAGACATCGCCGAAACTGTAAATCAAAAAAGGTTAAAGAGCAACATCTACTCTTGAAATTTATGCCTGAAAAAGAACCAAAAGACGTCTATAGTAATAAGAAGACATGATGAACCTTTTAGCGCTGGAAAAGGTTAACATTCTGTTCATTTAAACTTTCAAACCTTTTAAAGTGTTTGTTGGACTTTGTTGGTCTCCTAAAATACATAATCACCATAGTTCACACACAGTTGAATTAAAAAGAAATCAAGAAATATCATATGACGCTGAAGAGCTTTCTTGTCTTCATATCAGTGGCTTCTGTCTCCTCCTTTTGTCTGAGCTGCAGTGTTACATGTTGATGGCTTACCCGGGGCTTCCACTGGCTACGTCTCCGCTGCGCCACGGCACCGATCCGGTATTTCACCGCTGTCCGCCGTCCGGTAATTCACACCGGTTGCGTTTTGAGTGCGCCGCAGTGCGCTCCGGTTGAACGAGTGTGACGTCACGAGACAGAGCAGTTCTCATGATATTTATATAATCACGCGAGAACGCTGTTAAATGTATGTGTTCTAAACACAACAATAAACAGATGAACAGGTCAGTGTTCCTAACAAAGGAGAACAAGAAGGTTGGACTCTGGATTTGTCACATTTTTTATCAACAGCCAACAGAGAAGAGATAAAACTGCACCAGTAAAACATGAACTAAATCAAAGTTGCTGTTGTTTCCAGTATAGTTACAGTATGAGAGGAATCAATATAGTGGATGTTAATTTGTTTTCACACATTACGACATTTTGGTGATGTATTTACTTGAAATATAATCTGAAGTGTTTTATTTTGAAAAGTAACCCGATATTTTATTGCGGAGTATGTGCTTAATTTCCTGTTTAGCTTAATTTGCTCTGTGCTTATTGATGCGTCGTGCTCCGGTGTCCGCCAGAAATAGAAGCCCTGTGTATATCTGGCAGAGGGCACCGGACTACCGCATCTGGGAAGGAGCAGAAATGCACCGCAGTGGACCCGGTGGAGAATAAAGTGGAAATCTTTCAGCTCTGGTGACGCGGCAGTGACTTTACGCAGCGGAGCCTCATCCAGTGGAAATTGGGGGTTAGACTTTGTTCTGAGTGTTCTGCTGACTTCTCAGGACTTGCCTTTGGGGACTTGGTTGTGGTTGACTTCCTTGCAGTCTCCTGGGGATTTACTTTAGTATGTCGGATTGTTTTCTATCATTCTTTAGCAGAATAATGAGTAGCTATATTGTGCTGATATAGTTACTGCCCCCAAACATCTGTACAGCTGTGTAGAAATGAAAAAAAAGACTATTGAACATTAAAGAGTTTAAAGTGATTTACGATTGAGAGCCTGCTTAGCTTTATTACCTTCGTCATGGAGCTCACATTTTCACCAGCATTTATCTGTTTGGATCATTTTGAAAAATGGACAAATCCCTATTTCTCATCATGGGTAACATTCTAAAAAAATTAACCTATCCAACGGAATCTGAAATCAAATAATCTGTAACGAATACTATATCAAATAGTTAAAATCAATAGAACATGTTTCAATTTCTTTTGAGATGTACCAGATACCATTGAACATATTTCAGGTGTGGATGATTACATTGTTATCCAAACCTCATACTGTCAGTTAAATGTGTCTAAATCATGTGTACCGACTTATAGTGACATGATTTTGAGCTTGTAAATCAATTGATGAACTCAAAGTTAGAGTAAGATAAATTCTTTGTTTGTCGATGTGGTAAAAATGTGGTGAGCAGTAATGTTTTCTTGGTACTTTTTAGTGTTAAATATTGATTTCTTAAAACTGAGATTTGTAACAAAGTGCTTTCACAGCACAAAGCGTATATGGGAATTAGTGAGTGATGTCTCGTAAATGGCTTTATCTGCCTTGACACTTCGTGACCACAAAAGCTTCAGCGTGAAGCAATAAGAGCTGCTGAACGTGTCGAGGCACTGACAACTGTCACAGCTCCAGGAAACACTTGATATTGTCAGTTGTGGTTTGACTCCCACCAGGCGACAGGACAAATCGATGTTGGTTTGCTTTGGAACACTTGGCAGAGAAATGAGTCTGAGCAGAGCTGACATTTGTCAACGTTGCTACAGTGACAATCCACAAGGGAAACAGGGAGACGAAGCCACTGAAACAAGACCTAGGACCAGATTTTTTTTTTTTTTTAATCAATGCACTCAACTAAATTATGCAAATCATTTAAAAATGTATTACTGGCTTTATGGCTGACATTTGAATTACTCCTCTCAAAACTAAAGTAAAATTGGCCGTTATCTGTAATTCTGAGTATCTAGAGTGGGTTTACATTAAGTGTAATCTATTCTAATTATCTAAAGTGCAGGGCTCACTTTTTTACTTGAATGAAAGATTATTGAGAAAGAGAACATTGCTGTTGGAGCTATATTCATGTATTTAGAAGGCAGGCTGTGACCTGTGCACATGTCGAACATGATTTCAGGACTAAATACCACAGAGTGCCACAGCCAAGGCAATGAATGTTTAGGGTCTGAGACGTTTGTGTCGGGCATAAGCGGAGGGGCAGGGCGAGCATTTTCTACCCCTGGGAGGAATCTCAAACTTTGCCTATGGTGTGAGGCCATTGAGAGCAGAGTACATGTTAGTCCCACTTTTATTAAATGCGTTGGTCTATTGAGACAATGAGTAGTTCATTGCTGACCCACCGTGAAACATGCACGAGACATGATGTTAAATTGCCCTTAGTGTCAAATATATCAAAATTAATGCGTTATTACCACGTTAACGCAAATTCCCTTTAACCCCACAACTTGCAGGAGATTGACTGAGCTTGGAGCTGTTCCCCACACTCCGTGTCAGTAGAAGGCAGTAATGCCCCAAATGGTGGTGGCCAACCACCGATAAAGACCACGAAGAAGAAGAACATCCGGTCGGCCCCGTGCGTGGTTGGCAATTCAGGTAGCAAGGTAGAGCAGTGCATAGCTATGGACACGGAAAAAGGGCCACGCCAAAGGCAGACCGCATTGGATTGTTTATAGAGAAGACTAGAGAAATCGACAAGCAACAATCTTTCAACAGCAATCGCTAAATGTGTGGCTACATCCTGCAGGCCCATTAGGATTGTAGAGGACGAAGGGCTGCTTGAAATAATTTGCATCGCATCAAATGACTACATGTATGAGTTATCCTCGAGAACCACCACTGCAACCAATATACACAACTTGTATATAAAAGAGAAAGCTAAAGTGGAGGACAAGCTGACAAGCACGGTTGCCCTAACTGGAGATTATTGGACGTCTCTTAGTAATCACAGTTACCTCGGAGTCACCCCGCATTATTTTGACACACATCAGGGTCTTTGATCCCATGCTTTGACTGTTATGAAGACTGAGAAGAGGCACTTTGCCAATGTGTGTGCTGGGCACTTTATGAAAGCAGCCAGAGAGTGGGATGTTGAAGGTAAAGTCAGCACACTGACCAGTGATAATGCAAAAATCATGATTGCAGCGGCCAGACAGCTGCCATTTGATCACATGCCTTGCATCGCAAATAGCCTTCATCAAGCCATCACAGTTTCACTTCACTTCCGTTTACCAATGCATTAGCTAAATATAGAAATGTTGTGGGACATTTCAAACAAAGCCCATCAAACGCAGCGGAGCTCGAACAGCAGCAAAATGTGCACCATTTAAAAAAAAGGAGTCGTTCACACAGGACATGTTAACAAGATAGAACAGCACACTGGAAATGATCAAGCACATTCTTAGAAATCAGGCTCCACTGAGAGATGCAATGGCCCTACATGCAACCAAGGTTATCATGCCAACAACAGCTGAGCTGGAGAAACTGAAGAACTTGGAGACAGTCCTGGAGCACTGCAGGTGTGTGTTTTTTTATGGTCAAAGTGTGTGTGTGTGCTAATTTATCTGCTATCTGAACTGATGTGTTTTTGTTCTTGCAGTTATGTATCTGAACTTCTAGGAGGAGAGAACATTGTTTCCTGCTCTGTGGTGTTGCCGGCGATGTGTCATCTTTCACGAGTGATGGAGGTCTCTGAGGATGACCCGGCTTACATGGCTAGATTCATGGAGACCTTCTCAATGGACATAGAGAAACACAAGGAAAAGACTAACATTACTTAGTTGAGAGTTGCGACAGCCCTGGATCCTTGGTTTACAGACCTCAAATGTAGTGTATGAACCAACTAGAAAGGGTTGAGTTGTGGTGTGTTATCACTGCTTTGCTCAGGGGGTTGGAGAGGCTTACGCAGCCACAAAAACCAGCAAACCCCTGAGCCACCAAAAAAATGATCAGCTCTGATGCTTGCCCCAGACTCTTCATCTGATGAAGAGGAAGACAATATTGCCTGATGTGTATAGCGCTACAAAGCAGAGCCCACTATCAACATGGAAGACTGTCCCCAATTGTGGTGGCCCAAAATATGACAGCTGCTACTGTACATCTGTACCATGCGAGAGGTTTTTTTCACTGTCTGGGCATGTTGTTCAGAAGAGAGCTGCCCTGTCATCTGAAAATGTAAACATGCTTGTGTGTTTGAGCAACTGGCACAGTGCTAATAAACAAAAGTAATGTGGACAATCCATATATATATATTAGCTCTTTGGTTTTGTTCATTTAGTCAAGAATAGGATGGGAAAGGTTAAGGCAGGATTACACAGACTTTGCTGAATACAATATGAGAGCTGTTAATGGCACAATTTCTTTGTTTTAATTTTTTTGTAACACTCTGTGTTGAGCCTACTTTGTAGTAAGGGATGATTTTGTGTTTTGTGTTGTTTTATTTCCACCCATGTGAGGTGGTTAAGCACAATCATATTGTGTGCTATTGGCTTTGAGGTGGTACGTTTAGATGACAAATTGAAAATCTCTCTGCTGTGATGCAGAAGGATTAATTATTTATTTTAAGCTCTTTGAAAACTGGATGTTTAATAATTATTTCCAAATGTTGAGCTGGACACTACATTGTTAATTTTGAATTCATGTTCTGTTGGACTGAGTTTTAAATGTTGCAATAAATCAAAACAGATGCAAAATATGCGATTAATCATGAGTTAATTATGGAAGTCGTGCGATTAATCGTGATTAAAAAATTTACCTTTTGACACCCCTAATATATATATATATATATATATACATATATATGCATTTCCTACAGAATTTATAAGATTAGCCCAAGGAATCTTTGGTTTTTCTTAACTGTGACTGTCAGTTAACATTAACTATCTAACTTATATGTATGATACTAGCAGTATCATCTCCCAGGAGGTCATGTTATACCCCACATGTTACTATCATCTTCATTTATGAACCTATTTTTCACATCCATAAAGTATAGTAATATAATGCTCCGCGCGAAAGCTTCTGCAGGATCAAAAAACGTTTTCCCCATATTCGCTTCATATGCGCATCTGAAGCAAATATAAAAGCGCCGCCAACAAGACTCCCTTTCTTTTCACCATTAACTATGGAGTACCCCAGCAAAATTGATGCTCTTTACTTTCTGTGCAAGCTGAAGTGCCGTCAAAATGCTTAAAGCCTGCATTCTTGGATTCACCAGGTTAACCATCGACACATCGGTGAGTTTCACTGTTTTCTTCAGGAGCTGCACTAAATCCTTCCTGGTCCAGTCCCGGTAAAAAAAAACTGGCCGTGTCGTCTCCTCCACGCTGAAATGGGTGAAAAGATGTCCGGTGTTTGTGTTGACGGCCTGACTTCAATGTCAGCAAGGACTCTGATTGGCTTTCGCACCTGCACGTCACACAAAACATTTGCTGGACTTCAATATTTTCAACTCAAGCGAATGACGAATGTCACGGAAAATTGGGAGCGCGCATACCGCAGGCAATGCTCTTGCTGCTCCGCCCAATGGGAGAAGAATTTGCCTCTTAGCACGTCTATCCTATTGACTTTGTATGTAATCTGGTCGCAAGATAATTCGTCACTCGTATATATTGAGAAAAAAGTTGCTAAAAGTGTTCACAAAATATACCGATAAGGAGGTTGAGATTTGGTTTCGGTTTCAAAACGGAGCGGAGAAAGGATTATACAAACTTCAGCTTTCAATTCAACTCAATTTCATTTACATAGCACCACTTACAACAAAAGTCACCTCAAAGTGCTTTCAAAATATAAAATTTGAAATATAAAGGAAAAAAACCCAACAAATCTACATGAACAAGCATAAACGACAGTAGGGAAAAAAAAAACTTTGTTCTAACAGTTATTCTTTAACAGGAAGAAATCTCCAGCAGAACCAGGTTCAGAGGTAGCAGCCATCTGCCATGACTGGTTGGGGTTAGTGAACAGGAGGGGGAACGGAACAGGATAGAAAGATAGACCATCCGAGTGTCCCAGACTAGTTGAGCTGTGAACCATTAATCAGGAACGGCCATCATCAGCTTCACAACACCTGAAACAGAAAAGAGAGAGAAAGGCGAGGAGAAGTTCATTGACTGCAGAAAAAACATAATAGCTTTAAGGTAAAATGACGCACTATTAGCAACGTATTCTGATAGAAAAATGAGTGTGGAGAAGTGTGTGTGTGTGATCTCTCACAAATTTGCCTTTATCAAACTGTTGAAGGAAATTATACAATTGCAATAGTCATCAGTTACGTAACACATTAAGTAGCATTGTACTGTATGTTCCTAAAATATCGCCTATATGAATGCAGGGAACAAAAAAAAACTTTTCCAATGTTGATGATTCAATACCTTTTTCAAATTGTCATGTATTAACTATAGCTTTGAAGTACTGTGTGTTGTTTCTTCATGTATTTTCTTGTGTCTGACTCTCTCTTGGTTGTGTGAAGAGATAATCTCATTGTTCCATATACAATGGAGTGTTGCTGAGGTAATTTAGTCCGTCCCATCTTCTTGTACTTCCGTTAGTTATGTTCCTTTTGATCATTACGCTTTCTTCTTTTCTCCCTCGGTTCTATGTTTTCTCTGTTTTTTTTTTATTATCAGTCATTGAAGGGATGTGATGATATCCCTGGTGTTATGTTTCAGTGGAATACTGATGCACCACATACTACAAAAAAGTATGTTGGGACTCTAATGAGACAATGCCAGGAAAAAATCTACCAAAATACCTTCTTGTTGGTTTTCACATTTACTGTTACTGCCTAAAAGTAAGTATTGATTAAACTAAAAATGTCCTTCTTGTGTCAATGCATACATTCAAAGTATACAATGATGCAGTTATTGATCCTCAGTGGAAACACCCTGCATCCCAACTACAACAATAATAATGTACAACTTATCTTGGCAGCACCGTGACAACAACAACACAACCAAGGACATGATTTTGCACACCAACAGTAGCATCAGACTCAGACTGCTATAATTCATGCTTTTCACGCATTTATTTTAGTTTTTATCAATAAATAATAAACAATAAGTATTCTAAAAGTGTTTTTATTACATTTTTGTCTATGTAGTTCTATGCCTATGTTTAATGCCTTCGTGTCATATTTCATACAACTTAAATGAGTAGAATTATACTGTATGAAGCTCATGATGGACCATAAGAACCAGCGTGCCTACATTGTGCTGTTGGGGTCAATTTGGATCTTTTGTAAGTAATTAAAAGTTTATCATGCACAAAGAATGAAGCGGGCATTTTACAGTCTAATGCTGCGTTCACACCGGATGCATCACAAAATGTCCGTACGTCCAGATTACATACAAAGTCAATGGATAGATGCGTCCCAGATGCAACATCTTTCCTGTGCAGCGGTACGGTCCGATCCGCATGTCAAGAGCGTCGGGGCCGAGCGAGCGCGCTCCCAATTTTTTGTCATATTTGCACATTTGCAAGAGTTGAAAATATTGAACTCCTGCGACTGTTTCGTGTGACGAAAGCCAATCAGAGTCTTTGTTGACGATGATGTCAGGCCGCCAACACAAACACCGGTCTGTTCACCCATTCAACCATGGAGTAGAAGCTGTGTGTGACCACCTGGAGCTGTATGACACAGCCTTTATAACCGGGACCGGACTAGGAAGGATTTGGCGTGGAGGAGAATCAGCGAGGAGGTGGTAGTAGCAGGTAAAAGTTCTCTCTGTAGCACTGAGCTAGGATAGCATTAGTCGCTAATCACACCGGCTTTTTTCATTGGTGGTTTATGTTTATGAGAGGAGAAAAAAGAACACAGCTCCTCGCTTCAACATTTCGTGTGGCAGACGCGTCCGGTGCCGCAGAAGACACAGTCGGTGTGAACGCAGCATTAGGAAGAATGAGTTGTGCAGATGTTCACCACCTGGTAAACAGTCACATAGCAAACAGAGCACATTCTTATTTAACTTTTTGTAATATCTAAGAGCTTTTATTGCTTGTGCCACTAAGTGCAGAATCATTGAGTTTTTGTCACTGGACATAGCAGATTCATACATTTTAATGCAAGCTCAGTAAAAGCATGTGCCCGTATTCACAAATCTTCTCAGAGTCCACTCAGAGCTCCTAACTTAGCCTAAAAAATCCTAGCAAGGAATCTTAACTAAAGAGTGATTCACAAAGTGTCTCAGAGCGACTCTGAGCAGCTGAGGAGTTGACAGAAACTTTTATCTTAGTTTTATGAGGTGTGGTTGACTCCATTGCTGGGTATGATGAACTCTGCTAAAATTAGTGATTGAATGTTTGAGGAAGGAAAAAAAAAAAATGCTTTGTGCTTCTAGCAATGAATGGAGAGTAAAATTAACCAATCAAATATATTGGGTTGTATTAAAAATGTGTAATCATGAATAATTTTGTCATGATGAATAAACTCGGAGAAATTAAAATAATTTGTACACAGCTTAAGAATGATTGAACTTAGTACTTTCACATGCCAATTATATTGATTTGCTTATTACCTTTTCAGTCCACGCTGGTTATTTTTATCACTCAATGTAGTCGATATCAATGGTGCGACGCGGATGCAACTGTGACCAGTTCCTGTAAATGGTGGCGCTCTTAAAAAAAACAGATTAGATTTGGCATAATGATGAAAATAACAAACGATGGACACCAAAAAAAGAAGTAGAAAACCTAACTGGACAGAAGAGCAGTTCCTGCTGTTAGTTCGGCTCGTGGATGAAAATAAATCCGTGTCAAGAGGCAGACCTGGGAGCACATTGTCCAACAACTAAACGCTTCGTTCCCTCTCCTTTTATGCACAAGTGAAGAGTGTGAGAAGCGCTGGTACGTCCTGCAGTCAAAAGCGAGAGCGGAGATTGCAGCATTCAGACGATCTTCTGACTGCTGACATTGATTTATTTGATATTAATAAGTGTGAATGTTTTTTAATTTGATATGCTCATTTACTGACCTTTTTAGGAGGTAGCTCACCAGCTAAACAGCTGTCCCAGGTGGCAGACACTGTGTTTAATGTGTTGGGATGGTCTGACACCAGCATCAGGAGGGAATTGATCGCTCATTAATTCAGCTGGCAGAACTGCGTCAAAGGTAGGACAAATATAATTTTCACCAGAGACAATATCAATAGAAAAACATTTATTTACAGTAGCATGAACAGTATTGCCTGTGTTCAGGTGGATCTATTGGATTTTCTCTGAACAGTTTTATATTTGCCGATGAGAGCTGTCACATCAAATGCCGCTCTATAAATAAAGTTTTATATGTTTAATGTATTATGTAGTAACGTGGAATGCCATTAAATAAAAAGAAAAAACTGCAATAATGATAACCAAGGCTGATTATCACCTCTTTTCTGCAGCTCAGAGCCATCAGAGGAACCAGTGCCTTCCACGTCACAGGACTACGATCAGTTTGAGACGTCTCCTCCTCCTCCACCTCCTCCTCCTCCTCCTCCTCCTCCTCCACCTCCACCTCCTCCTCCTCCTCCTCCTCCTCCTCTTCCTCCTCCTCCTCCACCTCCACCTCCTCCTCCTCCTCCTCCTCCTCCTCCTCCTCCTTCTGCTTCCTCGCCGACATCATCCCTGCAAGACAAGTTGGAGGCAGAGATGGATATCCTCAAACAGCACAAAAAAATCCTTCTTCTACAGGAAGAGTATTACAGGCTCAAAACTGAGCATATGAAAAATACATTGGCGAACAAATACATTATGCATCTTGTGACTGTTTACTTATATGTTGGTTCAATGCAATCACATTTTTGAAATGACCTCAAGTGCAACTGTGTAAATTGGGCTCTGTACAGATTCCCTGTCAGAGTGAAATTCACCTCCTGCTGTTGCTGACCATTCACATCACCATCCTCATCATCACTGCTGTCCTGCTCATCCTCGGGAGGTTCTGGAAGTTGCCTGGCTTGTTATTTGGCAGACCTTTCCTGGTGACAGCCTCACTTCCCCGTGCAACACATGGAAACTCCATTTTAGCTGCCCAATACCCCGCTCAACCAACGCTCGTGTTTTCTTCTGGGCTCTGTGCAGATACAAAACAAAAAAGAAAGCTCAGTTGCACAGAACAGCTAGAAAGTGTAAATAATTGTAGATGACTGTAAATGGTTTTAGGGAGACATTTAAAGTAAAGTCAATAAACCGGTGTTGTTAATCAAACAAAGAAGATCTTTCCTTTCTCTTAGTCTTTCCACCATTTTGACTTTTTAAGAAACTCTTGGGCTTCTTCAAAGTCCTCCTTACCACTCCTAACAGTTTTCCACCTTAGGAGCACTCTTATGGCTTAAGATGCTTCTAAGAAAAATATTTTAAAAAGTTCTATGATTTTTTTTTAAGACTGAAGTCACGAAGAGCTGCTTTTAATAGCCTGAGGATGAAAAAAAAAAAAAAAATGAGCCTGAGGATGTTTTGTGAATACGGGCACTGTTCAGTTTGACCCGTGTCTTAAATCAGCTATAAAATACACTAAAAATTATCTAACTTGTTTCTCATCTATTGGTTACCTTGTTAGGCTTCCTTATCAATGAAAATATTGGTATTCATATTTATGGTGTGGGAGTCTGAGCCTTTTTTCTGTCAGTATACCCCTCAATTTTAATTAATTTTTTTAAATGGTAAAATGTTCCTCGACAGAAGTACCATAATTTACATATTTTAATAGTTGTCATCTATGTATGTGTAAGCCATAGAACTGTAACATGGTTCAACAGTTTTGCGTTAAATTAAATTGTAATTAACAGTTTTTGTAGAATTTCCATCCCAATTAAAATTAGTCAATTATCTGAACTCAATTACAATTCAATTATGACTGCAACAACCACAACATATTTCTTCAATTACAATTATAATTATGTCATAATTATAATTCATTATCAATTGACCCCAAGCCCTGCCTTCCACCCTTCACTCCTCCTTCTAATGCTTTCTTACCCATGATGCACGTGTTCTTATGTCAGCAGTGGAACTAACTAACATCTTTTTGATTATGACAACTGCTATTTACAGCCTGTGTCATCTCCTAGGCATCCCTATAAGAAAGTTTTGACTGACTTTAAAATTTGAAGAGTGCTTCTTCTTCTCCTTTTTTCTCTGACTGTGATGAGTCACTGCACTCGCCCAACAAGCTGCCTTAATGTGCACTTAGTATGCAGGCCAAGTCCTCATTAAAATGCAGTGTGTTATGGGAATGAAAAAAAAAAAGACAGGAAACTGTGATTTTCTCTGACTCAGGTTAAGCAAAGTGAAATCGGATGAGGAACGCCCCCAACCTTTATCTGTACAACAATGTCTCTATTGTAAAAAAACGCTGTCCCTGGAGTCAGCAGGAAGCGGAGCAAAACACAACACAACAGGGATGGTTTATCAATTATGCAAGTTGGAACAGAAACGCATTGTTACACTTTCTGCCATGGATAATCTACATGACTCACTCACTCTCTTGTGTAATTTAACCATCCCCAGTGTCATTCTAACTTTTTCACTCACACACACACACACACACACACACACACACACACACACACACACACACATGCATTGCCGTTACTTATTGATGGAGTGTGGTTTTCTCTTCCACTGGTCCCACATGTGTTAAAAATGCAGTGGAAGGCTGTCAGGTCGAATGCTCCCATTCTCAAAGTGCACCAACCTAAATGTGATGCTAATAGGAAAGGAAAAGACCATTTAGCCAACACAAAGCATTTGCTTCGGTGATTTATTAAAATGGCGAGGTCATGATAAGATGCTGTTCGCTCAGTGTTCAGCCGTCCGTGACATTCCTCCTCCGGCTCTCTTTCTCCTTTGCTCTTACGGCCCAGATAACAACACACATCCAACTCTATGCGATCACGTCGCAAAAGCACGTGTGCATATCTAAATGTGTGCATTCAATTTGTGCAGTAGAGTCGTGCAATGTTCACAACTATTAAATCACAGTCAGTCCTGTCGAAAAGATCTAAGATAGTTGGCTGCTCAGGTGTTTTTTTTCTAGGTGTGTTTTTCTTGTGTACTCAATGAACAATGAGCAGAAAAAAGAGTCTGGAGTTGAGTTCTTGTGTGATATCCATGTTTGTCTGGTTAGATCAACTGTTATCTCAGCCCAACTTAAAGTGTAAGTATACCCCCAGGTGTTTGCTGACCAGCCACTAGGAAAAAGTGAAAAACTGGGGGTGCGTCCAAACAGTACCTCCTATCTCCTTTCCTATCCATTTTTCATTAACCCCGGAAGTGTTTAAGAGCGTTGAAATTATTTCTAAGCTAAGGAAAGAAGGTTCAATGCTTCCTTTATAACCTCCTTTAGCCTAGGAAACACTGATGCATCCTTTACCAAAGGAGACGAGATAATGCTGACCCACAATTCCTTGCGGTGACAACATTTAATGGGACACGCTCAACACGAAGATCATGCAAGTTACCAATGCAATAATATGCCTTGAACAACTTTAAATAATCTAAAACCTATATCTTATTATATGTAAGACATATTATCAGATTATAACTACAATAAAACTGCACTCTGTGGTTCTAGAAAAAGGTGTCAGAGACATTTTTAGCCACTTTATGTTTTATTCAACATAATTCATATTTCTGAGTGTAAGGTGAGTGTGAGCAACCATTCTCAATGTGACGTTCTTTAGTTTCACTTTTGTTCATCGTAGCCTGGTCGCCTCTTGTCCTTTGATTTACATTCAAACATTGTGATTTTTGAGATTATATCAGCAGAAAGTGTTATAAACGTGCTTTTAGTTGTCAATTTTTGGTCAACTAGTGGAAGTGCGTCTGATTGTCAAGACAAACGTGATTGATTTTTCCTAACCCCTCTCCTAACACCTTTCCTTAACCCTGTGACGTCATCCACGGGGTTAAGGAGAAGTGGATAGGAAAGGAGATAGGAGGGAATATTCGGACGCACCCATGCCTTAATTATGGGCGTTGCTCCGAGAGTAGTTAAGACACGCCCAGTCACAGCAGCCCCGTCCCCACAGCACTGCACAGTTCAGCATGGAGCTGTCAATCAATGCTCTCTGAGGGCTGTGAGAGAAGGAAACCAGTCCCTCTTCCCATCTTTTTAAGGAGGGGTGGGGCCAACAGTGACTGTTAGTGATGTCATTGATCTAATCTTAATCGTAAAATTCAATTGTAATAGTTGAACACATAGAGGGCAGTCACTGACAATTTACAACAAAAAATGCTAAATTTAAATACTTTGACTAAAATCTGAAGAGTGGGACTAGGATCCATAAACTAAATTACTAATTAAAATGACATCATACCTAATCATATATGTATTCAGCAGAAAAAAGATGTTTTAGGTGGACTAAGGTTACATTCACACTGCAAGCCTTAATGCTCAATTCCGATTTTTTGCTCAGATCTGAATTTTTAGTTTTTCCGTTCAGATAACCATTTAACATGTGACCTATATCAGACTCCACTGTGAACGGTTTGCGGCTCCAAAGTGACCCGCATGCCCGTATGTCTCAGTATTTGTGCAGTGGAGCCAGAGAATGAATGAGCAGGTGCAGAGGAGGGCGAGGAGAAAGAAAAAGAGAGACACATTTTGTTTTGGCTTCTTGTGGTGCCAATTTGCTTTTAAACACAGACCATTTATTATATGAACCTTCAAGTTTTGAACCCAAACCCAACAGAGCAAAACTGACACCTACCGGTCCGACAGATATTAGGTATTTATATCTGTGTCCGACCCAAAACTGACAATTAAAACCAAATTTTTCATACAAATGACATGTTTACGTTCGTTTAAGCCTGATTTTATGAACTCATTCACTGCCAGCCATTTTCAGAACAGCCAATCCCTCAGTGCCAGGCGTTTTAGATGATTTTCACTGATTTTTCAAGACCCACAGAATATTTTGTCCTATGACAATCTGACATCTGACATCAACCAGATTCTGAAAGATTAGACTGTCTACTTTCATCAGAAAAAAATAATTTTGTTTCGACCTTGTTTCGTTCTTCTGTAATCCTCAGTTGAATAAAGGCAAGTTTCTCAAAAATCGCCAGTTTGTGACAAAAAGCTGAAAAAAAATGGCTTTTTCTGAAAAAACCAATTAGTGACTTTGAAGGATTTATTTATTTATTTATTTTTTGCTTTAGTGACACCTCAACATTGGTTTCCTTCTATGAAACTGCAAAAACAACACTGAGACTGGGATTTTGATGGCAAAATTATTATTTTGCTATCTAGGTCAGAGTTGAATGGTTTTCTTACTGTATTATGGCATTTCTCCAAGTCTCTCCCCCGTCATTCTCCCCACACTCAACGTCCTCCTTCTCCCGGACATGTCGAGTGTCACTGTCCATTTTTTTTTAAATTTTCTCTCACCATCATGACACTCTCAATAGTCCACTTAGTTCTACTCATGCTCTGGTCGAGTGTGAGCTGCTGGGAACTGGTGGGAACTTCAGCATCAACTCTTGTAGCGCCATTTTCTGTCTCAAAAATTATTTTCCTCTCCCTCTGAGCTCTGCCCATCATGGGTGATCTCTCATCCAAAGGTGCTCTGCTGCCACCTATATAGCACCAGTTGGTCACTACATCATTGTACAAGTTAGATATTCACCAGAGAGCTTTGTCACACTGTGTCTTCCGAAAAACACAATTCACATTTTTAGACGTGAATGGCACTCCACGTTACTAAACCAAATAACGTCTATAGACGTTATAAACATCAAATTCAGGAGTAGGGTTAGGGCAAAAAATTTGGATTTGAACATTGAGTCCTGCAGTGTGAACGTAGCCTTACACTGTTTTGTAAGTTATCACCCTAAGAACAGGAACATGATCTGGAAAAGGCTTTTCCACCTTTTACAATAAAAGTTAAAAATGCATTTTCTGGTTACTTTGGTGCCACATTTAGGAATGTATGCTTATTGGTCCAGGTGTGTTCCTGACCTATGACCGACTTCTTTTTTTAATTTATTTATTTTTATTTCATTGGCGCTTTGCTGTGACCAATAATTTCCAAAGTGAAATGCAGAGAATCTGGATGAGTAGATGGGTTTTAGACCACAGAACTAAAGGGACTTTACTACAGCTATTGTTTCATTTTGTAAAGTTTTTCTCTACCTTCTTCTCCGTTCTTTTGATTGAACGGTTTTGAGGACCGATGACACAAGTAAATTATTCTAAGTTGTAGTCACAAGTAAAGTTGTAGCAGTTCCTGCAACCAGCTCACAGGCTGTAGCAAAAAGAAGACTGTTGTACTGACATTTGAGAGGTCTACATTTATCCACTTGGGTTGGATGATCCCCAAACCCAGAATGGGTTTGGGGATCATCACTGCCCTATGGCTGCTTTAAAGGTAATTTAAAAACAGTCTATTGTGTGAAGCAACAGAGACCCCGTAAAGACAGATGGGTCATTCCATGTCATTTAAACAAATAATCCATCTGCACTTTGGCCTAAACAAAAAAAAAAAAAAATCACATTTTTGTGTTACTAGTGAAAAACTAATAAACAATATATGATTATGAGACACAGAGGCAAGTAACAATTACCTCATGTAAAGGATTTTCAACATTTGCGAGTGGTGAAATAACTCATTGGGTCCAAAATAAAAATGAAGAAGTCGTATGAAGAAAGGATGTTTTACATCCCAAGAAAGAACAACCTTTATACTAAGGATTAAAACAGATATCAGATGTTTTCTTACATTCCCGCATGCAGTTATAGGCCAATGAAAATATATAAAAAAAATAGTTTTTGGTCAGATCAGATTGGGTCGCATTTGCCTGCAGTGTGAACGTAGCCAAATGATGCGTTCACACCTAACGCGACTGTAGCGACTGCAGTCTATTCAATCGCCCCGGATGAGTCGTTTTAACATACAGTAGTGGTGCTTTTTGGTCACTCCATCACATTATAGCTCCAGTGACGTGATGACCAGGAAACAGTGTGTGAGCCGGTGACGGTGGAGAGATAGGGCTGATCACTTCTTCTCCGGCCGTACGTTTACAGCACTTATCATTAACAGCGCCGCTTTTACGGTTTAAATTATCAAGTTACGGAGTCACTAAAGGATGAGTTCACTCAGAATGTAGGCTTATTCAAGAAGTTAACCGCTTTCATTTTGCCCCAGTAAGTTGAGGAAGTGTACAGCCTCTCTCTGTAGTGGGAGGGAGGGGCTGCTGCCTGTCTGCTCTACAGACAGTGAAGGATGGGGGAGTTGTCGCTTAAAGTCGCATGAAAAGTTTACATTTTTAAATCACGTAAGTTGGAATTTGCTTGAAGTTGCGTCATTTACATTGATTTTGAATGTAATCCAGTCACTTCAGTCATGTTCATTGTGAATGCACCTTTACAGCTGCCAGGTGACTGAATTCGTCAATTAGTGAAGCTACAGGTGACACTTCCATTAATTAGCTCCGTGACATAGAGGACGTTTAATTGTTATTGTTGAAGATGTGAGTTCAAGCCTCAGCTCCTGCAACATTTTCATTTTACCCTAAAATCTCCTGGCCCAGTTTATTGCTGTGCAGCATCAATAATTAATGAGGTGCACAGCGGACTGTTTGTGTGTGTGTGTGTGTGTGTGTGTGCGTGTGTGTGTGTGTGTGTAATACAAAGCCACTTTGCTGATGATTTAATTGGAGCAGGTTTAGTGTGTTGGTTGTTTAAACATTCACATGACATTTTTGATCAATTTTTTGACCTGTTTGCTTCTTTTCAGGGTTGCGTCAAGAAATATAGAGTTCTTCAATCCCTATTAGTGCATACATGGCTGTAATCTGGTTACCTTTGGCCTCCCCATATGTTTTAGTTTTTTTCTGTTTGCCGACTCTAGTTAATAACAGATCAACTCCGAAGAGCTAAAAGTATTTCTAAGAAGAAAATGTAAAAAATAGTGAAGAAATCCAACAATGGAAACCGAGGCTCTTGTTCATAGAGTTCAAATCAAATGAGGTTTTCATCAATCTAACATTAATTATAACATTTTTAAATTATGAGTTGTTGAAGAAAAGCCCAGTGCTGCTCTGAAAAAAAGAAAGAAGAAGAAAAAAAAAAAAAAAGCTTTAAAAAACCCAACTGAAGGTATTTTGAAAATAAAGTGTGTATTTTTAAAGGGATCTTTCATGACCCTCAATCTCCAATTAAACTCAGTATTTTATTTTTTAGCTGTACATAGAAACATACAAAGCCATTAAAGGGACATGCAAAAATAAATGAATAAAAAAAATAAATAAATAAATTAAAATAAATTAAAAAAAAACCAGGTAAGCAAAGTCAAAATTGTCCATCCTCTGTAGAAACATATTTTCTATTGCTTTGCAAAAATGAGTCCTCCATCTTTAATGGCCTGCAAACATTTTAGGTTGATGATGCATTATAACTCTCGTATGTATGAGTCAGACGTCATTCCAAAGAAATACATAAGCTCCTTTATTTTACTTTTGCTTCATTCTTAAACATCCATCCTCCAATGTCACATCTTATTGTAATCCACATTCACAATTCACATCTTTGCCTTCGGTGGTGTTTGATTGTCTCTGTATAGAACGCAGCAGCATTCAGTATAAGAAAAACCATCAGCTGACTTTAAGATTGGCTTTGAATACAACTGAAGATGGCAACACTGAGCATCTTTAACTGGCAATAAGCTCCATCATCAGAATACAATAGTTTCTATCAAAGGCCTTTTTTACCCACACAATTGGAACATTTAAGGCAGGAATAGGCAACTGGCGGCCCGGGGGCCAGATTCAGCCCTCGATCTAATTTTATGCGGCCCCCAAAGTAAATGTACAAAATGACAGAAAAATACACAAAACAAGAGCAAGAATACATTAAAATACAAAGAATTAAAACATTGCAGGGAAATACAGCAAAAGACAAGAGAAAAACACAGAATATACTACAAAAATGAAAAAAACGACAATTATATAAAAAAAAATATTCAGAAAAATATACAAAATGACAGAAAAGTACAATGAAAAGACACCAAAAGACAGGAAAAAACACAAACAATGTCTCTGAAAACCCACAGTACTAACAAACAAGCACAACGACAACAGAAATACATAAAAATTACTCAAAAAAATGCAAAATGATAGCACAGATACACAATATGACTCCAAAAAACATACATTTTACAGGAAAAATAAACAAAAGAACTACAGAAATGCACAAAATGCTCACTCATTATTCTAAATGCTGACATAAATATTGATCATGTGGCCCTCTGATCAAACAAACAAATTTCTGTGGCCCCCCTTTGATAAAAGTTGCCTACCTCTGATTTAAGGCAACATTTATAATAAATAGGTGAAGGATACTTTGAAAAAGCAAATGATAAAAAAATCAGTTTGTATCCATATCATCTCAAATTAAAAAAAAGTAAAAAAAAAAAAAAAGAAAACCTTTCCACTGATTCTTGAAAGCACTGACAAACCATGCTGCAGCTACTCAGTGATTAATAGTTAATTTTATAATAGCTTCACAGTGAGCTCCGTATTGTTCTTTAACACTCTAATTAACATCAATTACCTCCTGAGAATATTTGAGTGAGATTTTCTTTCCTGTTTTCATCTGCTGGTGTGTAATAATATTATTACGGTAGTGTTAATGTGTCAGGCTCATGTTCTTGCAGCTTTCTGCCCAAAAGTTAGTTTCCATATATTTATTAAATTTTTCTCTTCCTTTAATAATGTTCCACTTAAAAAAAAAAAAAAAATTGCATCTCGTTAGTTTCTCATAAAGGTCCATTAGATGGAGGCATAAATTACACAGAGATACAATGTTGGTGAGGGAGCACAGCAGTAACGTATGAATATATATTGCAAGACAAATCTATTTGATTTGAATCACAGCACTGGTTAAATATGTGTCTATAAGAGCCACATGCCTCCGATGCCATTTCACACAGAGCACAAACCCAGTCATCATGAAATAGAAGTAAATTTGTAGCTAAAAATATCAGCAGGATTCCTGCACGGAAAACAACTGAATATTGTCCTTTGTGCCACATTTCAAGCAAATAGTTTGTAAAGTGTCTCGTGTAGACCTACCTGCTCATGCGGAAGAAACTCATGCATATTAAATCAGAATGCAAATGAAGGTGCACGATGAACAGCTTTTAGCTTGAAATTTAATTACATGTGCTGTCCCCGTTGCAGTTGACTTTCAGCTCAGTTCGTCGACTTCCTTTATATCAATTTAAATAACTTTGAATCTACAGCAACACAAAAAGATGGCGAAAGGTGAAAAAGGCGAAGTAGACATTGGGACTTTAGCGATGTTTCTCTTCATCGTGTTTTTACATCCGATAAACTTTGTAAAGTTTGAAGAATTGCAAGCTTCATTGATCCTCACTATTTTTCATTATAATTATATTCGCAAAACATTGTTGAGTCAAAATTATTTTAGTTTGCAACGTTTCCTTGTATTCCTTCCGAGTTACCTGGCGTCTAATTTCAACGCGTGAAACATCTGTTACATGTTTCTAATTCAACATTTTGTTGCTGAACGTTTGTAGAGTTGATCCTTCCTTGTCTGTCACATTTAGCAAGAACGCTACATTAGATTGTCTTCAGGTGTTAAATAAAAATAGAGTGCTGCCTTCAATGAACAAAACATTGATTAAAATTCAATACAATTTATCCAAGATGTGCAAAAAAAAGTATTAAACTTCAGGTGACCTTCCTTAAACTAAAGTCTGTATTTAGATTTTAAACAAACTCAGAAGGCATCAAATTGTAACTTCTACTGCTGTGATTTAATTGTGAGGTAAAAAATAACCATATTTTGAACCACTGTTGTCCATGAAAGAGTGTCTTTTGTCCTTTCTTCTGAAGTCACAAAATCTCCGCCCACTCTATTTATAGTAAGTGGGACTACCTGTTCCGGATAAATGCATTTCACCAGCCATTCAGGATTGGTGTAATGAGATGGGGCTTCTGAGATATGACAAGGAGGCTTATATCCCATAATGAGACATCATACTCATATTACTCAGAGATCCGGGATTATGTAAATAACCTATAGTTTCATTCCACATATTTACAAAAAAATTTAAAATTCATCTCACCATTATGCTCTATAATTGTTTTTTTTATAATATTCTGAGCAAAATGTTGTAGTTGGAGAAAAAAGGTCACTTGAATAAACAAATTTGTGAACCACTGATCTAGTATGTGGGCGTAACATAATTCGGGGACTTGTCGAATTATGAGATGCCGGACAAATCCCCCAACTGTCCAACATTCCCCTTCTAGGATATACCGTATATCCAAGGCTTGAAGGACCACAATATAAACAGGATGCCAAACTAAAGTATGCAGGGCACTGGGCCAAACCTAAACAGGGGCGTCACATCGAGCGGCAAACGTCTAAACTACAAACATTTACAAAACTCTAAATCTACTTTAAATAACACCAAAACAGGACTACCAGGAATATCCAGCCCAAACTAAAATTCAAACTTACAAACATTGAGTGGGTAGCAGTGGGAACTGTTTTGTATATAACAGTAGTGCAGTACAATGTGTATAAACTATTCTATGTCTCTATGAAAACATATCTTTACGAATACAGTTAGATGTTTTGCTCACAGGGCACTTGGGTTATGGCTAAATATCCATGATTATTCTAAATGGAGCTATTAGCTTGTCACTTGTAAATAAACATTGCTCCGTGATGGAAAATATACTAACGTACTTGTTTGCTTGACCAAACATGACCCAGACTCTTATCAGCTCTCAGGCTGCAGAGTAGTGTATCGGGTGAAAAACAGAAGATTAATTCAATAATCTGGTTTACTGAGGGTTTTCAACATAAATGTATTCATGCTGTTAACATCCCTTCCACTAATACGCCCTGACATTATGATTAAGTTAATATAATGCCACTATATATATTAGATCCCCTGATCCTCTTCCAGCAGCTTCATCATTTGTTGGCCTCAAACTACTCTCGTGTCATTTGTCTCGAACTCATTTATTCATTAGCTTTCCTCTCCTCCTCCTCCTCCCCCCCCCCCATTCACTGTCACATCTTAATATCATAGTGTTAATTAATACTCATACTTAATTAAACACTCATTATTAAGGAATGTGTCATAGGGTTCAATTAATTGTCTGTCACAAGCTTGTTTCTCTCTGCTATTGTATTTGGCCCCTCATTAATTTTAGTTCAATGGTGGAGGAATTCAAAATAAACGAATAAAATGGACCAGAAAACCCCGCAAAAAAAAAAAAAAAAAAAATTCTCAAGTGTACAGCCCAATGAGGATTTATATTTTTCTAAAGTTTATTCCCTCTGCTAACGTTTGGATAAAACTGATTTCTTTTTTATGTTTCAATCTGTTCTGCCTCTATCCTGTGTCTATAACTTCCAATGTGTCCAAGCGCCTTCTTATTTGTCGGGGGTCCTCTGTGTCTCTGTCTCAAGCTAAATCAACAACAACTTTTTCATCACAAACAGGAGAGGTCAAGGAGCGTCACAGCAGCCTCCAGCTTCAGACATATAGAAACACTCTGCAGACGCTGAGGTTTACCTAAGTTCAAATGAAGCTCAAGTAAAAATGATTGTTCAGAGACCAAGTTATGACACAAAAGCACGAAAGTCCTCAATTTGGAACTGATAGGGCAGCTTCTTTTTGCATTTTAGTACAATTTGGTGTCCAAATTTGAATATTCTGTCTGACTTAACTGATATGTTCCAAAATGAATCAGTCCAGTCGTAAAAAAATAAAAACAACCAATTGAACTGAGTTCATCTATTTCTGTTGCAGATGACATTTGATTTGACTCACAATTAAAGTAAAATTGACTCTATCAGTGTACAGGTTACATTTTAGGACATTGTGAGGTCTCAGAGTGAGGTATCAGGTATTAGGAAAACTTCTGTCATTTGGCAAACCAAACGGGGTCAGATAAAACAGCCCCTGGCCTCAAAATGAAAGTCATCAGATTAAATGGTCTCAAATAAAGCCAGCTCAGGACGTAAAACACATCATGACTTTGTACTTTGAAGAAACCGGAATTACACACAAAGTCATGTGCTGCTTCGGATATGACAGTAAGCTCAAAGTATTTTTAAAGGTTAAGATACAGCAATGTTTAATTTAACTATGTATTTATTAATCAAACAATAGCATGATATATTTTAACTTTAAAAAATTAAAAGAAAAGAACAGCTTTGCAACTTACTTAATCATGTGTACTTCTGGTTCCTTCAAAGTAAAACACCATGTTGGTTTTACGACATGAGGCCATTGAGTCTGATGACTTTTATTTTGTAGCCTGAGGCCGTGTCATTTGACATGTTAGGTTTGACAAGTGAGGCTTTTTCATCTGACAAAGACATGAGTCCGTTAGCTAGAACTTTTATACTACATTTTTACATTTGGCACCCCATACTAAGGGGTTCATGAGCTCTTCTGGGGGTTACTAATAGCTCTACAAAAGTTGATGTACGTTCACATCCAATCTGAATAAACACTTGATTTTTTTTAAAAAGTTTTGTACGAGTTTTTACATATAACTTTCTCTAAAGTTAAGTGTGCAATGCACATTGGTGCCATGGGTAAACATGCTTTTCATTTCATATCACTACTGAGCCTCAAGCAAAACCACTTGGATGTTACTTTGACCAACACGATAGGCAGAAAAAAAACTAGACTGACAACCAAGCGTGGAGAGCCGAGGTAAAAGCAAAATGATGGTGAGGAAAAGAGAATAAGAAAAGAGATTTTACAGAAAAAAGGTGAGGAGTGGTGGGCTGGGGGTGCAGCATGATGGACAGCTGAAACTACTGGAAAGAAAAGTGAAGCTAAGTGTTAGAGGCTGCCTGCTGGTAGTATACAGTGTAACAACAGATCTATTGAGCACAGGCAAAGAAAAGCAACATCTTATTCAGTTCTGCCTGCAATGTTGAACTATTCACTCTTTAAATCGACCCATGAGCAACTCCAACCCTGGGCTTTAATGTGCAGTACAGTGGACTCTGATGAAAGAAAGAAAAAAAAGTGTTTTTACTGCAGAACTTTGATTTAGAATTAGAATTCCAATGGTTAAAGTGCACACATCTTAAATCCTGCTTTTATTTCTCAAAACCCTCACAGTCACAGGATGGACCAGGCTGCGTCAAGCTTGTTTAACATTCAAATCCAGTTAAAGTTGTATTTATTTTAGCACCAACACCATCTTTGACTTTTTAAGTTGTGTGCTCATCTTCAAGAAAGTGGAAGATTTTCAGAGGTGTTGTAACTACAGAGGAATCAGTTTGATCAGTCTTAGCATAAAGCTGTGCTAACAAAAAGAGGTTCAGAAGCAGTGCAGCCAGCAGCCATCATGCTCTGAGCTGATGGAAACCACTAAAACTGAGTCTCAATTCTTGTATGGCTGCATCCATCAAGAACATGTTCTCAAAATGAACTCACTCATTACGCATATTGATAGCGAGGGAGAATTCACCATTAGCTGCTCCTGCAACAGTTTCAATAGTGTTTGCTGTGACCAAACACTAACGCAACAAGGCTAAACCCAGAGGTTTTGGCCTTGAGTTACATGACTTAGACTCGACTTAGACTCAAAACCACAAAGAATTTGCAACACGACTTAGATTTGAAAACAAATGACTCATGACTTAACTCGGACATGAGCTTATTGACTTGGTAAGACTTGACTTCCTAACCTTCCATGACAAAAGATCAGGAAGCAGCCAAAAACATCAAGCTGGGCTGAGATATGTGAGCACTAGCATGTAAAAAGAATTCAAAGAGTGATATCCTTTGGATTTATAGATTATACCATGACTAATAATTGATTTGGAAGAATTACACCTTGTTCTACTTCCCAGTACGATAATGGTTTGTTTGGTGAACAGAGGAACTGTGAAAATTAGAAAACCTAAAATGATGCTGGATTGATGTGTTTATAAAAAGCATGATACCAGATTACATTTCTAGTATTTGACAAATATGTTCTCTGAAGTAATTAATTGTTTGTATCAGTTGAATAAACTGTACTCATGACTTCTTAAGACTTGTACTTGAATGGCTTTGACTTGAGACTTGATGTGTACTTGATTGTCTTGACTTGGAACTTGACTCGGGAGTTGAGTGACAAGACTTAAAACTTACTTAAGAAGCAGTGACCTGTTCCCCCCTCTGGCTAAACCCCAATGACTCTTGCAGAGTTTTAATAACAACACATGGCGACTTTATACACCATTAGTATCTGTATGCATTACAAAGGTACCATGGGAAAGAACATTTCACAACCCTGAATCAAAGCAACACCCCCAAAGGACATTCTATCAGACTCAGGCAACATTCCTCAAAGTAATGTACTTTGGTGCACCAGTGTGCAGCAAAATGTCCAATGGAATGGTGGGATGAGACTCAAGACATGGCAATAAATCTATCATAGATGAACATTCTTTAGAAACCAGCTGGAGGACTGTGGAGGATTGGAACCAACATCACTAGTTTGGCTTTGTGTTTCTCGCCAAAACACAATATTTTACTACATCAGGCTTTTATTTACTGCAGATCATTGGATAACGCTCACACTGTGATAAAACACTTTCAGGGATTCGAAGATTTTTTTTAATAGGCCTTTTCACACTGTAAAACTGCGCATGCGCATGTTGAGAGGAATATAAAGAAGAAATGCAAACACGCTTGTTCACTCTGTTGATATTGCCAACCTAACAGTGTTTGTAATTTTAGTCCAGAGACCTTTAGTGTTTTAAAAGTGTTTATATTATTAATATTACACATATTCAGACTAGACGAGGTGACCAGAGTTTTCCGCTGATTCCACTTTCGGCCCAATTTGAGCACTTTTAAAAACCAATGGGAGCAGCTCACTAGCAGTATGGAAGCAAGGCACTCCCCTTGTTTCCAAACAGGTGTACTTCGGACTCTACCCGGGATTGATGTACGTATCTGAGCATTTTTGTAAAACCAATGAGACAAAGAGTATCAAAGCGATAGACCTCCCTTGCTGCGACACT
This sequence comes from Gouania willdenowi, assembly GCF_900634775.1. Taxonomy (NCBI): domain Eukaryota; kingdom Metazoa; phylum Chordata; class Actinopteri; order Blenniiformes; family Gobiesocidae; genus Gouania; species Gouania willdenowi. The sequence goes on from NC_041053.1 coordinate 14,878,409, forward strand.
CCTTCTCCCAAGCTTTTAGCTTATGATTGTTGTGTATTTTCTGTATTTACCTTTATTACATGTATTGTTAGTTTCCTATTTTTGACTTGTATAGTTTTTTTAACAGTAAAGTGTCTTTGAGTTTTTGAAAAGTGCTTATAAATAAAATGTATTGTGAGTGTGAAAAGGACAGTATGAGTTCTCACTTTAAAAAGGTAAATTCACGAGGTACACCATTCACTAATCAGGTCCAGGATTATGTTTGTTAAGCTATTATTTTAATTCAATTTACAAATTTGAAAGAAGTGGACAAGATGGACACTAAACAGGCCGATAAGTGAAACAGCACTGATCAACTGATGGGTCACTGTTTGAAAAGCCAGGGAAAAAATGCATTTTGAGCTGGAATGCAGCATTAGCTTTAGCTGCTAACTCGGGATTTCAAGGAATCAACACTTCAACACTAATCTAAATCTCTGTCAGACTCGCTGCCTGCACCGTCAGCCAAACCAAATTTATACCTTTTGACCTTTGACCTCATGCGCGAGAACTGAACGAGAATGAGATTTCCGAGAGTGTGAAAAGGCTTATTGCCATTATATCTGCATATCATGTACATAACAAAACAACATCTCCAAGTTCCCCATTATAGCTGGGGTACTTGATTTATTTTCTTTAATTAAAAATAAATAAATCTTATTAGCATTAAATAGTATATCGTAAAAGTAAATATTTTTGAAAAAATCCTAAGTCTGCGTGCTGTCTGTGCCTTATAAATAATTATTTTATTTAATAAAATCCCGTAAGACAAAATAATGGCGGTCACCCCCTCCAGCTCCAATCACAGGATCTAGAAAAAGGAGGGGTGAGCAGAGCTCACAAAGGAGCCTCCTCATTGGCTGCCGAGATATATAGTGAAGCGCGTGCTCGTTGCTAACTTGTTTTCAGTTTTGGACTAACTTTGGACGAGCAAGTGGCTGTTTTCCTTCTAGACAGGTAAACTAATGTTCCATTTTCCTACATTTTGTGCGTATCCTTTTGCATGGCGACGTGTTTTACATGCACCTTCAGCTCTCTTGCGCAATTTTGTGTACTTCTGTGAGAAGAGGAGACTGGGAGGGATTATCAGAGTGGGAGGCGGGATTTACGGTTCAAATTCAGCCATGCACCTCAGCAGCAGCATTTTAAAGAATGGCAACCCACCATATGCATGTGGGACTGCGATGGGTGGTGGGAGGACGTTGTATGGCAATAGTCTGATAGCTTTAGGAAAAAAGCTGTTCCTCACGCTGGTGGTCTTGCTTCTTATGCTCCGTACCCATCTTCCTGAGGGGAAGGGGTTGAAGTGTTTGTGTGCGAGGTGAGTGGGGTCCTTCATGACGCAAGAGCTCGAGCTTTTAACAAAAGGCCCCTGCTTACTCAGCCCCTCGACAGTTCTGGAGTGTAGCTTTTCTTTCGTTTAATTACATGGAACTCAAATACCATAGTAACAGGATGGGTTCCCCCAGTTCTGTGGTTCTTTCTCCCATAGTTGCTACCATAAATAGTAACCGCTGTGGTAAACAGGAAGAGGTGCTTGTGGGCACCCGTGTGGAGTCTGCTCATCACCTCCTCCTCCTCCGCAGAGCAATATGCTGACAGCACTGAAGGGTGAGCCCTGCCTTTGGGCATCAGTATTATTACTACCATGCAGAGGTGAAAGTAACAAATTACAAGTACTCACATTACTCTAAGTGAGTTGCTTTTATGAGTACTTGTACGTTTTTGAGTACATTTCTAAATAAGTAATTTTTCTTGTACTTAATGAATGAATGAATGAATGAATGAATAGCTTTATTTGCATTACAGACTTTACAGTAGATCAGATAGCTGCCAGCTCCAATCAACAGCATCCCTACTATCATGATTCCAATCATGTATATATCCTCCTCGTCCTCCACGGAGCGTAAAGCCAAGCACACAACCTTCCATCTGTCTGAGGAATCCATCGTGTATTCGGGGTTGAACAGACTAGTCAACTAGTCGACGAGTCGACTTTTGTGTGTCTCGCGACTCTGTCCACTTGATGTCGACTAGTCGCAGTACCTGACCTTTGCCCAAGATGGCAGGGCGACTAGTGTTGTGGTAGTCGAGACCGGTCTTGGTCTCGAGACCAAGAAACACGTTTTCCTGTACAATGAAATTACTACCTTGCTTATGAACTAAGATATAATAATGTGTTTATACAAGTTAAATCTAACAGTGGAAAATACAACACTGCCAATAGAACTAACAACAGCTGGATTAACCTTGATGTAGAGACAAAACAAGCTGCAAACTTGTGTGTCCAAAAGAGACATTCCCGAGTGGTGACATTATGGATGAAAAGGGAACAACCTTCCAAACACCTTCGAAAGAGGAACTATTCTTGAACTGGAGGAATGCTAACAACGTCTGGCAGGGAACAAGGCCAACACAAACAACGATAGAGAGGAGGAATAAAAAAAAAAAAATTTAAAAAAAAAACACCACTGACTACAGATGAGAATACACAAAAAAGGACTGCTCAGAACAACTCAAGAATGTTTGACCAGAGAGACATGTAAACCCATGTAAATTTGCGATGGTAAAACAGGGGACGGGACCCAGATAAGCAAAGTGCTTCTCTCGTCTCCTTTTTCGGCATGTACAAAAAAAAAAAAAAAAATGTAAAAAAAAAAAAAGTGAATGTAACCATGTCGGAAATAAACTGAATAAATAAAAGAAATAAATAAATGACACACAAAATGCTGCAGAGAAGAGCTGAGCTGCTGTATTTCACAAAGAAGGCCGACATCTCGGGGATCGTCCCCTGTAATTCCTGCATGAGGGATCTGTGCGCCAAAGGCGGTAACACCACCAACGGCATTATACTCAAGCAATGCCGTGTCATTGACGCACTTAGCAGCACCAGTGCGAGCACTATCACAGCAGGTAAAATTAAACAACTCTCTGCCGCTGGCTCTACACTGCACTAACTCCATTGACTCCTTTAAAATGCAGCTAAAGACACTTTTATACAGACAAGCTTTTAATGAACCTCTTTATTAACTTGGTCTTTTTCCTTATTTTGAAGGACTGTCTTGTATTGTATCTTTGTAAATCACTCTTTATTCTGTTTTGTAAAGCACTTTGTGATTTCAACCTATGAAAGGTGCTATATAAATAACATTTACTTACTTAATACTAACGTTGTGTGATAATGATAAAAATGAGGTTAATTTATTATCCTAAGCCAATAGCCACTTGACTTGTGGACTCATTTTACTCATTTGAGTGTTGTTTAGTGGTTTATTGAGGACTCATTTGAGTATTGTTTATTCTCAGCGATGAATAATTAAGATTTATATTAATGAACCTAGTATTTATTTTAATAAACCAGGTTGTATTCTTTTCTGTACTCAAAAAAATAAAGCATCGGAATCGCTAAAAAATACATCCCTACTGCTAGAGCGTAAGTCCAGCAGAGTTGGGGTAAACAATAATTTTAAACAAATAATCGATAATTAATTAGAATTATGGCATAATTAGAATACAATTGAAATTTAAATAATCTGTTGTAACCGTAATTGAATTGTAACTGAGTTCAGATAGTTGACTTGGAAATTGTAATTATCATGGACATTCTATAAAAATTGTAATATTCAATTTAATGAAATACAAAACTGTTTTGTGGGCCCTGGCTTACACACATGTAGTTAATTAATGAAAGTTTTCCCATTTCCTGTCTGTGAATCTTCACACCCATACAGGTGGTAAGGCTTAAAGAGGTTAGTGGATTAGTTTGGATATACTTTTATCTATTTATTTTTTTAATAGGGGGATACAATTTTACAGAGTAACAATAGTGTGAATGCAACTGATGCTTTGTACAAAGAGTTTATAACTATTGTTAGGGTTTAGTAGTTTAGTACCCAAAACAGACGCAAGACAGGAGTTAAAGTTGACAATTTATTTTCTCAGTTCCAGCAATGCAGGTCTCAGGTCCTCGGAGTCTTCCCCACACAGGCACTAGGAGCACAGGAGATGAAAGTAAGTTTCAGGTTATCAGACACAGATAAGTGTAGTAAGTCACTTAGTAGCCGACTGCCAAAATCACCATCAAGCTGATGGAACAATCTGGCAGAGTCTGTCTGGAGAGCTGGGTCTTTCACTGCAGCAGCTTGATTGCAGATGGCCAACATGTGTGTAGCTCCAGCAGACTCCACCAATCACACAAGCAGGGAAGAAAAGGGAGTGGGGAACACAGGAGGACCAAAGTCATGCCCAGGGGCGTGACAGTACCCCCCCTCCTACGGGACGTCCCCTGACGTTCTCCCAGGCTTGCCAGGGAAAGCCCGATAGAAGTCCCGGAGCATGGTGGCATCCAGGATGAAACGTCGAGGAACCCAAGACCGCTCCTCCGGACCATACCCCTCCCAATCCACCAGATACTGGAAGCCCCTCCCACGTCGCCGGACATTGAGAATGCGACGCACAGTGAAGGCCGGATGGTCATCAACAAGCCGGGTGGGAGGAGGGGGGGGTCGGCCGGAGGGCAGAGAGGACTGGAAACAACGGGCTTCAAGAGAGACACGTGAAAGGATGGATGAACGTTCATAGATGCCGGCAACTTAAGACGAACCACCGAGGGGTTGATAATCTTCTCAATAGTGAAAGGTCCAACAAACTTAGGGGCCAACTTGCGAGACTCAACTTGAAGGGGCAGATCTCGAGAAGAAAGCCATACCTTTTGTCCAGGCAGATAAGAGGGGGATGGCTTACGGTGCCGGTTAGCCATCTCCTGATTGCGACCAGAAATGCGTTTCAGGGCTGCTCGGGCCGCTTTCCAAATGTTGCGGCAGCGACTGAGGTGGGCCTGGACAGAAGGAACGGCCACTTCCATCTCCTGGTCAGGGAATAGAGGAGGTTGAAAACCCAATGAGACCATAAAAGGAGACATACCTGTGGCTGAGGACACGAGAGTGTTGTGCGAGTACTCCACCCACGGCAAAAATGAACTCATCGCAATGCCGACTCCAGGTCTTGGTTCGCCCTTTCAGTCTGTCCATTGGATTGCGGGTGATAACCAGAAGACAAACTCACTGAAGTTCCCAAGGATCCACAAAAAGCCTTCCAGACTTGGGAGGAAAACTGTGGTCCTCTGTCCGAAACTATGTCTGTGGGAATACCATGAAGACGGAACACATGTTGTACGAGGAGTTTAGCTGTTTCAGAGGATGAAGGTAACTTGGGGAGAGGAACAAAATGCACGGCCTTAGAAAAACGATCCACAATGGTAAGTATAGTGGCATTACCTTCAGACAAGGGAAGGCCCGTGACAAAATCCACTGCTATATGCGACCAAGGACGACTGGGGATAGGCAGAGGACGAAGATGACCAGCAGGGGGCAGATGACTGGACTTTCTGCGTGCACATACAGGACAAGCAGAAACAAAAGCACGAGTGTCTCGATTCATGGAGGGCCACCAAAATCTTTGTCTGATGAATGTCAGGGTACGACGAAAACCGGGATGACAAGTTAGCTTTGACGAGTGTCCCCATTGGAGGACCTGGGACCGAACAGAGTTTGGTACAAACAAACAGTTAGGGGGGGCATTTCCCGGGTCCGGTTGGGTATCTTGAGCCTCCTGCACTACCCTCTCAATCTCCCACCTAACTGCACCAAGTACACAGGTAGGAGAAAGGATGGGACTGGGTTGAGATTCGGACTCCTCCAAAAGTGACTGGCGAGACAGGGCGTCAGGCTTCACATTGCGGGAGCCAGGGCGATAGGTGATAACAAAGTTAAACCTTCCCAGAAACAAAGCCCATCTAGCTTGCCGGGAGTTCAATCGTCTTGCCAAATGAAGGTAGGTAAGGTTCTTGTGGTCGGTCCACACTATGAAGGGCTGTTCAGCTCCCTCGAGCCAGTGTCTCCACTCTTGCAGAGCCAAAATCACAGCCAGAAGTTCTCGGTTACCGATGTCATAATTAACCTCTGCTGGTGTGAGACGCCGAGAGAAAAAAGCACAGGGGTGCATCTTCTGGACAGAAGGAGAACGCTGGGAGAGGACAGCACCCACTCCGGCGTTAGAGGCATCGACCTCCACTGTGAACTGTCGGGACGGGTCTGGATGAGACAAAACAGGGGCCGTTATGAAAAGTTGTTTAAGTGTGGAAAACGCACCTTCCGCTTCACTTGACCACTCGAAAGGGATAGACTTGGAGGTCAGACGAGTGAGTGGAGATGCCTTACGACTGTAGTCCTTGATGAACCTTCTGTAGAAATTGGCGAACCCCCAAAATCGCTGGAGTTGCTTCCGCGTTTCTGGTGTAGGCCACTCAGCGACAGCTTTAACTTTCGCTGGATCGGGCTTGAGTTGCCCCTGTTCAATGACAAAACCAAGAAAAGTCACCGAGACAGCATGAAAGTCACATTTCTCCGCTTTAACAAAAAGCTTGTTCTCATACAGTCTCTCTAGCACCAACCTCACATGTTGAACATGTTCCTGAAGATTTTTGGAAAAAATCAAGATGTCATCCAGGTAAACAAATACAAATTTATTGAGCATATCACGGAGGACATCATTCACCAGGGCTTGGAAGATGGCCGGGGCATTCATAAGGCCGAAAGGCATCACCAAATATTCAAAGTGTCCCAAGGGGGTGTTAAAGGCGGTCTTCCACTCATCGCCTTGACGAATGCGGACGAGATGATATGCGTTTCGTAGGTCTAGTTTGGTGAAAATGGTTGCTTGGTGAAGAGGCTCAAAAGCGGAGTCAATGAGAGGCAAGGGGTATTTATTCTTTATAGTGATCTCATTTAACCCACGATAGTCGATGCAGGGCCGTAAAGTAGTGTCCTTCTTTGCAACAAAAAAAAACCCTGCTCCAACTGGTGAAGAGGAGGGACGAATAAGCCCTGCAGCTAAGGAATCCTTAATGTATAGCTCCATGGATTCCCTCTCTGGACGGGAGAGCTTGTACAGGCGGCTTGAAGGTAAAGGAGCTCCTGGAAGTAAATCTATAGCACAATCATAAGGGCGATGTGGAGGGAGAGACAGTGCTTCTTGTTTACTAAATACCTCAGCTAGGTCGTGATACACTCTTGGGACAGAAGTTAAATCCGGAGGAGGAGGAGGAGGAGAGTTAAAACTTTTACCAACAGTAATTGCCGACTGCAGACAATGAGAGTGACAGTGAACGCTCCAACTGGTAACTTTATTGGCCGTCCAATCAATGCGTGGGTTGTGCAGTTTAAGCCAAGGGAGTCCTAGAACCACAGGGGCTAGTGGTGATGAAATTACTAATAACTGGATCTGCTCCCTGTGATTACCAGATAGCAAGAGGGTAACAGGAACTGTGCGGTGAGTAATCTTGGCTAGATGACTTCCATTCAAAGCATGGACCTCTCTGGGACACTCTAGGGGCTCAGTGGGAATATTTGCTTGATGGACGAGAGTAGAGTCAATAAAATTGTCATCTGCGCCACAGTCAATAAAGGAAAGGAACGAAATAGACTCACGTAACCACAGTAAAGAGGCCTGGACAAGGAGCCGGTCAGGAGTAGTAGATTGTGGAGAGGTAGCTTGGCTCACCAGGATCCCTCCACTCACTGGTGAGCCTAATCATTTGGTCGCACAGGGCAAGCATAGACGTAATGCCCCTCTTGTCCACAGTATAGGCATAGTCCAAACCTACGACGGCGTTGGCGCTCACCTTGAGTAAGTCCAGCCCGGCCGAGTTGCATTGGTTCCTCAGCATCGGAAGACTTGCCGTGGCTAGAAAGCATAGGAGAACTGGTTGGTGCAGGGGCAGAAGAAGGCGAGAGTACATTGGGACCACGAAATGAGGGCTGGCGTGAATTCTTCTCTCTACGTCTTTCTCTCAGTCTATTATCAAGACGTGTAGCTAAAGAAATTAGCTCTTCAAGACTCTTCGTTTCATCACGGACTATGAGCCCATCCTTCACATTATCAGATAGGCCTCGTACAAATGCATCTTGTAGCGCTACGTCATCCCAGCCACTTTCATTAGCAAGAATCCGAAAATCAATAGCATACTGGGCAACTGGGGATGATCCTTGGTTATGAGTTAACAATCTTTTAGCAGCCTCTTTTCCCTTTAATGGGTGGTCAAATGTCTTCTTCATTTCATTAGAGAAGGCTAAGTATGATGCAAAATAAGTGGCTTGACTCTCCCACGCAGCAGTAGCCCATTGAGATGCTTTGCCAGATAGTAAACTCATAACAAATGCAATGCGTGACTTATCTGTAGTATAGGTGAGAGGTTGCAGGTCGAATACCAGAGAACACTGGAGGAGGAACCGTCCACATGCACCGAGATCACCGAAGTAACGCTCTGGAGTTGGAATGTGAGGCTCTCTGTAAGCCACGGCAGATGGAGCAGGAGGGAGTGAGGAGGCCTCAGACTAAGAAAAGGGAGCAGGTTGTGGATCAGAAGAGAGACGATCAGAAAACTGGCCCACCTGTTTTCCAAGGCGGGTAACGTTGGTGGACAATGCCACAAGCTTGTCCATAATCTCCCGCAGTGCTTGGTCATGCTGGCCGACAAGGGCTCCCTGGGCGGCTAGAGCCTGTTTCACACTGTCCTGGTCTGCTGGGTTCATTTGGCCAGATTGTTCTGTTAGGGTTTAGTAGTTTAGTACCCAAAACAGACGCAAGACAGGAGTTAAAGTTGACAATTTATTTTCTCAGTTCCAGCAATGCAGGTCTCAGGTCCTCGGAGTCTTCCCCACACAGGCACTAGGAGCACAGGAGATGAAAGTAAGTTTCAGGTTATCAGACACAGATAAGTGTAGTAAGTCACTTAGTAGCCGACTGCCAAAATCACCATCAAGCTGACGGAACAATCTGGCAGAGTCTGTCTGGAGAGCTGGGTCTTTCACTGCAGCAGCTTGATTGCAGATGGCCAACAGGTGTGTAGCTCCAGCAGACTCCACCAATCACGCAAGCAGGGAAGAAAAGGGAGTGGGGAACACAGGAGGACCAAAGTCACGCCCAGGGGCGTGACAACTATTGCTAAATTCCAACTCTTGTCCTTAGTTGGATATTTGAATAAGACTTTATAATCGATGCACTAAAATGTAAATGTAAAGATGCTAAAACGACACACACATACAAAAGCACATACATTCGTCACAATGCAATATGAATAAAAGTTAGTACAATTATAATAGAATTTTAGCAATTGAAAACATAATTGTAATTGGAAAAAATGCTAGTCACTGTAATCGTAATTGAATTGTAATTGAACATGGATAATTGGACACTTCCTCTTTGGGGAATGTCTGTTTTGGTTGCATCAACGTCAATTTTGTCAAGTTTTGAGCATTAGCTAAGGCTACGCTCTGCAATCGACCACAAATTTCATAAAACTCCATTATTTCCAGCGTCGCCTAATCGTTTGTCAAATTTTCAATCGTAGAAAGTGGGCATTCATTGTTACTTTGGTAACATTAATATCAAAAGTTTTAAAACACCACTATTTTTCCAGTTTTTTTAATGAAAATTAGTCAGATTATTGTGTCATTGTACTCTGAAATGAAAGCATAGAACAAATAAGCAATTTGAGTTAAAAAAGAAATATCCCCAGTGTGTTCCAACACTTTAATGCAGACAAAGGGGTTGGGAAGTAAGCGAGAAAAGTTGTAACACCTATAGGAGTTAGTAGCACCAGCTTTCAAGGCTGCTTTAACCTTCATTGCTACAGAACAGCTTTAAATTGTTAACCCACTTTGTGTTCTTTGTCGGTTTTTTTTAACCACTGACTGTTCACTACTTACGTTTGTACCATTTCAAGCTATTCATTGGACTCGCACGACTTGAATTGCAATAAATAACTGGAAAAATTAGGATGTGTATATTGTGATGTTAAAAATGTATTTTACATACACTGATGTAGATTGAACACCTGGAATTTTGCTGAACTACCGTAATAAAGGCCTGTTCTATTGCTTTTTTTACCCTCTCAGGCAGGAAACCTTTGAGATAAAACCGTGTAAAAAGATTACACACCTATGAGTAACGCATAAAGACTTTCTACATATATTCAGTTAACGCAAGGAAAAGAGACCAACATCAACAACAACAGATGCTGTGAACAGCATCATCCAGTTCATTTCAAAACAAGGCTGGTAGAAATCTCAAAGGCCTTTTTTTTCTGTTGTGTGTGGCCAATCGTGTGATAGAACCATATGGCAGCATCTTCAGATATGGGTACATTTAGGCTCTTACCACCCACCCAACTCCCTTGTCTTCTGCATGGAATTAATAATTACATCGTTGAGCTGATAGTTCTTAAATCAAGTGTGTATTGATGAAAAAACAGCAGTTTAGTTTCCAATTCAGGGGAAAAAAAACAAGCAAATAACATAAAATGATACATGTTGAAATATAGAAGAGTTATGTATAGATTTTTGTGAGGAAATCACGTAATTAAATCTTCAATACTAACCTCCGCTGGCATCACTTCCTGGTCTCTGGCCTCCCTTACTCCTGTTTCTTCTGTCATTTCCCATTCTACAGACGACTTTGATCCTTTTAGCTGCACTGGTGCAGCTAAAACTCAAATCCCAAAACAAACGCCCAATAATAATAATAAGGTGAACCACGTCCCCCCCTGAATAGGAAGGAAATTTGATCCAGCTGACTGAAATGGGTGCCCTTGAAAACACTGGTCTCTGTGTGTGCTGAAACAACACCCCGACAGGCAGTTTCATTTCTAGGGTTCATCTTTTTCAAGGATCGAGTTGGATCCAGGGAAGGTTAGGGCAGTGGCTAAACACCAACAGCTTTAAGCAGTTGCTTCAGTTTCCGCGGTTTCCAAATTTCTACTGTCTAAGTAAGTAAGTAAACTTCTTTTAAATAGCACTTTTAACAAACAAATAGTCACACAAAGTGCTTCACAAAAGTCAAATATACAGTCCTACACAAATATACCTCTCAATATCTCCTCAAGTTTTAAAACAAGTACGAGGGACCATCAGAGGGTTCTGCCCTAAAGACCTGAGGCTAGGAGACGAGCTGTAAGTACACAGAAGCCTGTTCATGTAGGGCATGAAAGGTCAGAACCAGGATTTTAAAATGAACTTGGTGCAAGGCAGGGACCCAATTCAATTCAATTCAACTTCATTTGTATAGCGCAATTTACAACAAAGTCATCGCAATGCGCTTATCAAAATATAGAATTCATAATAAGAAAAAGAAAACCCAACAAGATCCACATGAACAAGCATTTAGTGACAGTGGGAAGAAACAACTCCCTTTTAGCAGGAAGAAATCTCCAGCAGAACCAGGTTCAGAGGTGGCAGCCATCTGCTTTGACTGGTTGGGGTTAATGGACAGAAGGACCAACAGAACAGGATAGAGAGATAGAACATCAGAGTGTCCCACACTAGTTGAGCCGTGAACCACAGATCAGGAACTGCCGTCATCAGCTTCACGACACTTGAAACAGAGCAGAGAGAGAAGGACGAGGAGAAGGCACTGACTGCAGAAAAACATGATACATTATTATCAAGTCAGCCTGCCCTGGCCTTGGGCCTCACTCCCAGTGGACTAGTCAACACTTATTATAAAGGTGACAAATCTCTTCCTGTTTATTGGTAAGCTAACAGCAACTCCAAAGTCTGTAAATGGGACTGTTTACAGACAAGCCCATGTTTGCTCTAGTGGTTAGGTTATGTCATAATTCAGTCCTGTTTATGCGGACTGTAAATCATTACCAGCTACATCAGAATTTGAATCTCTTCCCATTTATTAAACCAGTAAATGCGACTGTTTACAGTTTGCAGACATGCGGGTCAGAAGCCTCGTAGCTGAGTTTTTGACAAACTGTAAACGGGTCAAATCTCTCTTGTTGAGGCAAGTGAAGAGGCTGCTGCTGTCTAACCGCAAGGAGACAAAAGCATGAATAATCATCTCTAGCTATAGGAAATGTTGGTAGATCTGGAAGTCCGGTTTTACTTTCTGTTACACATCCCACTGGACCTTTCAGTAGAGTTTTAGAATGGCATAAAGGAGAGTGAGCTGTACCCGTTTGTTTTTTTTTTTTTTAAATCCTAGAAGCCTTCCCTTGCCAAGCATAGTTATTACATTGGAGGCTCAGAGCTCCAGGCCATAAACGCTGCATTAGTAAAGTGCAGGCAACAGAGCAACCACGTGTTTTATTAACTGACAATTGGAATCTGGAATTAATCTTTCTTCTATGGTGTCCAGATCTCTAATATCAGTTTAAATTTTTATCAAAAGATCAGTTACATGAAAAAGTATTTTTGACATAACTCATTATGTCTTAAAACCATATCAGAACATACTTTCAATGACCAAAGCATGATTAACATTACAAATGTAGGGTTAAGGGTTAAACTTTAACTCCAATAAAAGCATGTTAATTGGACATAAAACAAAAACACTCGAGCCCATGGTTAAAATTTAAAAAAAAAAAAAAAGGAGCTGGGAAAAAAACTCCCAAAAAACCCAGTTAAAAAAGCTTTATGAAACAGAGATTCTGGAAAACACATTTCCAGGAATGACTCTCACTTCCGTGAAACAGAGCCTAGAGGATTTGGAGGCTGTAGAGGGCTACATACACTGACCTGAGGCCAGGTATGAAGAAAAGGATGAGCTGAAGCAATAACACACACCAGAGGAGGCCAACTCTGGGAGCAAGTTTTGGTGAAGGAAACGGAAGCCTGGGGAAATTACCATCTGGATGGCTTTAGGTTCACTGGCCTGAGCTCTAAGTATATCACTGTTATGTCCTATATTCCTCCTACTAACTTGGCCTGCACTGTGTGTGTGTAGGTGTAGGTGTAGGTGTGTGTGTGTGTGTACTTTGAGCTGCATATTGTTTGAGTAGACAATAAATATGATGATTTTGAAGAAGTAAAAGATATTTAGCATCTCGTAGAACCTAAACAGGGACGAGCAATAGGACAACCCCAAAAGTAGTCGAGCCTTGAACCAGCTTGTCACTAGCTGGCTGCAGGACCAGCCTCTTAGCTTTTAGCAAGTGAAGAGATACGGATGTCAGAAAAATGTCTCAATGTCTTAGATCAGTGTGTGCATTTGATTTGTCCTGTCCTCCCAAAACCCATCACAACCTGTTTGTGCCTCAGCAATGGATTTGGTGGACTCAGAAGGAGAAACACGTGGGAGCTAAATTTAAGGAGACGGTTGTTTTGTGTGTGCGTGTGTGTGTGTGTGTGTGTGTCTGTGTCTGTGTAACACAAAAACAGTTCTGTGCATGGCCATTAGAGTTCAGGCAGAGAACTTTAAGTGAAAGTTACAGCTGATATCCAGAGTTTCTGAGAAATCTATGTTCATGTATAATTCTTTTGAAATGCAAAAAAATAGCTAACTAGTGTCTTATTATGGTCTACTGCTGGTGGTCATTCATATACATTAATGTATATAAGTCCCTCCTTCGTCCTATAGACCCATATACAAATTGAAACGATCGCAGAGTGCGCCCAGCCAATAGGCTTTGACTTCCTGTTTTTGAGACTGTCAATCAAAATGAATGTGGAACTGTGCACGGAAGCAAGGCCACACGTCACATCAGCAAACAGGTAAATATAATTTTGGCTCTTATCTGACCCATAGACCTATATCAATGCGACCCGATGCGACCTTGTTATGTTCCACGATGCACATGCTGAAAAGTAGAGGCTTGGCTTCTGGTAGATTGGGAGAGGCAGTTGGAGGCTGTTTAGAGTGGGACATCTAGACGTTTCTCAGAAACTCCGGATATCAGCTTTAAGGTAAGAGGATGTCTGGCACCTCATCCCTCACGTACAAACTATGACGAATATCCCCATGTGAAATAAAAAAGGAGAAAATGTACTTTCTTTGTTTCACATGATTGGGTTTTTATGAAGTGTGCATGAAGCCAGAGGCCACATAGACACACACACCTGAGATAAGGAAGACTCAGGTGTGACTGTTACTGTAGCCACAAGCATTATTTGTGCCCATACACACACAAAAAAGTACTGTATGTTTTAAAGTCAATTGTTTCCATTTGTGGTTAAGTTGGAGTTGGCGCTGTGGTAAAATTACATTTTAATTCAGTGTTGTATGTAAATATTTCACCAATCATTTGAAATATACAACTTATTTTTCTCTGTTCACCATACGCTGAATGACTTTCAAAACCATGAACGAGAATGGTGTGTGCGATTCTGTGATTGTGTGATTGCTGAGCCATGAAAATGTGAAAATGTAAAAAACCCTTCCTCCTCCTGATGTGAACTGCTTAATTTTATTTTTTCCATGAGAGCAGTGATGTTGAATTTTTAGTCTTAATGGTAACAGAGCCCCAGGCTGGTTTTCCATCAGCTTACTGTAGAATACTTGGTTCATCGAACATGAACATTCATTTCGACTACCGGATGATTCCGTTTTTTTTTATATGCTCCGCTCCACTGAAATAACCCCATTTCTAAGATAAGATAAAACTTTTTGATGGGCTTCTCATACATAATTCTAAAACACAACATTGATATGGGTTAGGATCACTGCGACACGCATGTTTATTTTGCCGGGACTAATAGCTGAACATTGTTGACCCAACGTAGGATTGACTGAAACTACATGTCAACATGTTCCCTAGTTTTCCAATTCTCATAAATAAGATGTTTTTATGTTGTTTTTTACAAATGACTTCGTGTGGGACAGGAAGTAATACATAGACACAGAATAAAACCTCACGTTTATTTTCCAAATAAAATACTGGGCGGATCATGGCAGATGGTGGATTGTATCAGTATCATATTTGTACATTTGTATTATAATCTACAGGAATGTGTGAACTTGTATTCAATCTTTCATTAATTACCAGTATTTTACTTAATTATGTTTGTTTCTTTTTCTTTTCTTTCTTTCCTTTGTTTAATGTGTCTTTTCATCTGTTATATTCATTTAGCCTCTGTATTTCTGACTCTGTTGATGGAGTCAAAATTAGAATAAACTTGAATGAGACTTTAATGAGAACAAACACTAACAAAATAAATATACATGATTAGAACAGTAAAAGTCTGTTATTTAAAAAAAGGATCGAATTCAAGTGCAAATACGTATTTAAATATAAAACAAATATATACAAGTATAGTGAAGTCGCCATAATGGAGGTACTCAGCAGGTAAACAAAAGCACCACAAAACACGGCAGCAGCAGCAGCTTGACTCATCATAGCGGCCCTTAAAGGGACCACAATGTTTCTACACAGACCTTGAACCTTGAATGTAAACATTTCCATTCCAGTGATCACTACACCATCCTTGTGTCCAGATACCAGTGCCTTCCAGTTTGTTCATGGACTTCTTCTTTATTTTACCATTAATGACTAACTTATAAAAAAAAAACTCTGTTGCTGCCACAATTCTCTCCTCACTTTGATCTTTGAACGCCTCCCTCATATCAACAAGTTAAGAAAGACCTTGTGTAATGCAACATGTCAGCAACGTAAAGCAAGTGATTATAAATTAGTAGAAAGAAACTGAGGTTAATCGGTTCATATCGCAAACTTGATGTATTTTCATAAAATACTTAAATGTTGAGTGCTTATTGATCAAGTTACAGTGCAAGGTAATGTGCCGTGAAGTTGTTTGAGTATTTATTGCAGCCCTGTAATTCATTGTAATTTTTTAAGGGCAAAAAAGAAGAATTTGAAAGGGATTAGTGAACAGAAAACGTAGAGGTTACACAAACATGTCGTTTTCTTTTGATCAGCAGTAAGTAATGTGCTCGTACCAAAGTATCTCCTATTAGACTTGGTGCATGTCAGTGACCCACACTCTACTGTATCAGGAGTGTTCAATGAGCTGTGTAGACTTTGTGAACCTTGCTAATTGAAATGTTTTTCAGCCATCATGAATAAATGTGAGCTCATAGGAAATCATCCAACATTCAGCTTTTAGGCACACACTGTCCTCTCCAGCTGCCTGAGGGGCAACAGTGAATACAAACCAAGTATTCAGTCGAGCAAACGCTAAATGAGGCTGCTCGGGCCTGTCTCCACCTTTTAACTGCACAAAGGACGATTTGGTGCAGCGGGTCAAATAAATCTAAGGTAAACAGGCATTGGCACA
The DNA here is from genome assembly GCF_900634775.1 of Gouania willdenowi. Lineage (NCBI taxonomy): Eukaryota > Metazoa > Chordata > Actinopteri > Blenniiformes > Gobiesocidae > Gouania > Gouania willdenowi. Next base: position 14,894,503 of record NC_041053.1, read on the forward strand.
CAGATTCCTTTTACAGTCTCTTCACAACTCCATTCTTAAATTAGCCTGCCTAAATGTTAATTGGAGCTCATGGCACAGTAGTCACCCAACATGATTCTGCCTTATTTGCCGCTGCCTGACTGGATTTAATGGTTTTCTTTCTCCCTCTACCGCCTTCAGTAAGTAAGGTTAACAATCTCCTCTGAAGGTCTGCTTATTTAAAAGGCTCCTTTATAAAGAGGTCTACAAGGGTTAGGAGAACTGATGGAAGGAATCTACAAACAATAAATGTGGTTTGAGAAATCTTCTTAGTATGTCAGAGTAAAATGAAGAAAAGTAAAATAATAAATCAAATAAACTATATTTTAAAGAATTCATTTTCAATTCAATTCAACTTTATTTATATAGCACAGAATACAACAAAGTCAGCTCAAAGTGCTTAACAATATAAAATTAATAGTAAGAATTAAAATAACCCAACAAGGTCCACATGAACAAGCATTTAGCGACAGTGGGAAGAAACAACTCACACATCTGTTGTATATACCTTTCATTGATTGTGTATATATATATATATACAAAACAATATCAAACACATCTATAATCTCAACTTAATATCTGTGCATAATTTCATACTTCAGACACTTTTAGCTTTGTAAAGGAAGTCAACAACTTACTATAATTTCATCACTGAGACCAGAAATAAATAGATATAGATCTAGACTTCACATTTGTCCACACTTTTGGATATTCAAAATTATGAATACGTCTTAAATGACATTTACTCCCTTTTACTTCAAAGAAGTCTTGAATTACAGAAGCGGATCGATGCCAATTTTGATGGGGAAATTATTTTTGGGCAAATGAAGAATAAAGTTGAAATGCCGAGAATAAATGTGTTGAAATGTTGAGATTAAAGTTTGAATCTTGAGAATGAAGTTGAAAAACAAGATTGAAGTCGAAAATTTGAAAATGAACTTAAAATACAATGTCGTGATAAAAGTCGAAGGTTTGCTAATAAAGTCAAATCTGAGGCAGCTGACGAGGGCCAGAATGCCTTGCAGTTTTTTCTCTCAGAGTTCAGGGAAATTAGCAAACATTCTATCGCACATATTTTCTATTGATATTAATCACATCTCTGTTGCCAAATACAGTATATTGTTGTTGTTTTATCACCCAGGCCTATATATAATGTTAGCAGGTTCTCTGTCACAGCGATATTGTGACCATTTAAACACAGCAAGACATGTATATTTTGCTTTTAGTGATCACACCAGTCTCGTGGCACACTCACATTTTTATTACTGACACAGGTGCAGTTTATTTTGAATGATAAATGGAAAAAAGTTAAAAAAAAATGAATTGACAAATGGAAAAAATAAGAGAAATCTCTATGAAATAAAAAAAATAGCCAATTTCAATATAATACACATTTGACTATATCGTAGCCTGGTCCTGGAGGCAGATGGCTCCTGCTGATGCTCAGTGATGTTGCTGTGCTGAATGAATTAGAGTAGATACAGAAGCTCCTTAATTTGGTAGAAATATACTGAGCAAAAGATGTGCAAAATCTAGAAGGTTTCAATTGCACGCAAAACATCAGCATTGTTTTCCTGGGTAAAAATGTAAAAGACTGAAATGTGATCTAATGCTTATTTGCTTAAAACTGATATCCAGAGTTTCTAAGAGGACGTCTTGATGTCCTGCCCTAAACAGCTTCACTTCCTCCCCCTTCCTCTGCAATCAACCAGAAGCCACGCCCCTACCTTTCTGCACGCGCATCGCGGAACATAACAAGGTTGTATCGGGTCGCATTGATATAGGTCTATGGGTCAGTTAAGAGCCAAATGATATTTACCTGTTTGCTGTTGTGACGCGCGGCCTTGTTTCCGTGCACAGTTCCGCATTCACTTTGATTGACAGTATCAAAAACAGGAAGTTGAAGCCTATTGGCTCGGGGCGCACTCGGTAATTGTTTCCATTTGTATAGGAGTCTAGGACAAAGGAGGGACTAATATACTGTACAATGTATATGAATGACCACCAGCAGTAGACCATAGCAAAAGACTAGTTAGGTTTTTTTTTTTGCATGTCAAAAGAATCATACATGAACATAGATTTCTCAGAAACTCTGGATATCAGCTTTAAGTAAAAATCATAGATGGATTTGGGTCAATATCATTGAACATCCACCTTGGAGAACCTGAGAAGGCAAAGCAACACAAATCTAGTGAGTTTCGCTCCTATAATTAATATTTGAGGAGTTTTCAGCCCAAAAGCATCACCTCCAGATTTTTCCTTGTTTAGAAGGAGCAGGTGTCCCTCTCTCTTGCTCCCTAGCTCGGCCCCTGTGAATTAAGAGACGCTTTTTTTTTCAAGGCAGTGGCTATCCGTACAGTTGCCGTATCAATTTACCGACAATATATTCGTATGCAGCGCCCCTATTTAGCCAATTTAGGTCACGTGATTGGTCAGTCATTGGCCAGTATAGGTCGTGTGACTTAGACTAAACTTTACCCTAAATCTAACCCTAAGATGCTATGTACTTGTTCTCTGGTAACCGTACCAATAGCACTGGGGGTTGTCCGTACGGCAACCGTACAAATAGACACTTTATATTATTCCATTTGAGCAGGAGGTGACTGAATGATCGGCTGTGGGTGCTAGAGTGACATTAAGTACGGTCGAGTGAGGAAGTGGATGTTGTCTGATCATAATTGTGTGTGCATGCACGTGGTGGTTTCATCATGAATGCCGCCAAAAATAATAGACTGCCTTCATTTATGTCAACCCACTTTCTAGACTACCGCTTATTTCCTTGTCAAGTTAGTGGGCACAGCTGAGAAAATTAGAGAGAGGGCGAAAGGGGGAAGGACATCTGGATGATCCCAGGTCACACAAGATAACCTGTTACCAAATAAACTGCAGGGTCCCCCCTCACAACCATTCAATAGGCTTGGCGTCTGATTATCACATACATGGATTTAAAAATAAAAAAGTAAAAACGATCAGCATATACATGAATTAGTTTGCATAAACACACAGAGGGTGTTGTTTATTGTCGGGTTGAGTCAGGCCACATTCACAATCAACCATAATAATAATCGTAAGCTGCTCAGTTCACAAAGATGTAAAAAGAAGAATGAAAAAAATAAACTGTGACAAGATAAAGGAATCACGACCTTGGCAGAGACTCAGGTAGACACATTAGATCGATGGAGGCAGGTTTATTAAATAGGCGTCACATCACATTTACAAACAGGGTATGAAGAGTGTGTCGGAGTTTGAGTTTCCAAGCATACTCACGTGGGTGTAACCTATAACCTACATCCAGCCTCTACAGGCTGGATGAATTACTCCCTCAGGACAGACAAAGACTTGGTCACAACGACAAAACAAAAGACTCACTGATGTTTGGAGGAGGCCTTCTCATACTTGTTTACTCTTTTCTAGAAGAAAGACAATCTGGATTGAGACAGGCAGACAAATGGCAGTGCTACAAAGCCACAAAAGCAATCAGTCCCACAGTCCATCTGCTAAAAAATCTAACCTGTTGTAATAGCTTGTATCAATCTTTGTGTGTGTGTGTGTATTTATTTTCTCAGCCTGTTACTTACATGCAGGAGGACCCTTCAACAGATTCTCCACATGTTCTGATGCTGGGGGAGGTGCATGAATTTTCCAAAGCTTTTGTGATAATAAATGGGACCACGTTGGAGTTTAATCAACACAAAAGCATGCACTCAAGTTTAATAATTCATTCAGCTAGTTGTTTTTGACATGCCAGGAGAGGTTTCAAATGTGAATGAACATAGTACCAGCTGCTATTATCTGGAAAGAGGGTACTTGGCGCTTGGAGGAGGATAGCGTCTCTGAGTGCCGTTTGTTTAATTTGGATTTGAATTGAATGACGTAAACCTCGTAAAACACCCCAAGTTGAATATTGCTATTAATAATAATATAAAATAAACCTGTACATTGTTGGGTGGAGAGGCTGGTGGATGGATGACAATAGCAATGATAATCCATTTATACAATTGACCAGGTTTTTTTTTAAAACCTCCTTTTTTGTTTTGCAAATAACTTTCTTGGGTGGCGGGCTGGTTATGGGTGGTGGATTGGGCAGGAGATCCCCATCCTCGGGCCTCCCCCTCAATGTCCACTGAGTTCCGACCTGGCCCCCTCAGTTTGCCTGGGTGCCGGGCTCCAAATTAAAACTATCATTGATCCCCCTTCCTTAGAGTAACATTATTTTTTAATTATTATCTATTTATTTTCATTAGTATAATGTTTTTCTCTCACCTCTCTTCTCTCAATTTTAATTTGTATCTGTATGCATATATATGTGTATATACACTATATACACAAAAGTTTTAGAACACTTATTTATTGCATTTCAAGTCGTGCAAGTCCAATGAATAGCTTGAAATGGTACAAAGGTAAGTACTGAACAGCTAGAGGTTAAAAAAAAAAGGTTTGGTTACCCAAAACTGAAAAATAATGTACATTTCAAAATATAAATAGGCCTTTTTCAAGGAACACAAAGTGGGTTAACAATTTAAAGCTGTTCTGCAGCAATGAAGGTTGAATCAGCCTTGAAAGCTGGTGCTTCTAATTCCTACAGGCCTTTTCTTGATTACTTCCAACCCCCTCTGTATGCATAAAAGCAGTGTTATAACACACTATGGTACCAGACCCCCGTTCTATGCTTTCATTTCAGAGTGCAATGAACTGAATATATTGTCCTTTTCCCCCATTTGACAAAATTAACTTGTTATTGTCTCCTACCCTCACTCTCTAATAACACAATACCATTTATATAGTATCACACATACACACGCTGTATTGTAATGTATATGATCTGCAAATATCGTCTATGATCTATGGCATTTTTTTCTGTAATTGTCTCTGTTTTAGTATTGTATAAGGCAAAAAAAGACAAAGGAAAACACCTCAAGTACCAGACCCAGATAGCATATGGATGTGGGCCACATCTTAAAACAATCCAGCACTTTTGGCATTCTTCTGGCCTGTACAAAATAGATTTGAGCCAAAAGTGATGATGCAAATGTGGGCTAGTTATCTTTAAATATATTTGGACCAGTTTTAGTGGAATTATGGCAAGTTAGCATAGACTAATCTGGATGTGAGCCAAAAGTGGCCCATATACAGTATAAGGTACCATATCTATTTGGTCTATTCATGGCTTACATCTGGCATTGTGATAGCTTGGTTGTGCCACCATTCCTTGTGCTATATGGGCCTGATGAACATATCAGGTGTGGGCCCACCAGTGTTGGGAACATTACTTTAAAAAACTAATTAGTTATAGTTACTCACTAAGTTAGTAACTGAGTTACCCTATAATAAAAGTAACTCATTATCAAGGAAAGTAACAATTTGCGTTACTGTAAAAAAAAAAAAAAAAAAAGTTTCTATATGTCAAAGATTTTTTAGATGAGGTGCTTCATTAAATTTGAGTTGCTTACAACGGATGTAGACAAAGTCTTCACTTCTGGATATAATGAACACTTCACATGCACGTTCTTGCCTTTGACCACAATTAATTTAAAGTAGTGTTTGTATCGCCAACTTAAAAATGCCAACTACTCCACGCTCACCATCTCTGCTGCTTCATCAAATCTGTAGTGGTTGTGTGTGTGGCGCGTGTGCTGGCACATGTGTAAAAACTCAGGCTCTGATTGGCTACCATGAAACATGACGCTGCTCTAGCCAATCATAATCGCTTACCTTGTTTTTAACCTACCTCCTCACTACAGCTGCTTATGAAGCCAGAGGCGCTTTCGGATAACAGTTTATTCAATCAATGCATGTAACGCACCGCATTTAACGTTCATTAACGTTAACTGCGTTGTAACGGCGTAAAAAGTAATTAATTATATTACCCCGTTATTCCAAACACTGGGGCCCACTGGGCCAGATATGGACCACAAGAATTTTGTTATCTGGGAAGGTAAACAACCAAAGTAACCAAAATATGACATCTTGGCATCCCTAAGCTTAATATAAAACTGTATTGCATTTTTTGTCATTCATGTCTTTCACATGATGTGAGCCTCAATAAGCATCAGACCTTTTGCAATCCTGTAGCTTCCAGGATAAAGCAGATAAAGAAGAGGAATTAACGTGGATTCCACAAAGTGATGACTAAATACATGTTTTACTTAGTTTAAAGCATGCAAAATGGTAAGGCTATATTCACAACTAGTTCTTTAGAAAAAAAAGAGGAATTCAGACCCACAGGCAGAAATGAAGACAGAATAAACAGACCAGAACAGGCTTAAGAAAAATTAGTAAATTAAACAAAAATCAACAAAAATGACCTGCAGATTGGAGCTAAATCTGACTGAATTAGCACAATGTAAAACTACAAATGTCTGAAAGCAAAACACTACAGACAGATTTACTTGAACGATAAACCCAACATTTAAAACCATTAGCACATGTTCTTCTCAACAGTGATTATTGATAATTTAATTCCCCCTCCTTTGCCCTTTTTTTCACTAATTAATTTGTTTCCATTTTACCCCCAGTTTAATTTCTATTTCACCAGATCTATGATGTAAGTTATATCAGATTTAAATGTATATTTTAATGTAAGAAACCCAATATATCTACTTTAGCAAAACAAAAATAGAGAATGAAAATTGCAACATTGATAAATGTTGGGTAATACCAATTGGTTTATGGTTTTTCTTTTTTTTACCCTCTTCACTCTTGAAGAAACCAGTTAATGCTGGGATCAGGCAATTAAAAGAAACAACTGTTTAATCATTGCAAAATAGGCAATGAAAGCCACTTAAAAGGTGCTGCTTCCACCAACCCTAGCCAATTAGAGGGCATCACTTTGGGGGCCTTTTTAGTCGTGGTTAGTATGCACATGCACACACCAACCAAATTCTCGTGGTCTCATTTTAATTGGGGCTAAGGAGTCAGAGGTCCAACCACTACTTAATAAGGGGGCACCGATACACACAAGTCAGTTTAGTTTCTTGTACACACAAACACACACCAGGAAACAGCTTGTTACACAGCTGGCCGTGCAGAACCACAGTGTGCTCATAAGTAACTGGAATCAGAATCCACTGTAATCACAAAGTTTAACTCCTTTTTCTTTATTTTTTTTAACCCTTTTTACAACAGTTGCATCTATCAATTTTATTTACCTTATATATTTATTTTTACTGTTGAGGATGCCTTGATTTGTGATGCCATGTTTCACACCAATAATCATTCTCTGCGGCATCGCGCGGACATCAGGGGCAGTGCCGCTGGATTGGTGGTCCCTCTATGAAGGGGGATCGGAGGCTACGCTCCAACTATAGAGGGATCACACTCCTCAGCCCCCCCAGGAAGGTCTATTCAGGGGTACTGGAGAGGAGGGTCCGCCGAATAGTCGAACCTCGGATCCAGGAGGAGCAATGCGGTTTTCGTCCTGGTCATAGAACTGTGGACCAGCTCTACACCCTCAACAGGGTCCTTGTGGGTGTATGAGAGTTTTCCCAACCAGTCCACATGTGTTTTGTAGATTTGGAGGAGGCATTCGACCGTATCCCTTGGGGACTTATGGGGGGGGTCTGCCGGGAGAATGGGGTATCGAACCCCCTAATAAGGGCTGTCCATTCCCTGTACGTCTGGAGTCAGAGCTTGGTCCGTATTGTCAGCAATAAGTAGTTTCCATTGAGGGTTGGACTCTGCCAGGCCTGCCTTTTGTCACCAATTCTGTTCACAACTTTTATGAACAAAATTTCTGGGCGCAGCCAGGGAGTTGATGGGGGTCCAGTTTGGGGGCCTCAGGATTGCATCACTAGTTTTTGCAGATGATATGGTCCTGTTGGCTCCATCAAGCCGTGACCTTCAACTCTCACTGGATCGATTCGCAGCCGAGTGTGAAGCGGTCCGGATGAAAATCAGCACTTCCAAATCCAAGTCCATAGTTCTCAACCGGAAAATGGTGGAGTGCCTTCTCCACGGTGGAGATTAGGTCCTGCCCCAAGTGGAGGAGTTTAAGTATCTTGGGGTCTTGTTCACGAGTGAGAGAAGGATGGATCGGGAGATTGACAGGTGGATTGGAGCGCCGTCTGCAGTGATGCGGAGTCTGCACCGATTCGTTGTGGTAAAGAGGGAGCTGAGCCGAAAGACGAAGTTCTCGATTTACCATTCGATCATCATTCCTACTTTCACCTATGGTCATGAACTTTGGGTCATGACCGAAAGAACAAGATCGCAGGTACAAGTGGCTGAAAAGAGTTTCCTTCGTAGAGTGGCTGGGCTCGCTCTTAGAGATAGCGTAAGAAGCTCAGTCGTCCGGGAGGGGATCAGAGTAGAGCCGCTGCTTCTCCGCATTGAGAAGAGACAGATGAGGTGGCTCGGGCACATAATTAGGATGCCTCCCAAGTGAGGCATTCGGGGCACGACCTAGGACACGCTGGAGGGACAAGTGGAGGGAGCAACAAGTTTGGTGTTCAATAATTGTATTGCTCAGAAAAGAGTTCTTACTATTTAATCGTGTGCTAACTTTATAGCACAACATAGTGTTGTGTTCAAGACCACACTATCCGAGACCAAGACTTGCCCGAGACCAGAATGCACAGGGACCAAGACAAGACCAAGACTTTCAGGAGCCGAGACCGAGTCAAGACCAAGACCGAGACCATAAACATTTTTGTTTTCAATTTAAAAAAATCTATAAATAAATAAAATTATGGCAAGGTTCAACAGTAAAATAACATTCTCTCTTTAATTTTAGTTTATTTTAAATACATTTGACGGACAAAAAAGGTGCCTGCAAAAAATTAACTAAAATTATTAATTAAAACTACTACTGCTACTGATAAATTCACAATTATTGTACATATTTGAAAACAAGATTTTTATGTCAGCTGAATGTACAGCAAGTGTTTAAAAGCATTTCTGCCAAGAAAAAAGGATTCTTGATTCTGATTCTTTGAGTTGTGCAGGTCAACAGGTCACTGATTTCACAAGATAATTTTTTTGTTTGAAAAAGCCTTTACACAGGTTATTTTTATTAATTCACTTAGTTGATATAGTTTAATTTGGTTGCTGTAATGTAACAAGGATATTCAATTAACAAAGGTTTCCAGCTGTAACTGTAAAAGTGAAACTTTCTGAAAAGAAACTACAAACAAGTTGTCATCAGAGTAAAAAACAGAGCTACAGGTAGATGTGAAACTAAATAAAACAAACTCAAACCCTGGAACAGTCATGTGACAAATCAATCAATAGTTATTGTTGAGAATTATTATTATTATTCTGGATACAGTGGAAACAGAAACTATAAAAAATAATTATATTGTGAACCTATTTATATTATAGGGAACATATTATATACATACATGTAATTGGAGTCTAAAGCCACAAAAAAACACCACTTTAAAAAGAAAATAGACTAATATAAAACCTCTTTACAGTTATTTAACTCATTCTATGCTCGTGCAACTCTGCGGCGATGACGCGCTGGTGACGACATAAACCAAGATGGCGGCGGCCGGACTACAGCCGACATTATGTAATAAAGCCTTAAAAGACATGGATATAATGAAAAGAGTGGATGACAGAGGCATAAACATGCAGACTTTCACACGGACACACACGGACTTATTAAACACACACGGACCTCAGTACACATGGTAAATGGAACAGGCTTCACCGCTCGGCTGGCACTAGGACCCAGAAGCAGAGTAAGTGCGTCCCCTATCCAGCCTTCACAGGCTGTAATATCATCAGTTTATCATTTTACCAGTTATTAGAGCTACTGTCTTTACCAGGGAGATAATATTTATAACTGGTGATTGTTTTCTTGAGTTTTACAGGGATTTTTACCGGTGATTAGTTCATATCTCCCTTGCGCTCCGCTGTCCAAACTGACACCGTAGCCACACACGTATGAGTGTGTCACACACGTCACTCAGTCACATTAAGGAAGGTTGTGGTCATTATACGGGGTGGATTAAATAATGAATAAAGGATTGTTTTATCCCGTTCTTCTCCGTGTTATTATCACATTATAAAAAAGCTTAAAAATAGCAGGAATTAGTGCTGGTCTCGAACGGTCTTGACGGAAAATCCCAAGTCCGGGCAGCCCGAGTCCGAGACAAGACCGAGTCAAAATGCTTCAGAGTCCGAGACAAGACCAAGACCTTTAAAATTTGGTCCACCACAACACTAGCACTACATATGGACTTGATGTTTTATTTCATTTGTATTTTCTATTATTTGGAGATTGACAAAAGTCCAAATCAATTTACTCCCTGATGGTCAAAACTCAAGGTTTGCAGCAGCCCTACGGATTAGTCTCAAATACAGTGGAATGTAAATGTATCTGTTCAAGTTTGTTAAAAATAATATATCACTTTATATAGCCACTATGTTATATATAAATATTTTGATCTGCCACAATAATGTCATTCATTTAAATGAAAATACCTCAAGTTGAGGGAGTTTCTCAGCTATTTTTAGGTGAGAATAAAAAAGATATTCATTAGAATAATGAATGAATTGCTCTTTTTTTATCTCTTGACAGCAAGAAAAAATATATAATGTGATGTGTTGTTAGCACAGAGAGAAAGCTTGTGGGTAAAGATGGGTCAGAGAAGGACTCTGTACTGCTTTATATCCTGCTTAGAAGTGGTTGGAAAACACACATGACCGGCAGCCTGCAAGAGACTCCTGTATTATTTGGCAAAGTCGTGTTCAAATCTAAATATCACCAATGTAACAACCTCCTCCGAATCCCAATCACGATGATGTTGCCATGTGACGAAGTTAAGTGGCATTCTGTAACTGTCGCGACTGTCTATAGGGATCCTCCACTGTTTTTACAAATGTGTCCTAAAACATTTAAAATGTCCTTATTAGAAGATCTTTGCCTAACAAAACACATTATTTTGCACCTTATTTGTTTTATTAACTTTTAAAAATTGGACTACTTTACCGTTTTACAGCCTGCAAGCCACCATGTTGGAAATATGTCATCGATGACACAAATTGCCTCTTTTAGTCCATTGAGTTCTATAGGAGGTGAAGCATTCAGGTTCATTTAGAAGCTTTTTCAGTCAAAATGACAACTTGTCTGCTTTGGGTTGCTCTAAAAATCAGTAAAAGTTAAAAAAAAAAAATAAGTTGATGTAAACCTCTTTTGTTTACCAAAATTTGATAAAACAAAATCTTCAGCAGCGTTGGAACTGTCGCCCCCTGTGGTCACTGATATTTTTGGGTCACGGATTTTGTTCCTGCTAGTATCCTAAAACCTTGTCTTTTAAACTGGACTCACGAAAAGAAAATGTGCTAAAATAATGATGTAAAAGTAAAAGGAGAATTTTGGTAGTATTCACTATAATAAGGGAAACAATACACCAATTATTATTTCCATAGCTGAATTGTCTGACAGAATACATTTTAGAACAACATTTGAGGGAAAAACAAATAAACATGGGAAATAAAAGTTTTGGCATCTGTTTATGAGGCACACTGTCAAAAAAGGTTTGTAATTGCGATGTTTTCTTTTGACATGCCAACAAAAACATATTAAATATCCAATGCTGTGTTGCAATTATCCCTGCCTCTCATTACAAGTAATTGCAGGATTTCAATGTGTATATCAAATCATTGTATTATTTTTTACAATTAATGAGATGACATTTTTGCGTCTCTGTTAAGGCAAAGAATACTTCTCATGGTACATGGAAACTCATGGCATGTATGATGAAATCATTCATGTTTGCATGTCTGTCTGCCTTTGTCCTTGTACAAGGACAGCCAAAGGGGAAACTAACTCTACTCTAAGCTGTTTTGACAAGCCATTAAAAGCTCGTCTATTCACCTCATGGCTTCAGAAAACAACAACGTCACAGTGATCTTTAACCCTGTGGTGAGAAAGAGTTTAACCTCTGCTCAGTGTGTGTAGTTACTTCTATACGCCACATTAATTTTAAATCTGCGTATTTCAAGACACTAAGAAAGGAGGGAACATGCACATTAGATGACAAAACTGATATCTACAACATGAGGTAAACCTGATTAGCATAGCTCTGCGCCCTCAGAAAGGGGAAATTAAACATAAATGGATTGGTCATGAAACAGCGAGTGATTGTACCTATCCAATCTCACCATTCTGGCTAAATGTGACTGATTGTAATATGCTGGTTAATGTGAAACTACAGTCTGGATATTAGAGAGCCAAGAGCCCAGTTTTATTCTGGGCTCTTGGAAAACAACACATCAACGTTGAAAAGATTTGTTATTAGTGTATGTTTTGAAATGTTCTAAAATCTTTCTTTTGTATTTGCACTGTTCAGCATATACTCACTGGAAATGTCAAGGGTTTATTGTTTAGGCAAGGCAAGGGAAATTTAGTTGTATAGTGCATTTCATGCACAAGGCAATTCATTGTGCTTTACATGATTAAAAAGTGCATCAGAATACATTAAACAGTTTAAAAATCAATAACATTGAAATCAGTTACACAACACCTCAATGGGACCATAGTCATCTGGGTCCTGTGATATACACTAGTTGTGTGTCATCTGCGTAGCTCTGATAATCAACCTTATAGTTTTGTAGAATTTGTCCTAAAGGAAGCATATAAAGGCTAAACAGAAGGGGTCCAAGAACAGATCCCTGAGGAACCCCACAGGACATTGGTAATCTGTCAGATTCTGTTACGGCGCCGAGCAAACACCCAATCAGACCAGTCAAGTCAAAATTGTAACAGACTTTACTGAGACCAAAAATGAAGGTAGTCGCAGTCCAGGAGCCAACCGTGGAGGCAGCAGGGCAGAGTCTGGAGGTGAATCAATATCTGTGCAGATGAGAGGTAAGTATTAGCAGGCGAAACCCAAGGCTGAAACTTCAGGAGCCAGAAAGTACAAACACTAGGAACTGAGCCAAAAAACAAAGGTACCACGTAGGATAACTGACGATCTGGCGTCGAGTGGAGGAGAAGACCAGGTTATATACTGGAGCATGTTGGTGGTGATGAGCTGCAGGTGAGTAACGAGCTCCAGCAGCAGTGCCGACTCCTCCCCACTCCACACCAACAAGGACAGACAGGAACAAGAGGGAGGGGAAAACAGAGGACACAGGAGGGAGGAGTCACCAAATCATGACAGATTCAAAGTTTCCAATTCTTGCAAAATAACTTTGCTCCTCCATGTATGACTTAAAACATTGCATTACTTTTCTATTCAGTCCAACCCATGTTTGCAATCTGTGCAACAAAATTGTATGGTCTACAGTGTCAAATGAAGCACTGAGATCCAATAGAATGAGAACAGAATCAGTCTTCAGCCTTATGGCATTGATTACTTTGATAAAAACTGTTTCTGTGCTGTGATGAGAACAATAACTGGACTGAGATTTATCAAATATTCTGTTGGTTGAAGACCATCTTCTCAATGATCTTGGCTATGAATGGAAGGTTGCTGATTGGTCTATAGTTTAGAGCAGGGGTGCCCAACTCTGGTCCTCAAGGGCCCCTATTCAGCATGTTTTAGATGTTTCCCTGTCCCAGCACACCTGATTCAAATTTTTAACTCATCATCAAGCTCTGCATAAGCCTGATATCGATCCTGGTCATTTCAATCAGGTGTGTTTGAAGAGGGAAACATTTAAAACATGCTGGAGAGGGGCTAAGATAAGGACGCATGCAAATCAACGGGTGGAAAGTAACACATTACATTTTCTCTAATTACTGTAATTGAGTAGCTTTTTTGTGTACTTTTACTTTTTTGAGTACTTTCTGTAATCTGTAATTTTAATTTTACTTGAGTCAATTTTGCTTCAAGTAACAGTTCTTCCGTTGCAGAGTAAAATAAATCCTGCATGCTCGTCCCACGCCGGTTTCTCTTACATAAATTACAATTTTTAATTTCAAGTAAAACCATACTTGAAATCAGTCTCAGGGTGTTTACTGGTGAGTGCAGGCCGGGGGCTCCGCAGCACTTCATCCTCTCTCCCACCGCAGCCTATTCCACCCTCCCGCAGCACCTCGTCCTCACGGGGGGTCCTGCCTACAGGTCTCTAGTCTGGTCTATGAAGATTCTCTCCCTCCAGAGTCTCCCGTGTGTCACATCCTCCAGCAGTGCCAGATAAGCCACTGTGCGCGTTCCTTTTTATAACAGTTACAGGTGTTGCAGCCAATTGATCAGCAGTTTTGTGCAATGATCATGTGATTTTAATTACAATTATTATTGGTAATATAAGACTGTATTTGTAGGCACACGCACGTCACTCTGGGCCGTCTGTATAATTTTTTCCTCCTTCGATTTTGCAAATACATCCTTCATATATGATATGTGTTGTGAAATGTACAATGTTCGATTATTTCACACAAATATCTCAATTTCACAGAGTTGTCTTTGATTTCATCCTTCTCCTGTTGGGGTCGGAGCTTCCCGTTTCTCATCATTTTGTGCGTACGGCAGGATCAGAGCTGCCGTGGAGGTGCGCACATTATCTTACCAGGTTTGTTTTTTATAAGTCCTTGAAGAATGGTTCTGTTCCTTGAAAATGTCTGCACTGACACAAGCACAAGCACCTCTCATAATTGAATTAAGCATTTTTTGAATGTTTTCTTTGATGTTTATGCATAATCAATGCAGTGTCGGCATCACGGGGGGGCATTCACAGGCAGTACCCCCCCCAGCTGACCTACTGTGCCCCCCCACTCTTCCCACTACAGGGAGAGCTTTTTTATTAATCAAAGATATCTGATTGGCTATCACAACTGACTGTGTCCATTCACTGACAGTGGATCCATTGATATAATATACTGCGATATAATTGTTTTACATTTGTGCTATTGAACGTACCCTAGAGCTATTGTTAGGATCAGCCAATAGAATGTGTATATGTCTATGGCCTGCTCAGCATTGCGACAAAGCAAGCTCACAGAACAACGCCGTAAAAAGTAGATTTTAAACCTACGTCTGCTGTTGGGTGGAGCAGAGTCTGCTGATGTCCGTGTCTGTAGCAACCACTTCGTCAGAGGTATGTTAGCGAGCTAACTTTGTTTTTGTGGCTGTGTTTATATAGCATTACGTTGTCGTTAAATGCTCATTTACTATTATTTACCTTCTTTCTTTCACCCCTGCTGCACACTGTGCACTTAAAGCTGAACACCCTAATGCTATTTCACTACATGTCATAAAATAATATTTAGTAGTAGTATATATGTATGTGATAAACAAACTTCATGTATCCTTGACTGTCAGGCTGACACACACATTTTCTTAAATCACTAAATGGTCCATATCTGAAAAAGTATTAATCTGATCAAACTAAAAAGGTACAGTGTACCTATTGAATTATTAAGGCACAATTGGTAAAAAAATGTCATTATTTTTTTAGGCCGAAGTACGTGGGATGTCCTGAAAATTTGTTGTAATTTGCTCCCCAGGCGCTGCAAAATGGCTGCCCACTGCTCCT
Organism: Gouania willdenowi; assembly: GCF_900634775.1. Lineage (NCBI taxonomy): Eukaryota > Metazoa > Chordata > Actinopteri > Blenniiformes > Gobiesocidae > Gouania > Gouania willdenowi. The sequence continues at coordinate 14,909,950 of NC_041053.1, forward strand.
CAGGGATGGGTTAAATGCAGAGGACAAATTCCATTAATGTCATAACATTACATGGCCAATTAAAGGCGAAAGCCCCGATTTAAGTTAATGTAATGATGTTGTTAACATGTGACAGTGTGTCAGTTGTATTTAAAATGAAATGGACTCAACAAAATAACAAACTCATGATTTTTTTTTTTTTTGTATTAGTCGACTAATTAGTGAGGAGACTATTTGCTAGAAAAGTAGTGATACTTCTGTGCACACTTGTCTATAGCTGTATTGTGCAGCAGCATTGTGTGTGGACTAGAAATAGACAAAGCAGCACCTGTGAGTCAGTGAGCACTCAACCATTAAATGTTCATGATGGCTCACTGAGCTGCTGCCAAAGCAAACAACATAGAAAATTACTAGAAGGCATTTGGGGGCAAAGATGTGTGGATGGATTGTTTGGTGGCTGGGCCAACAGAGGCTTGTTACGATGCAGAGGGGACTCGGCTTTGTCACAATCGCTACAGCTGAGTGGACTCAGTCTTTTGGACGAGTTATGGAGAATTAGCTCGTACATAAACACTGTTGGCCCTCCGACATGTCGAGGTAGCCGTGATATCCTTAACTGTAAATGAAGCAGAGACAGAATTCCCAGCAGGCAAATGGAGGTCCAACTCTCTGTGGCAGGCAGCCAGCGCAGCTTCACTGCCGCTTGTTAGCGGAGCGTGACGGGTGGAAACCTGTATTTGCCATGCTAAAATGAAAGGCTTGGAGCCAAAGAGAGTTCATTACGAGGGCCGTCACTGTGTGTCCGTCTGAGCCAACAAGGCTGGCAAAAAACTAAATATTAGTTTCACATAGAAAGACGGGCACTGTTAAACAAAATAAAGGTTACAAAGCTGTCACCCTGCTACACTCCAACACATCGCATTTAGAAACAAAAACAAGTTGACCGTATAATCAATTATAAACAACCTCGAAAAGTCTGTTTAAAAAAGTGAAGATTACAACAAAGGCCTGAGGTTTATTAACAAACTTCTAATTGCACAATGTGAACTGATAGTAATGTGCTTTAAAACATATTGAGTAACCTTGTGTGTGGAATATGCTATAGCAACAAATAAATTACCCTTGAAATGACAGTCACTCTGAATGATTGGCTGTATAAATCAATGTAGGACACACAAAACCAACGTCTTCACATTTCTATGGTTAAAAGCTACACGAGAAAAATACGGCTGTGCTATAATTACTGTCCAACCCAAAACAGAATTATAATATTTATTAGCACATGCTATTTATAGTAACTCTCACCCAAATTGTCTAAAATACTTTAATCAATCTGATTGGGCTATTATTTCTTATATTTGTATATGTCATTATCGGTTAATAAGACATCGAGTGTGTGATTTTTGCGACAATTCATGTTTTATTCTTATAAAAAATAATATATTGCCTTACTGAGGTTACCGGTTAGCTATACTTTATTAAGGGAAAAATTTCAAAAAGAGCGCGCAGTGTTAGAGAAAATGTGATGCTAAAAGGATTTCAGAGGACAGTAAAAACAAGGGCGAGAGCTTCCTGTTGGTTTAAAAGACGTAGACGCCTCATCGCCATTGGAGAGGTGCAGCCGAGCAAAGGCAGGAGTTTTTGTAAAGTAACAGATTTGAGAGGCTCTCAACAATCAAAGTAGAATTATTTACTTAATTTATGATGATTGATGGAGGTAGATTTGTGTCTTTATTATTCAATAAAAAGATAAAATATTATTATTTTAAATCACTTCCATAAAAAAAAAAAAAAAGTGTTCAAATGTAATTATTTGGGTCTCAAATATTTTTTTTTTTTGCATTTGAACACGTTTCTTTTTCTTTTCTTTTTTTCTGTATTAAAACCAAGCAGAAGAGTCTGGTAAACCTAACATGTATTTTTATTGATAACGTATTATATGAAAGCAGAAAATTTAACATCCTGTTCATTTAAACTGAATTGTTGGTTGGACTATATTCAAATAAAATGTGAATACATTTACCAGTAAACGTTGTTTACTTGTTTGTTTATGTTCATAATCAATTTATGGACGATTTCAGAAAGAAATCAGGAATCTATAAAAAAAATGTACTGTCCTGTATCAAGGTATTGATTTCACGCACACGAGCTGAAATATTATTTTGGCTAAAAATGTACTGAATCGATTTCAAGTCACTGAATCGATTTGAACCAATTTGTTCGCAATGAACCAATATCATCCATGAATAGAATCAGAAACAACAAATCGTGATTCCAATCGAATCCTTTTTAAAACTAATTGTTGCACCCCATAGTCAGGGGTGGTCTGTGACAAAAATGTAGCCATGGCATTTTATGTCTAGACCCATCCACTACATTATCAGCGGACACCACGTAGAAACTGTTATTAAGTCAGTAATGTTTAACATGTGGCTCTTCATGTCTTGTTTTTAATTCATATTCCCCCAGAAAACCTTAAAAGTAGGAAACTTTCACCCATTTTTGTCCCTTTTTGCCCCTTTTCAATAAGTTCTGACACTTTTTTCAGACTTTAGCTACCTTTTGCTTATAAATACCCATTGTTTCCTATTTTTTTGTCTTACATTTTTTCAGCCACTTTTTATCCAAAAAAAGCTTGTTTAGTGAACTTCCTGTTTTATTTTGTTGCCTTGTTTTGGTTCCTGTTTTCCCCTCTTCATTTCAGGTCACTTCATTCCTCCTTAGTCTCACCTGTTCACCCAGCTATTCCTCATTACTGTCTCCTACATAGTGTTGGCCATCTCACTACTCCAGTGTCAGATTGTGTGTTCGTTCCTGACCAATAATCCCACATTCTTCCTAGTGCTTTTTTTTTTTTTTTGACTCTGCCTGTTTTTGACCCCGTTTTGATACCTGGATTTTGCCTCAGCCCACTCCCAGTGTACCTCAGCCTGATTCTGCCTGCCTGTGTACCGAACCTGTTTTGGAATAAACCCTCAAATTGATTGGATCTCTCATTTGAGTCCTTTCCTGTCTAGTCCACCGTTACAATAAATATCACTTGTGTCCTTTTTTCCCTACAATTTACCTCTTTTTGTTCCGCATTTTCACGCTTTTTCACTATTGATTGCAGCATCTTGCTCATTACTGTTTGCCATTCAATAAAGGTTCAACTTTATTTTCCAATTTTTTGGCCAGTCTTGATTGCTTACACTATTTTCTTGCCACTTTTGGACCATTTTTTAGCCACCTGTTACCATGTCTGCCTCCACTAGTTATGCCAGATGGCCAGTCCACCCCTGCTCCTAGTGATTAATGAGCACTTTAATACACTGAGGAAAAATATAAATGGAACACATTTTTCTTAAGCGGAACTTAAAGATTTAAAACATTTTCTATATACACAAAAGACCTATTTCTCATAATAACTGTTCACAAATCTGTCTAAATCTGTGTTAGTCAGCACTTCTCCTTTGCAGAGATAATCCATCCCACCTCACAGGTGTGGCATATCAAGATGCTGATTCAACATCATGATTATTGCACAGGTGTGCCTCAGGGTGGCCACAATAAAAGGCCACCCTAAAAATGTTCAGTTTAATCACACAGCACAATGCCACATATGTTACAAGTTCTGAGGGAGCGTGCAGTTGTCATGCTGACTGCAGGAATGTCCACCAGAGCTGTTGCCCGTGAACTGAATGTTCATTTCTCTACCATAAGCCGTCTCCAAAGACATTTCAGAGAATTTAGCAGTGCATCCAACCGGCCACGTGTAAACACACCAGCCCAGGACCTCCACATCCAGCATGTTCACCTCCATGATCATCTGATTTTACACAAACTGTCAGAAACCGTCTCAGGGAAGCTCATCTGCATGCTCGTCGCCCTCATCGGGGTCTCGACCTGACTGCAGTTTGTCGTTGTAAGAGACTTGAGTGGGAAAATGCTCACATTGGGTGGAGTCTGGCACATTGGTAAGGTGTTCTCTTAATGGTTTTCATTGTTCAGGGCAGATTTCAGACAGCCTGTGTGGCATTGTTTGGGTGAGCGGTTTGCTGTTGTAAACATTGTCAATGGAGTGCATCATGGTGGTGGGGGGGTTATGGTATGGAAAGGCGTATGTTATAGACAACAAATACAGGTGCATTTCATTGATGGCATTTTGAATGAACAGAGATACCGTGATGAGATCCTGAGACCCATTGTTGTACCATTCATTTGTGACCATCACCTCATGTTACAGCATTATGCAAGGATCTGTACACAATTCCTGGAAGCTGAAAACATCACAGTTCTTGAATGGCCAGCATACTCACTGGACATGTCACCCATTGAGCGTGTTTGGGATGCCCTGGATCGGCGTATACGACAGCGTGTTCTAGTTCCTGCCAATATCCAGCAATGTCACATAATACACAACATTCCTCAGGCCACAATCAACACCCTGATCAACTCTATGCAAAGGAGTTGCACTATATCAGGCAAATGGTGGTCACACCATTGACTGGTTTTATGTTAGCTCATGAAATCTGCTGTCAGCATAATGATATACTCTACATATAGAGAATATCAGGAGAAAATGTCCCATTACTGAGGAGCTGTCAAGATGAGAGTGAAGAAAGGGAGTGAGTGTGTGCTTAAAAGTGTTGCAGAGCTACAGTATGTGTTTTGGTAGCAAACGTAAGCTATCATGAAGCCCCAGACATGCCTGTGCGCCCAAGATGCCCCAACAGGGAAGTAACCCCCCCCCCCAAGGGAACCAGCCCACAAGATTTAAAAATATATCTATAAATATTGATTATTATGCTCCAGTGACTCACCAACTTCCTGTGTGAGTCCCGACACAGCTCACCCTCTTCTACTCAACACCCACAATGTTCCAGGGCACAATCTAGATGTTCAAGTGTACTAAGGGCAAGGTAAGTATGAGGAAACATATAGCAACATTTATTCTCAACACACGGAGGGCTCAGACACTGTTTCACTTAGTAGTTTTCCATGTCCTTCCTCTCTCAACCCTCATTTCAGATGATCTGCTTTTAGAGCTTTCTCTCTCATCTGCACAGGCTTTGATGTAGCACTGATGAATACATTCAAAAGATGTCGGCTGAGAGCGCACATCTTTGAGTTGGCACCAAAAAAGAGATTTAAAAGATGTACCATCTCGTCAAATATTTTTGTCACCTCTCTCTCTCTCTCTTGAGAGACTTGTCGCCACTGCTTCACTACATGGAAATGTAATATAAAAGTTTAATTCAAATTGTTCATGTCACTTCTAAATCACATCTTTTTTTTTTTTTTTTTTAAACCATGTGTGACCATAATGAAGGCACCAGGTTGTGATCAGAAAACTATGTTTCACACAAGTTACATCTATGCACACAGCGTGGTTCAGTATTCACTTTCTAACCTTCATTTGTGCTATAAGACAAGCCTCAAACCTTTAGCTGGTGGATCCGGACTCATTTGTGGTGTGGAGACTTCTTGACACCAACCAAATGTAGGAGTTGCTACGAAAATGAATGCCATGATCAGAATGAATACACAGTGCCGTGAAAAAGTATTTGCCCCCTTCCTGCTTCATATTTTCCATAATTATCCTACTTATTATTATTTCACCAAACCAAGTAAATATAAAATGTCGTTTCCAAATGATGATTTTATTCATTAAGGGTTGGAAACAAATCCAAAAAATTAACATTTTGGAAGTTGAGCGGCTCGTTACATCTGATGTAAAAATAACAGCGTTTGAGAAAAAAAAGCATCATACCAACAGTCAAGGATGGTGGAGTTATCATCTGGGGCTGCTTCACTGCTGAATGACCTGGACAACTTACTATGATTGATACAACAGTGTTGGCAAAATTGAATTTTGCAGTGGGACATAACACAACAGACTTTTTGCTTTTCTGTGTGCAAGATGTAACGGGTTTTGAAGACTCGCTGCTAGTATTAAGGTTGGGCTAATACTAATACTTTAAGGCTGAAAAATGCATAGGCTAGTTGATCACAGAAGACTAAATCCAATTACAGGAGCTGGTGGTCAGTGACAACACGGAAACAAGAGGTTAACTTTGGTGCAGGTACCATATATTAAATAATGGTTTACATAAAGTATTTACAAAACAGAAATGAGAAAAAAATAGAAAAACCCCACAATATTTACAAACTGCAGTTCAACCGGTAACCAGTAGTCACGTGTACTGTATGATTCTTATCGAGCAGGATGACCACGGAACACACAGCAAATGTCACACACACCAAGAACCTAAAAGAATAATCCATATGATTTGGTTCCTTCAACGTCCAACGCTACAACCCACGAGGGTTTTGTAAGAGTTCATAATGGCAAGTCCATAGGTTATTGATGGGGAAAGGGGAATGTGTATGTGAGCATGAAGCGTCGGTCGATTGAGAAGTGTGTGGGGACAGGCTATGGACAACCTTCCTACCAGACCAGCAGGATGGCTGTTCAGTGTATGCTGCTTCGAAGGTAGGCTCCCAGCCTTAGTTCAGCTCACCATCGATCGTCTCCAAGACAGAGAGAACCTGGCCAGTTCCTCAACGCGACGCAACACGATGGCGGCGACGGATTCCCCGCAGCACAGTAGGTTGTTCTGTCCGCAGCTGTCGATCGGCTTCCCCACACCTCCGAATGCGGAAGACGCCACAGCCAGGTTAAACGCTAATGCGTCCATGCAGTTGGCTAAGCACGGTCACGTGACTCGCCTACGTGAGGTCGAAGGGCACGCACCACGCACGGGTAATTTAAAGGGGCAGAACTAGTATATATTTAGTAGCAGATCTTAACCTGGGTTACAAAGACAATCACCCTTTCCACGGGCACTCGCTCTTTTATTTGTTTACAGCAGGCTACTTGACGTCAAGTAGCGGAAATTCCGCCTCCTGACAATCCTGGCTCCTCCTACCCTATAATAATGTCAGCTCCTCCCTCTCAAACTACTACAGCTAAAACAAACACTGTGGCTTATTATAGACTATACATTAAGCTACATATATGAAATGTGTTCTTTGCATTTAACCCCTCCCTGAGGAGCAGTGGGCAGCAACGCTCTAGCACCCGGAGCGGTTTTATTTTTGGTATCCGTTATATCGTCTTGTATCTTCTTTGACATATTCTGACGTGCTTGTGACACAATGCGACGCAGTGGTTGGACAAAACAGATGATTATCACCATAAATGCACTATTCCTGTAGTTAATAGAGATTAGGAGGAGACGGAAGTGATTTAGCAGCTAAACACTCCTGTGAGTGTCTGAAGCCGCTGGATGACTCGTCTGCTGAGACTGAGCACTGAGACGTACTCACAATGACAATAGCCACTTAAATAGCCATGTTTTTTACTGCAATGTGCAGCTTTTTGGCTGGAAACAATAACAACAGTGTGTGGATAGCAAAAGAAAATTGCTTTGGTGATCACTGATCACATGAAGTCTGCGTCTATAGACACGTCCACTCATGAACATAAAAAAAAAGGCCTCAAAACAGCCCGTTTTTAGAATTGCTCAGAAAGTCACTTTTCAGAGGCTAAAACTCCAGAAAACAGATGAGTTTGGGAAAATAAACCTCAAATACTTTGTTGTTGGGGTTCTTAGAACAAATGTAGATGAGTGATAAATAGCATAATACTGGACCTTTAAAGCTGAAGCTCTCTTGGGTTGTGCAGCAGGACAGCAAACCAAAACATAGCAGCAAATCCACCTCTGATTGGATCAAATAAAAACAAATTAAGACTTTGGAGTGGCCAGGTCAAAGTTTGGAATTCTATCCAATGGAGGTGTCATAATGTAACATCAAACAGTTCATTCTCAAAAACCCTCAAATATGGATAAGTTAAAACCATTCTGCAAAGAACAGTAGGAAAAAAGACTGGTCATCACTTATTGCAAATGCTTGAATTCAATTATTCCTGCAAAGAGGGAAATCACCAGCTATTGAGTTGAAGGGAACCCTGGTCAGAAGTTTGTTTGTTTTTTTTTGTTTTTTTCCCCATTCATGAATAAAATCAACATTTAAAAACTGAATTTTAAATTGACTTGGGTAGCCTTTGTGAGATATTAAAATTGGTTTTATAATCCAAAACATTTAGGTGTGATGAGCAAAACAACCCACAAAATCCAAAAAGCTTTGCTTGGTAAAAAAGCGTCTTTGAGCCACTTTATGGGTTAGCATGGAATTAAAAATTTTAAAAACTTCACTAAAATGTGAAGAGTCAACCTAGAATCAATCAACAATATGACTTCATAGCAAATACATTTGATTTCAGCAGTAAAAAGTGGTTTAGGGTTCAGTTCATTTTTAGAAACCAGCAGAAACCCAGGGCTTCATCCATTTTCAGACCTGCTTTGTCCTATTTCAAGGTCGCGGGGGTCTGTTAGTGCCTATCTCCAGCTCACACTGGGCATTAGGAGAGGTACACCCTGGATTAGGAATTGAACGACAAGATTTTAAAAGTCGACTTTATGTGCATACTAGTTGAGTTGACGTTGTCTAGTCAATGATGTCACCAAGAGCCGAAGCCAAGCCGATTGGCAGCCGAGTGCCGGTGTTGTGCCAAAATATGTGACCCGAAAAAATCTGTGACCGCAGGTGGCGACAGTTCCAACCCCTGCGGCTTCTTGGCTGACATTTACTTAAACACATTTTTAATTCTTCTCCAGTCTGAATTTACTTCACCCACCAGAGCGTCATGTTTAAGGGGGAGTAAATAGCTCTTTAATAGCTATGAAGAGGTTTGCGCAGTTGACGTAGCACTCTTCTTCACTACCGCAGAGAAGCCGCAGCTGTCACAGATTTTTTTGCGTCACAGATTTTGGCACAACACCACCAGCCCCTGGGACACAGGACATGCTGTAGAAGCTAAGGAATCCCAGAAACACTGCTGCTTCGCCTACAGTGAGTCTAAGGTAACTGTTAAGCCCTGAGGTTTTCTCAGAGCCACGTGTTGAGACTTAGTTTGGGCTGTTTTTACAATAGCTTTGGCTTCTTTCATTGAAGCCGATGTTGTGCCAAAATCTGTGACCTGAAAAAATCTGACAGCTGCAGCTTCTCGGCAGTAGAGAAGAAGAGTTCTACATCAACTGCGTAAACCTCTTCGTAGCTATTAAGGAACTATTCAAACCCCCCCTCAAACATGACACTACAGTGGGTGAAGTAAATGCAGACTGGAGAAAAAACACAAACATGTTTAAAGGGGAGTAAATGTCCGCAGAGAAGCCGCAGGGGTTGGAACTGTCGCCACCTGCGGTCACAGATTTTTTTGGGTCACAGATTTTGACACAAGAGTGGTCTTCCCCCGCTAACGGAGCCTCCGTCCTGCGCTGCTGATGTTTTCCAGATCTGCTTAATACACAGACATGTTGCCACTACAGCTAACGTTAGCATGTGTATTAGCAGCAGTATCTGCCTACCAGCTGCAGTTTGAGCACAAACAAAGAAGGAGAGAAAAACGCTTGATGTTGTGCTGCCTTGCCATGTAGGAGTACTGAGACCTTGTTTGCTGTGTTGCGCCTCTATCTTGGGCAAAAGTCAGGTACTGGGATTAATTGACGTCCCGTGGACAGAGTCAAAAGACAATGTTAAAGTCGAGTTGTCTATTCAACCCCTACCCTAGACAGGGCGCCAGTCCATCGCAGAACAACATGCAAACAGACAAACAACAACTCACACTCATATTGACTCATATATATATATATATATATATATATATATATATATATATATATATATATATATAACCTAACAGTCATGTTTTTGGATTGTGGGAGGAAGCTGGAGTACCTGGAGGAAACTCACGTAGCACTGGGAGTACATGCAAACTCCAAAGGTCCCAAGAGTCCACCCCGGGGCTTGAACCCAGGACGTTCTTGCTGTGAGGCGGACATGCTAAGCAACCGTGCGCCCCCCCAAGGGATCAGTTACTTTTTAATGTCAATTCAGTATAGCGAGCAAAAAAAGCTCTTATATTTAGTCAATATATGGTCAAATTAAACTGATGTGGTTCACTAAATATAAATATGAGACGCTGATGTCACAGCCTTATTCACTCATACGTAGTACAGTAACTTTTTTCCACATTTGTTTGCTATTATAAAAAGGACTGTGTCGGGTGAACAGGCAAAGAACACATAGGTGTGTGTGTGTGTGGGGAGGGGGGGGGACAGGGTAGTAGTGTGTTTCTTGTTTAAACCCTTGCTTTTGTTAAACTCTTCATGCTCTAAGTGGCGCCGGGCGCTGAGGTAATTTCACACCTGACTGGCCTTTCGTCTGGATTTGCCAGCCAGCGCTGGGCACCGTGGAATGGTTGCCATGGGAACAGGTTGGAATCTAATGCCAGCATTATTCTGCTAAGTGACTGTTTAACATGGAACACGCCATGCTGGGTCTCCTCTGTTGATGGTTTGACTCCTTGGGCTGTTGGAAAATATGCCATTATCACAGGTGTGTGTGGAGCTCCAGTATTTGATTATGTGCAGACTGAATCACTGCAGGGTCACATGTAAAAGGATTTATGCATGCAGCACAAGGGATGAGATTTAATGTGGATGGGACACAGCAGACACATGCCCACACAATAATCCTTCTTTCCTCCGTCTATAGCTGCAAATGTTATCCACTCATGAGTAAAATGGACTGCCTCATAGATGGAAAGGAGAATTTATACAGTAAAGCTTATTTTATATTCTATAAATGCAGTCAGTGTATGCAGTGGAAGGGTATAACGTCACTCTAAAAGAAACAGACATTTGAAGTAAATCCTTAAATTATCTAGAAGTCAAATAGGGCTGACACAGCAGAATTATGGCCATTCACCAAAGCATAAATCTACAGATCTTTCAAAAGAAGGTTATTGTACAATGTTATGTACTTATTTGTTAGTATTATAAGCAATAAAACTCTTTTGAATTTTATTTTGAATTCATCATATCAGGTTGAAATACATTTGACAAAAAAAAAAAAAGATTTATTATATATTTTTTTTTATTTTAAAATGAATTTTAGTGTTTTTGCTCATGACATCTTGATGATGAAATATAACATAATACTAAGCTGATAAAGTAAATTATAAAATAAATATTTATTTCTATTACATAAAATTATTGAAATAATATACTCAAATCAAATTAATTGGAGACTTTGTAATTAATTAATCACAAAACCATATTTGACACGAGAAGCAATTTTGGTATATGACTTAATAAGTGAAAACAATAAATGAGCTACTGCAATGTGTGTGTGTGTATCTGATCCCTATCTTTTACTTAATTATACACTTATTTATTCTTTATTCTTTATTCTTTATTTTGTCTTTGTTAACATTTTTATTATTTTTTTTTATCTGTGATTTTTTATTTATTTTTTTTTTTTTCTGTGACTGTAACAAAAACAATTTCCCCCTGGGATTAATAAAGAATTCGGATTCTGATAAACAACTTGTGTGCAATATGAATAAATACTATTATGATTGCATTGTTCATAAAGAACAAACACTACCAGTCAAAAAGTAATAGAACACCCTAATTTTTCCAGTTATTTATTGCAATTCAAGTCGTGCAGGTCAAACAAATAGCTTGAAATGGTACAAAGGTAAGCAATGAACAGCCAGAGGTTAAAAAAAGTTTAGTTACCCAAAACTGAAAAAAACTTTTCAAAATATAAATAGGCCTTTTTCAGGGAACATAGAGTGGGTTAACAATTTAAAGCTGTTCTGCAGCAATGAAGGTTGAATCAGCCTTGAAAGCCAGTGCTACTAATTCCTACAGGTCTTTTCTTGATTACTTCCAACCCCATCTGTCTGCATAAAAGCAGTGTTGGAACACACTGTGGTACCAGACCCTCATGAGCATCAGCTGAACAGTATTGTTCATGGATTCCATTATTTATTTTTCAACTCAAACTGTTTATTTGGTCTAAGCTTTCATTACAGAGTGCAATGACACAATAAACTAAATAATTTCATTAAAAAAAAAACTGGTATAAGTGTGGTGTTCTAAAGCTTTTGACCGGTAGTGTATATTCAAGCTTTTCAGGATTTTTTGTAAACTTTCTAAAACAAATGTGTTTGTGTGTATTTGAATAAAAAAAACAACACTTAATACCGAACATTCCAGAGAAGCGGAAACTAAACAGTACAAAATAGTTAGAATATCTGTGGCATGAAATAAATAAAGCAACTGATGAAGCTGATTAATTTAGTTTGAAATAGTCTTTCTACATAGCAGTTGATAAGTTGGGTCAGACAATGCTATCTGTAGCAGCGCTTCGAGCCCCGCCCACATCGTCCACCACTGAGAGTGGTTGACTGTCCACTACAATCATTTATCCACTGACTTTGTTCATTTGTCACTCATGGACTTATTCATTTTGGCTCTGAACCCTGTTATCTTGTCCAATGTGGATTAGAGACACTGTCTTTTCGGAATATGACTGTTGTCCATGCTAGCTGCTACATGTTTAGCATTGAGGTCCTAACAGAGGCTGGAAGCTCTGGTGATTAGCAAACTCTCTCTTGCACACTTTGAACACAGCTGGGCTTTTGTTTGTTATCCGGTGTTTTTTATTCAAGCTAAAATTAACGCCCACGAAGCACAGCAATGACCTCTCCTTTGGTTCTCCTGCTTGTAGTGTGAATCAGTATTATGGGTGTACCAGGAACTTGTGCAATGAGAGGTTAATAATGAATAGCAATTAAGTGATTAATTCAATAATTAATTCATATATATTATCGCGTTCATTGTGATTAGTTAATTAAACTTGACTGATTTTGAGTATCAAGGTCTTGTTTTGAGACAACTGTAGAGATGTTTACAACTGTAGCCCACAACGTTTTCTCCATATCAATAGAGCTTTGATTTGATGGGTTATTTCCAAGGTTCAGAAAACTGGTAAATATGTTATTAGTTTAAATTACTATATATTTCTGCAGGAAAGTAATTAATTTATGGTCCTTTTAATTACTGTATGATTCAAGTATCACAGAATGAGAAAAGTACCTGTGGACTGGGTTTTTATTTGTTTCTAAACAGGAAAGTGTTAAAAACTAGCCTGATCACTTTTCTAATATTTGTACAATGGACTTAAGCTGATAACAGACTTTTTTAGCAAAGGTTTGTTTAGGTCTAAGATTATATCTTTGGAGCTAATAATTCCTGCCTTGCAGCTATTGTCTCAGCAATGATTGCCTCAAGCACCCTCCTGGACTCTCCTGGACTGTGTAAAGGTGGAATATTGAAATAACCTGTGGGTCAGATCATTTGGGTATGTACTGCTACTCCCCGGACTCCTTTCATCCATGAAGCTATGAATAAAAAGTGAAGAAATATGAACAAATCTAGCCTTGTGTTTAATTTTTCATTTATCATTAATATACACGAGAAGATTTGTCCAAACATATTACAACAGCTGAAGTTTTTTCTTGGCATTGTGTCACCAGGTAATGATTTAGTTCAGAACGGAATGTTCTACTAAGACAAGGGTGTCAAACTCATTTTAGTTCAGAGGCCAAACACGGAGCAGTTTGATCTTAAGAGGGCAACAGATTTTTTGCAGGAAAACAAGTCATTTCAACATTATTGTGCCATATTTTGCACTTGTACGTATACATAAAAAACAAAAATATTGACAATATCCACGCAATGTGATAAATATCAGTCCCAACAGGGTCCTCACTTTAAATATCCTAGATTTGTGGCCATTTTTTATTTAATTAAGAAAAGTGTTATGTAATAATTTCAATTAAATTCCATTCAATTTTATTTATATAGCACAAATTACAACAGTCAATTCAAAGCGCTTAACAAAATATACAGTAGAGTCTATAGTAAGAAAGAAATAACTCAACAAGATCCACATGAACAAGCATTTAGCGACAGTGGGAAGAAAAATCTCTAGAGGAACCAGGTTCAAAGGTGGCAGCTATCTGCTTTGACTGGTTGGGGTTAGTGAACAAAAGGGCAAACAGAATAGGATAGAAGGATAGACCATCCGAGTGTCCCAACCTAGTTGATCCGCGAACCATTGATCAGTCCATCCGATTGTCCCAGACGAGTTGAGTCGTGAACATTGATCAGAAACCGCCAGTTCCAGCATCAAGACACCTGAAACTGAAAACAGAGCGGAGGGCGAGGAGAAGGCACAGAATGCAGGAAAACATGATACACTATGATACACTCATTTCTAGTGGTTGGGTTAACATTAAACATCTTGCGGCATCCTCCATGCTCTGAAATGCCACCACTACAGACAAGGTTTTGTCTTGTACTGGTTGCTTGTAGTGATATATGAGGAAACTTAAGATTTTGTCAGAATTTTGAGTTTTTTCCCACAGTTTAACATTAAAAATCACTGCCATCATGCGATCTAAGCACAGGGAAAACTGTGAGCCTTTGCAAAGATTGTTGAGTTTCATTTACACAATGATTTAGGTTTCATTTTTACTTCCTCCAGCGGACCGAATTGGATGCTCCAAAGAGCCAGATTTGGCCCGCGGGCCAATGCGTTTGACCAGTGTTTGGAATAACGGCGTTTAAAGTAACGACGTTAGGTAACGGCGTTTGTTTTTCAGTAACGGGGTAATCTAACTAATTACTTTTTACGCCGTTACAACGCCGTTATCGTTACTGAACGTTAAATGCGGTGCGTTACATGCATTGATTAAATAAAATGTTATCCAAAAGCATCCCCGGCTTCTGATTCAACTGTTGTGAGGAGGTGGGTTAAAAACAAGGTGAGCGATTATGATTTGCTAAGGCGACGTGCCAGCACACGCGACACACACACACACACACACAGAGCAGATTTGATGAAGCAGCAGAGATGGTGAGCGTGGAACAGTCTGATGAAAAGTTGACATTTTTACGGTGACGATACAAACACTACTTTATATTAATTGTGGTCAAAGGCAAGAACGTGCATGTGAAGTGTTCATTATATCCAGGAGAGAAGACTGTCGACATCCGTTGTAAGCAACTCAAAATTAATGAAGCACCTCACGCATCTAAAAAATGTGAATTATTTCACATATAGCAACTTTTTTTTTTTAATAGTAACGCAAATAGTTACTTTCCTTGGTAATGAGTTACTTTTATTATAGAGTAATTTAGTTACTAACGCAGTTACTTTTTTGAACAAGTAGTGAGTAACTATAACTAATTACTTATTTAAAGTAATGTTCCCAACACTGCGTTTGACACATTTGTACTAAGAGGATCAATGCTTTTAAAGGGAACTCGAACCGCATCCAGGTATTTCAATTGTTAATGATGTACCAGTGAATCATCCCAGACACAAGATAAAAACATTATCATAAACCATAAATAAATTTTAAAAAAAAGCCCATTTAATCATTTGGAGGTATAACCATGTGTTCCATAAGGCGAGAGGTCAAGTTAGCAAGTCAAGCAGGAACCAAAGACTTGCAGAGGCAAAGGGGCTTTGAGGTGCAGCTCTTTGATTTGTTGAGTGAAAGAGACATGGTCAGAGGCCCTCGGAGAGCTTCATCTGGAATAGCAACCACCCACTGCTTTCTGCTGCTTCTAACCTCTGATCACACACACGCACACATCTCCCCTGGAGGCCAGGATAATAGTTACATGACTGTAGAGATATAGAACCCTGTCCCATTATTTCTACAAGGTGATTTTGATCGTAGATCATTGGCAAAAAGACAGGATGTGCAGAAGAACAGACACATTTTCATCACCAATTAACAGTAATGAAAGATGGAGCTCCGCCCACCCACACATCGCTTTTCTTCATAACTGATGTCCGACTTATCTGTGGAATGAGATGCAGGCGTTGTTTGATATAATCTGTTCACAAAATTACAAAAGTAATTTTCACTTACTCGTCTGGAACTAAAATGGACACACAACTATATCTATCAGTGGACTGAATCATAACATAACCTAACTGCTAGAGCGGACATGGGCTCGTCTGTAAGCCCCGGTGCTATCACTATACGCCCTAATCGAAGCCTGTTTTCGAATGTTGTTGGGGTTAGAACAAATGGAGATGGGTGAACAATAGCATAATACTGGACCTTTATATGAAATGAATGCTGGCAAAGTTTTAAATTTTCAGGCTAAAAGCTGTGACTATTCCCTGCCTTCCATAGTAGGCATTCTATTTACATCAAAGACACATGTAGTCATTTACTGTTTTCAAAGAGCAACAAATAACCTTTCCCAACATGTGTGGATGATAAATAGCTTTTATCAACATGTTTTCATTGGTGATTCCCATTTGGTTAAATGATGCTAAAACGCTGCTAACTTTGAAACCACCTGAAAAAAATGTGACAATAATCTGTCACTGCAATTTTTAGTTAAAATAAAGGTAAATTAGACCTTTCCCTAGTATTACGGTGAAAGCTCTATGTTGAGCTGTTTTTCAGTTGTCAGGCTTAAAGGTGCACTCTTGTAAAAGTTAATTTTTGTCATATTTGCTAAATCTGTCATATATGTAAGGACAGCTTTACATAAAACTAGTAGCTTATGTGAAAAAAAGGCTCATTGTGTTCTCCCATTGCTCCTGCAGCCTTTGGTAGATTACTAGAATGCACCGCAACCGAGCAAAAAGAACCAATCAGAGTCAGGATTATGTTTGATGACTGTCTGACAGCTGTTGCTCACAGGCCCCGCCCCTTTCCCGAGTGCCGTCTTTTTTACAGTGTATGGTCTGGAGGAGTCGAAGATGGAATTGGTGACTTTTCTGCTTGAAAGGTAATTACTGCGGCTTGCTTTACATTATGTTTGATTTGTAATTGCTACACTAGAACTCTGTGGTGCATTTGTTGTACGTGTGCACGCAGCAGCCTTCGTGTGGGCTGCTGTAAGTGACACTGTGTTGTTGCAGCTGCTGCTGAGGTGTGTGCACATTGAGAGAGATAAGCACTGCAGTAATATGCTTTAAACAGTGTATGTTTATTACTGTGATGTTGCTGTCGGACTAACGTTAGCTTGTTAGCT
Source organism: Gouania willdenowi (assembly GCF_900634775.1). Taxonomy (NCBI): domain Eukaryota; kingdom Metazoa; phylum Chordata; class Actinopteri; order Blenniiformes; family Gobiesocidae; genus Gouania; species Gouania willdenowi. The sequence goes on from NC_041053.1 coordinate 14,926,899, forward strand.
CCTCTGAGGGAGGGACTTTGGAAAGTTTGGAGGCAGGGCAAGAGAGCAGCGGGGGGGAAGGGGGGGGGGGGGGGGGGGGGGAGAGGGATCTGAAAGTTGCAGACTGCACCTTTAATTGATTGGAAAGTCTGATCCCAGCTCTCGTATTCTCCCACTAGGCCATAAGGTGAACCAAGTAGAAGTTGCTAGAAAATCATTTTCATTCCAATGTCTGGGCACTACTTTTTAAATTGGTTTTTGTTTACACTATAACCTTTATGGACTTTGGGTTAAAAGTTCACCGCAATATATCCTCCTGTTTTTTTTTTCATTTTTCGTTTTTTATCACAAGCCATAAATCTATATAAATTGTATGGTGCTAGTTCTCTGTTTTATTTATCAAAATTCACTTTATTAACACATCTCTCACAAATTGACATTTGTACAAGTCTTGATTCATTAATATATCAACTCAAACATTTACACATGGTGAGTTTTGACATGCACACACACACCGACGTGCACACACATCAATGTATGGTACCAGCATTGCTTGTCATTCCCAGTATTTACAGATGCAGTTTTTTACCTTCTTTTAACAATAGATGCTTTTGTCATTTTCCATGTTTTTTAATAAATGGCTTTTTTACACAGCACACTGTAAGTCTTGTAAACGTCTCTGATCATCCCCATTGCTGGCAGAATCATCATCACATGTGGCTATATATTTTGAACATGCACACAGTGCTGGTACCTACACAAATCAGTGCACGATGACAGTCTTGCTGACGTACGGCAACATCTGTCCGTATCATATTTGCCTCGCTTGCAACTACAGTGGACTAACTGCAGCACACTTTGAGGAGCAGGGTTGTTAGTCACTGTTAGGTCGCTGTTAACTTCCCATCTCCAATGTGGCGTCCATTACCAATGGGTGAGGGAGCACACATAATACCTTTCAGACAGTGACTCATTATTGCTGCTTCGTAGTTTACCCTTTAGCATGTTGGTGTATAAGAGCATCACATGTTGGAGGCAATATGTCATGCACAATACTTTGTATCTTGCATCGTTCACATTTTCAGTATGTTTGTTCCAAGTGAAACACATTTTCTATTGTGTTGGTGTCTTCTGATCTTGTTCATACATTTGCACCTTTAACAGCTTATCGTGACCATTTCGGATTTTTTCATGTTCATTTCCAGATACAACAAATGTATCAAAATTGTGTGTCGTGAAATTTTGCAAAATGAAAAAATTACACTATAAAATTCAAAGGTTCACAAAATAAAATCAAATATATATGTTTTTCTTTTTTTTTAATTGAAGCGGCACAGTGACATTTGACCCTCCAGCTTCCTGTAGAAGCCCAGACACTGCAGTGTTTACAAGATGGACAACAACATGGATGCTACGTCGACTCATAAGTCGGTTGTGTGAAATGACGCACCAAAAAATAACAACCTGGCTGAAACAGTGAACGAACAAACACCGCGGTCAGCGCTTGGTTACGAGCCAATGTGTCCGTTGAGCTGCCGTATTCCAACACAACTGAGCACTAAAGCTTCTTCTAAACAAAGATTGAGATGGACTACGGTGGAAACAATGAACAGTTCACTCTCAGGTGCTACTCAAAGCTATATAACAGTTAGAGCACACACCATTGAGACGATGACTGGGAAATGAAAAGCAACATGCTCCAAACACGAGCCATATTTGAATCACACACGGGTGAAAACATTGGTTCAGTACTGAAGGAGAAGCGAGTGAATGGAAAGTACAAAGGCCCTAAGACTAATGATTTAGAAACTTTAATGTTACAGAAATGAGAAATACTGTAATAATAATAAAAATAAAAATAAACTGTTAGATTGGTAAATTTGTTTTTATTCTTCATTTTTGAAGCTAAACAGTCCCACGCACTGTCTCCAACTTTTGCAGTCAAATTGTTTCTCATCAACAATGATTTGTTACACATTTCTTACTCGTCACTGAGAACTTTTTTTTATGTTTTACGTTGTATCGTGAGCCCTGTGTCATAGTTCATATGGTATCGTGAGTTGACTATTCTGTTACAACCCTACTGGATCCTGATCCTTCACAAAGTCTATCTGTGAACATTTGTAATGCAGAGCAAGCCTGACCATGTACGATTAGTCCGTAGAATACCTTCTTGTCCACATGCAGAATAACATCCTTGCATGCTGCAGATTAATTGTCTTTACCTGGTAACCAAAACTATTTAGTTTTGTGCTTTGATAGGGAGAATATGTCTATTGATGGTGATGACTGTCTTTGATCCATAAACACTTTGACAGCTTTTCACCTTTTTCTTAAGCTGTAAGCAAATCGTTTATTTATTTATTTCTGTTTTGTTTTTATTTCTTCAGATGCGACTGTTCCTGAGCTAAGACACACAATGACATCATGGTGTGTGTCAAAAGGGTTCAGCATACAATCAATAGTGGAAATCAATCTAATTACAGCCTTTTCATCAGCCTCAATACTATGCTGTCAAGGTCGTTTCGTTTCTGTATTTCTGGAGATTTACGTGCCATAGACTCACATTGTCTTGTTACGGCAGCCCGTTCATGTTGTGACAATATCCAGTGATGAACTGCAACTGAATTCTGTTTACTCCATCCAACCACCTTTGTTCTTGGAATATCTGTTGCAGGTTTGCTTGATGGCCTGGTTACAAGCAATGGAGGCAAGTCTATGTCCACTTTGACGTTGGACAGTCCACTGGCCTTTAACAATGACTTCAGTGTGGCACAAAGGAATGTGCGAGGGGCAGATTAACCATTTCTAGAAGGTATAAAAGAAGATGTCTGGCATAATTAGCACGATCATAAGCAAAGAATACATGCCAATGTTGACAGGTGAAGCTGCCAGTCTGACTCTCGTGTTGTTCTCACAAACAGAATAAGTATTTCTAGCGTGTGAAGTCTAGAAGGCAAACGTTGAGTTTTCAGCCCATGTTCTTTGAACAAATGTGAAATGTGGAAACATTGGGCTGTCAGTGGTATGGAAACCCAGTATGTAAATATGTAAATAAGATTTTGATGTGATGTGTTCATGCCTGTGTGTATTTTGTGTTGATTAATTGTTGCATTAGGATTGATATCTGGGTGTGAAAACTATAAACAGCTAAGTGACGGACTCTACTGCGCTACGGGACTAATGAACGGCTGATTAAGGACAGGTGTGGGTGCGTTCCAGAAAGGGTAGAAAAGGCAAAGGAGGAACGGCAAAGGGAGAAGGAACGCGGACACAAAAGGAGCCCAAGGAATTACGCGTGGACAAACAGCCTTCACCGGGACGGGAACCAGAAGGTTACGGACGGACGAGTGGGAACCCGGACGGACGGAAGGAAAGATCACCGTACAACACATGACAGCTAAGCTGAAGGGAAGTGCTCAACTTACTTACTTTTGTCATATTTCTGATTGGCACACAAAGTATCCATTGCTCTCTTGGAAAGCATTTCTTTCTTTCTTTTTTGACATCCACATACTAATCTCTCTACTTTGGTGGCGAAGAGTCTGATGGGTTGTAGACTCTCATACAGTGGTTTGTTTGCCTTAGTGTTGTAAAGAACATGAACTCATAGCGTTCCCGTTTGGAACTACAGCTACTCCAATGTGCACACTTTTGTCATCGGATGAAAATGGCTCTTTGCTATTATGGTAGTTTTTTTTTATTCTCAAGCAATACAATAGTTCTGAAAACTACTTTTAGGTGTTTGTTTTTTTAAATAAATGTGCAAATATTTTGTTTATTCGCAAAAGACAACACACAGTTGAGGTTGTAAACATAACTAGTACAGAAAATAATTCTTAATTTTGATCAAACTCAAAAGCTTATCTATATATGTCGAGCCGACTGTGCTGACGTGGATCTGAGAAAACATCCTGGATTGGAAAGACTGTTGTTATTGTAACAGGATGGATTTTGAGTCAAGTTCAGGTGCTTTCACTCCAAGCTGACACCTTCATTTGTGATTGTTGCGGTAGGTGATAGGATGTGTATATCTGCACCGGTAGTGAACATTTTCAGTGTTGCAGCCAGTTCTTGATTGGAAATGTAAGTTTTCATCGGTGAATCAGCCTTTTGGTTTAACCTGTGCTGTGTGGAGGAGTGTGTGCCTGCATCTATGGTTTGAGAAAGTGACCGAAGCCACGTCAGAGAGACTGATACCGGCATTGCCTGTGCGTGACAATGATACTGTGAAACAGTTATTTATTTACTCGCCATTCATGAGACTGTTTACTGTAAGACTTGCGCACATGCATCTGCATTTATCTGTGGAACCAAAGAGTATTTTAGTCCACTGTTCTTGTCTTCTTCTTCTTCTTCTTCTTCTTCTTCTTCTTCTTCTTCTTCTTCTTCTTCTTCTTCTTCTTTATTTCCGGTAGCGGGCCGCCTCTCCAAGCCATGGAGAATGTGTACCAGCGTCATTTAACGTCACCATCAGCATCATTTGATGTCACGTTCGCAGGGAGCTGTTCGTACCCATAACAGCTGTACAAAATGTATCACACAATCTTTTCAAGGCAACAGGTAGAAATATGTGTGGACTCATTCTCATCACTCATTAGCATTAAAGAAATGTAAAATTATTAGTTTATTTTTTCTCAAATCTTGCCCTATGCTCCTTTAAGGTATTCATGGACACAAAGAGAGAATTCTGCACTGAAATCCGTAAACAGGAGGTGAAGACTAGCATTAAACATTCTGTATTCATTAAAATGTTATAACTATGTTATAACTTAAACATGCTTTCTTTCTATTTCACGTTGAAAATATCCCACGGTTCCTGGACCATGTGGATCCATCCCATCCATCCCAGCCATTTCTACCTTTGTGAACTCTCTGATGCAAAACTGACAAAGCAAACTCAGAAGCACCTCAGACACTTTTTTTTTTTCACATCAACCCTTAGGGTACAATAAATAATTGTAAATAATACATGTACATCCTGTGAGACATTCCTGTTGTATCACCCTGTGAACAATAACCTGAGGCATGACAACGAGACGCTGCATGGGGACTGCCAGCATTTTATTGATGTCATTGGGTCTCTGCTGAAATGCTGCTCCAAGCAGGTCAGCAAAAAGATTACCCATGCAAGGTAAGTGTAATTGTCTGCTCCCATATCAGTGGTTTAATCCAGTGAAATGGGATCAATGGGCCAAGTAATGAATTGGATCTTCATTCCAATTCAAATGCATGACATGTTTACGTGTTTTCATCTATTTTATTCTCTTGTTCTTTCAAAATAAAGGAAAATAATAAAAAGGAATTTAAAATCTGTATTTAAAAACATTGGGGATGGGACCCTATGTGGGGGGTCGCCTGAAATGTCTAGAAATAAAATGCAAATAAATTACTGACTAAAATTACATTGGCTTAATTTTGTAACAAAAAATAAAATAAAATGATATATATATATATATATATATATACTTTATGACATTATATTTCAGTTAAAATGCCCAATACACAATTCAATGACTTTTTTTTGTCATTATGAGCATGAACATAACGTTCCCAAGCTTTCCATCAGGCCCTTAAAGAATAGAAAACAAGAATTAAAGTGATAGTGATGACTATGGTGAGTCGACATCCTCCAACATGCTTCCTCTTCAAATGTGAATGCATGACAGATGTGCTCTAGTGATGGATAGAATAGACCTTTATTGATCCCCAGAGGGGAAATTTACATGTTGCAGTAACACAATAAAAAATAGCAGACAGTAAAAAACTGAAATAAACACTAACATAAGATAATAGAGCAAACAAAAACAAAACACAACAAAGGAATTGTGTTCGGGGTGGGGGCCAGTGTGGCTACAGTTATTGTGTAGTGTTTTTGGCTGAAGTTGCTGCTCTTGGTCCATAGCTCCTCATAGAGGGTGAGAAGAGTTGTCCAAATTGGCTTTTTTCCCTCGTCCTCCTCTCAGTTACTTTCTCCAGGGAGTGTGCTCGGCTTTGCAAAACTTGCAGCTTTTTTTTTTATTTATTTTTTTTTTCAGCGAGTCGAGGGTGAAATGCTCCCAGACCTTTGACACTTTGGGTTTAATTGACTGTCCTCTATACCTGTTGTCTCCTGCTAGTCACTGTAATGAGCGCTCAACTCTATGTTCAGCTCTTTCCATAACCGTCAAAAAAGAGGGTGATGATGTAACCGACACTTCAATTTGTCTGTGACTAATTCTGTTCTAGATTTTTGTCAACACCGTCGACTAATCATTGCATCAATTATTATTTCTCCTACGCCTAGTTGAACACACACAAGTCCAAATGTGGATGTCAATATTAGTCAAAAACTTTTGGCCGAAAATGGTCCAAGAGGGTTTGAGATGGAGGACGTAAGTGTGATTTATGTTTCTTTGTCAGGTTGACGCTGTAAATACGTGTAGCCCTCCGTCAACACAAACCCCTACACTGCGACCCATGGCTGTGCATAAGCAGCATGAATTCAGCTTCAGCACAGGTTTCACAGAGATTCTCAGATCTTCATTGACTTTATTTGATCTGCATTATAAAGATCATTACTTGGATAGGATTAAGAAGAAATGATTCGAGCTGCAATGAAAGCACACAGAACACAGAGCAGGAAAGTAGAGTAGAGCTCACGGAGTCCCTGTAATAAAGCACAGAAGCTGCTCGTCATCAATATCTTAAATGCACTAATGAGAAAACATTTTTAATTTGACTCTCTTCCAGCAGCTCAGCCGGTGATAAGCCTGTACAATATCCTGTTAAACATTTTATTTTATATTGTGAATTGTTGGAATGTCAGCGCAAGATAAATATTTTCTGATTTTTAATAGATTTATTTTTTGAAGCATTCATATTAATTTACACAATTGTCATGTTTTTTTTTTTTTTTTTTTTTTTTTTTTTTTTTTTTTTCTTCTTTTTTTAAAAGTGAAATTCTAACTTGTCTGCACATTCTGTCGAAGGTTAACACTACAAGAAGTGCAATCTTTTAACAGCAATGCATATTTTGTTATTGCAATTAAATAAATTTATTTATTTCATTGCATAATTGTGACCATCACCAGCCCTCCCTAGGGAAGGGTAAGAAATACTTTATTAAAGGGAGGATGTAAAAAAAGAGAGGGCAGTGTTACACCAAGGTGAGGGGTTGGAGAGGGGTGGGGAAGTTAACAGGGAAGAGGAATACAAGATAGGAAATGGAATGGGTGGGGAGTAGTCGCTAGATTTCAAGTGATGCGATGTGAAATTGTGGTTGTGTATATTGTGCTTATTGTTGAGTTATCAAGCCAGTTTGGTGACCAGTGTGCGGCTTAGGAATAATGGTGGTGGCTGTGAGCAGAGGAAGAAGTGAGTGGAAATTCCATAGAACAGGTATTTGGGAACAACGTGTCTGTGGTTGAGCCCAGTATGAGTGTTATCCCACAGCCCAAGGCCAGTGCATCCATGACAAATGTATTTCCAAGAACCGCCACTGCAAAACCCACGAGCCGCCCCCGGGCCCCGGAAGCAGCCAGGCCAGCAGCAAGAGCGGGCAACCCGGGGGCCCCCGGCGACCACCACACGGCCAAGCAGCCCCCCGAACGCCCCCAAGATCCCAAACCGAGAGGCGACCATCGCCCCCCCCATACACACCCGAGAAAGCCCCAAGGAGCCAAGGACCCAGCGCACCACGCCACCAATCCAACCCCCAACCCCCAGACCCCCCACCCCATCCCCCCCCACCCCCCCCACACCCCCGCGCCCAACCCCCCGAGGGGAGGGCCCAGAGAGCTCCCCGCCCGAGACCCCAGCGGAGGAGCCAAAGCCCACGCCCAGCAGACGACCAGAGCCACGCCGAACGGGCAGCCGGCGGGCACCCGCCGCCGGGCCCAGAGCCAGCAGGGACCCGACCCCAGGCCAGAGGGACCCGGAATGAACGCAGCACCAGGAGCAGCCCGCCCAGGGAGGACGACCACACCCCAAGCCGCATAAGGCACCAGGGGGCCGCCGGGAGTCTCCCCGTCGGCCCCCAGGCACCCCAACCTAGCCCCCCATGGCGCCCCAAATCACCAATTGTTGATGTCGCCCGCGCCACGGGCTTTAGTTTTTTTATTTATATATTTTTTTTTTTTTTTTTAAAAGCCAGGGCCCCCTCCAAGGGCCAAGCCAGACCGCCTTGTGCATCCCCAGCACCCTGCCTCACGGGGCACTGCCCAAGCAGGGGCCGTACCATTAGGTATGCAAGGGCGCGGCACGCGGCACCCGCCCCGAAAGACCCCCGCCAGGACCGGCCCGGCCAGCCAGCCAATCACCCCGGGCCCCAGGAGCACCCCCCGGGACCAGGACCCCCCAAGGGCAAGTCCCCGGGCCAAGCCCCCCGGGACGCACCCCCCACCCCCGCCCAGGACCCGGCCACAGCCCAGCAGGACCGCACAGCCCCGGACAGCCCAAGGCCAGCAGCCCAGGGCCCGCCGCCCCCCGGGCAGCGCCAGCCACGGAGCAGCGCCACCCACCGGCCCGCGAGCAACCGGCGATCCCCACCGCGGGGACGGAGGCACCCCAAAGGCACACATCAAGTGCGGAACCGCAGCCCCGAGCCAAAGATGCCCCGGACCCACCCACCAGTCCGCAGATGGCAGGACAGACCCACCAGGCGGCCGACAGCAACCTCCACCACCGGAACAGCCGGCGCCGCCCCCCAGTAAACAGCATCGCTCCGAGGCACCTAGCAACCCCGCCCCAACCCCGGTGAGGACACCAGCACACCCCCAGCACACCCACCCCCCAAACCGGCGAGGCAGGCCGCCCCAGGCCCGCACACCGCGGGGCCCGCCCCCAAGGCCACCAGCCGACGAAACAAGCACCAAGCCTCACCCAAGGGGAGGAAGCGTCCCCGCGCTCCACCAGGCCGACACCGCCCGGAAAGACCCCGCAAGGAGAGACCCCAGCAAAGCCCCCCCGAGACCCACCGCCACGCCCGACCACACCATCCTGATGTATTTTCACTCTATGTAGTGGCCCAGCCACCAACAGAGGGGCCAGGCCCCCACCGGAGAGGCTCAAATATGTGAGCCAACCCACCACCCTGTTATGGTGCCTCTCCATTCCCCAATGGAGAGGCACTTCCCTATCCCCTGTGTGAGTGTGTGTGTTCAGTGAATGTATGGGGTGTAATTAAAAGAAGGGGGATGGAGGGGAGCGGTGCTCCCCATCCTACCTCTGTGGATATACGTGTATGTGGTGTAATAGGCCGGAGGGTGTAAGTGAGGGTACACCCTCCGGGGGGTGGCATGTTGAGGTGTGATTAAAATTGGAGGGATTAGTAGGGTAACTAGAGGTGGGAGTGCCGCCCCCACGCCACTACATAGTGACACAGGTGGCGGCCCCCTCCACCCCCAGTCCCACCATCCAGCCCCCCAAGGGTTGGGTATGGGTGTGTGGTGCATATTGTGAATGGGCCAGACCAGCTGGGAGTGAGGTGAAGTGTACATGTAGGAGGACTGTCCGGTGCGAGCCGGGCCCGTCCGCGTGGCGGGCCACGCGAGATGGTAGATGGTGCAGACGGGCAAGCGGCACTGTGGGCCCCGGAGCAGCAAAGCCGGAGACCCCCCCCACGGCACCCCCCAGACTGCGACGGCCCCGCGGAGCACAGCGGCACCCCCCACCCCCGGGCGCAGCCAGGCACCAACCCCGTCCCCCGGTGCCCCAGGGAGCGACCCCCACCGCACGCCGGCCCAGAGCGACGCCCCCCCGCCGCCAAGGAGAGCGGCCGAGCAGGGGGGAGGCCCGTGCCCGCACCAGGGCCAGCACAGGCCCACCCGGCGCCACGACACAACACCCTCCACCGGAAGGCGGCCCCGGCCCCCCCGACGAAAGACGACACCATCCACCGCCAAGCAGGGCCACCCCGCCAGCCACGGACCGGCAAGCCCGAGTACCGAAGCACCCCCAGCCCGGTACCGCCATCCCACACCAACGGCGCCAGAAGAGCCCCCCCCCCCCCACGGAGGGGACCCCCGACGACCCACGCACCGGCACGAGACACCCCCCCGACGCCAGCGCACCCCGGACGACAGCGGGCCCCAGGCCACCAGCCCCGCCCCACCCAAGGCTGCGCAGCGCCGCCACGAGCCGCGGCCGGTCCCCAGGCAGATGACAGGAGAGCACGCCCCCGGACACCCAGACCACGGATCCACCCCCGGGACACCCCCGCCCCGGAATGGCGCCCACGGCGCCCGGTGCGCCCAGCCAGCAGACCAGCCAATCCCGACGCGGATCCACCAGGCCAAGAGCCACGCGCCGCGCCCCCGCACACCCACCCAACACGACCCCCGGGGAGGCCCCATAGCACCCCCCACCCCACACCCCCAGCCGTACTGGCCACACCGGAGGGGGGCCCCGCCCGGCCCGTCACGCAAGCGACATCCCTGGCGAAGGCGCGCCCCAGGGAGCCAAGCCGAGGACCCGCAAGGGCCGACGGAGCAACCCACGGCCACACCCCGCCACCCAGCAACCCAGGAGGCAATCGCCGACCCCGGGCAGCAGCCACCCCCAAAGCCGCCCACACCCCGGATCCCCCCGGACCGGAGCCACGGACCCCACCACCCCAGGCCCCCCAACGGGACCACCCCCCAGCCAACCCATCCGGCACGGCACCGCCCGCCCCCCAGGCGGGAGCAACAGCCCCCCCACCAGCCCCCAGGCAAACGGGAGCCCCCCAAGCCCAGCCCAACCGGATGGCGGGCGCAAGAGCAAAGGAGGAGGGGGGGGGAGGACGAGACAGGGGGACAGGGAGCAAGGGGAAGGAGCGGCAGAGGAGCACGCAGGGCCCCAGCCCCAGAGGCCAACCAGATGCGCATGCAAGGGGCAACAGCGCCAAATCGAACAGCCCTGGGACCCTGTGAACACCCAGAAGGAATGCACACCCGCGCCGAGGCAGCCAGGCACTCCGGCAACCCTCCCCAGCCAACCCGGCCAGGACTACCCCAGAGGCCCAAGGGCGGCCCAGGCCTACAGTTGGACTAGTGCGTTAGTAAAAAGTGGTGCTGGCAGTCGCTTGCAGGCTAGATCATGAGGCTTTAAAAATTTAGATTTAATGCAATTAAAAAAGGAGTCCAACGCTCCTCAAAGCACATTATTTTTTTTTGTTTTCTGAGAGCAGACATCTTTTCCATGGAGATAAATTCTATGAGGAGATTTTGCCATTGGTTTATGTTTAAGGATTTTTTGTCTTTCCAATTTAGTAATATTGTTTTTTTTGCTATGGCTAGTGCCGCAAGGATTGATTGTGATCGGTTTGCGGGAAGTTGAAGCATTGTCAGGTCTCCTATCAGACAAAGATTTAGAGATAAAGGAATTCTGCAGTCCAAAATGGAGGACAGTTTTTCAGTAATTAGAATCCAAAAGTGTTGCACTGGGGAGCAAAGCCATAAGGCGTGTAAATAGGAATCCGCTGTATTCTGGGTGCACTGAGAGCAGATGTCTGTTGGGGAGAAGCCCATTTTATGCATTTTCTGTTGGGTAATGTGGGATCTGTGGAGGACCTTGTATTGAATTAGCTGAAGATTTGTGTTTTTCGTCATCTTAAAAGTATTACGACAAATTTTTGTCCAGAAATCAATGCTCGGGGTGATTGAGAGTTCGGCCTCCCACTTAGCGATTGGTAGGTAATTACAGTTGGTGATCGAGAGAGCTCTGTATATTTTTGAGAGTTTTTTTGATTTTGTTGAGATTTTTTTCATATATATAGCCAGTTCTGGAGGTTGTAAAGTAGTTAAGTCTAGTGGAGTAGTTTTCTTTATTGTTTCTGTTACTTGTAAGTACTGTAGAAAGTTACATTTATTTATACCGAAAGCTTGGGTTAGATTATCATATGTCCTAAGCTTGTCATTTTCAAAGAGGTCTTGGAGATGAGTGATTCCACTCTCTTCCCATGTCTTCAGATAAAGTGGTGTTTTTTTATTTTTAAAGTCGGGGTTGTGCCAGATTGGAGACAGTATACTAGTTTTTAATTGAACATTTGTGATGTCCAGGGCTTTCCACCATGCAGTCAGTGTGGAGGCAATTAGTGGGTTTTTAAAGCAGTTGTGATGTTTGAGGGTCGCAGTGATAAAAGGGAGATCAGAGAGTTTAATGTGTTTGCAGTCTAACTGTTCTATTTCTAGCCAGGTGTTGTAGTAATCTTTTGGTTTTAGCCATTCTGTTAAATATAATATTTGGTTTGCTAAGTAATAATGCATGAAATTAGGGGCTTCTAAACCACCCTCGTCTTTGTTTTTTTGAAGGGTTGAAAGGCTTATTTTAGGTTTTTTATTTCTAGCATAGAATTTTGTAGTTGCAGAGTCTAATCTTTGAAACCATTGTTTTGGTGGTTTTAGTGGTATCATTGAGAACAGGTAGTTTATTTTAGGTAAGATTTTCATTTTAACTGAGGCTATCCTGCCAAGTAGTGAGATGGGGAGATTGTTCCATCTCCGCAGATCTTCTGTGACTTTGTCCAACATCGGATCATGATTTAGTTTAATTAATTCATTTAAGTTTGGTGATATATTTAAGCCTAGATATCTAATTGTATTTGTGGTGGAGGGGTGTTGTGGATTTTGGTTTGCAGGATTCCATGAATTTTTTGTCAAAGGGAGGATTGATGTCATGTTTTAACTCAGTGAGGTTAGTACACATTTATATCCAGAAATGCAGATGCACAAATGCATAAATGCAAAATATTTTCATTTCATTTCAATCCCCTCGTCAATATTGCTGCTCCTCAGAGATGGGTTAAATGCAGAGGACGAATTTCATATATGTAACAACATATGACCAATAAAGGCGAAAGCCCCGATTTATTATTGGTACTTGTATTTTCCTCCTCAAATTTCTCTGAAGCAGTCCTTTAACCATTCGAGGCCCCTCTGGCCATGCCTGAATTACCCCAGGAGCTGTTTTGACCATTTTAACAACTTGTCTGTATATTAAATTAAAAAAATAAACTAAGTGCCTGCTGCCTCTAAACTAAAGTTTTTAGAGGCAGCATGCTTATCGCTGTCTCTCCGACTGTCACTAGTGTCTTGTACCTCTAATGAGGCATCAATGAAAAGAATCCCACCTGAGACCAGTAACATCATTAGATACAATATTTCCTCTCACTGCATATTTCACTTTTCCTGGAGCGTGCCCCCTGTGTATACGCTATGACAGTTCACTTCTTACCTTAAGCATCCTCATTGATTCTACGCCGTGGTCTTATTCCAGAGATATGGAAGCACAGCATCTCGACACAGGTCTTTGTTCAGCTCCTTCTGATCAACAGCAGTGATGCAAAGCCGATCATACATTTTACCTGAAAAAAAAAAAAAAAAAAAAAAAAACTCATCTTGATCAAAGTGAATTAGAGGGAGACCAATAAAAAAGATTCGAGGACCAAAAGAAAGTCTTTGTAGTGACACATGGAACAAGGTGTTTCATCAAAGGAAAATGCAGATTGCAATGAATACGAACAAAATGTAAGAGTATCAAACACTCTTGACAATAAGAACTCGAACAGAATGTCTCCTAATGAGAAGGAACAAAACAGAAGCGCAGACATTTTATTCTTGCAAAGGCTCGGCAGGCGGCACATTGTTAGACAGGGCCCGTGTCAGTGTGTTGACTTTTCCTGCTGGAGGTATTTATTCCTTGCAAGCTCCTGCCGTGTGTTTTAACAAGGTTGTAGCTCTTTGAAGCCTCCTCCTAAACCATAGGAGCCGGGGCGGCCACAGTCTATAAACCAGTCCTCGCTGTGCATGTTTGTATAGGTATGTTTCTATCTGTTGTCTAAGACAGATATAGACGTTCTAAAACCTATAAATTAAGTTAAATATTGTTTTTCACTGTCAAGCGTTAATGGCATTTTTATGCTGAAGCTTTAGTCAGTTGTAATAGGAAGCTTTTATCGCTCGGTAAATAAGTGTCAAAATCTCTCAATGTAGAAGCTTTGAAAACATGTTTATTTTTCCCCTTTCATTTTCATTTACAACTGAAGCCGACTTAAAAACAAGTCTCGGCGACCGTGGCTCAGGTGGTAGTGGGTCGTCTTCTGATCGAGAGGTTGGGGGTTCGATCCCAGTACCTGATTATGTGTTGAAGTGTCCTTGGGCAAGACACTGAACCTTAAGTTGCTCCCAGTGGTCGACTAGCACCTTGCATGGCAGTCCTGTCCCACTGGTGTGTGAATGTGAGAGTGATTGGGTGAATGAGCTGATATGTAAAGCGCTTTGAGACTGCATCAGTGCGGTGATAAAGCGCTATATATAATCAAGTCCATTTACCATTTACCATTCATATGGAGCACGTGAAAGACAAACTTGTTCATGTTAAGTAAACAAATAATTTATCCAATCATCTTCTGTGCTATAGCAGAGTGTTTGTGTATAAAAGCAGCTAGAACATTTATTTTATAGTCTTTTGCGATACAGAGAGCTAAAGAAAAATAATAATATGAATAAAGAAAGCATTGTGGTGTCTTTGTGCAGAACTTAAAACATTTATACCTTTAAGTTCCGATGAATCACACAACTTCTTTTTCTAAAGGTCACTGAGATCCAGAACTCTTCTTTTTTTTTAATCTAATTACTGCAGATACCTTAAAACAGGACTAACCTTTCTATAAAACAATATCACTTTCCGTCTTCTCCATGATGGAGGGAATTTTTCTCTGTTGTTGCCTGAGCCACGCTTGACCGCTAAAGGTCATGAACTTCTGAGAATTAACCGCTGAGACCCCTTGAATGATTGTCTTTCTAACGTACTTTTCACAGCTTATTTCTACTTTAGTATTAAAAAATCAAGATACCAAAATATGTGATTGTTTATGGGTGTTAACAAATTATTAAAAGATAATCAAATATAATAATAATTTTGCAAATTACAATAAAAACAAAGATGAGTGCATTGCCATGAATCTGACGATGCGATACGATTCACGATTTGGATGTCGCAATATATACCGATACTAAACAATATGATATACATTGAAATATATAGCAATATCAATAGTTACATATTTCACTTTTACAAGTACAAAATGGCATGAAATACAATTTTTTTTTTTTTAAATTGCGAGAACAAGTAAATGGTAACTAACTGTTTTTAAAGTACCAATATCAAAAACAAGTAGTATGTTTATCAAACTGTCAAATTCCATTTTTCAAAAAAAGTTAACTTTTGCTTCTGCAACAGATTCTAATTCTGTTAAGTTCTTAAAATTCTTTAAAACAAAACAAAAGTAACCAGATCCATCTATAAAAGTGCCCAGCATGTTTCTGAAAATAAAGTGCAATCTACTTCCAAGCTAAAATGCATGGAGGAGTGAGGTAGTTTAACAAGGTCTGATGTGGTTCACTGACACCTAGTGACAGGGCATTTACGTGTTAGGCATATGGAAATAGCGCAATTAGTTAGTTTTTTGTAAAAACCATGATTAAAAAAATCTATTTTTAAAACTTTTTGGATCGATACATACTGTAATCGGTGAAATATTGTGATATAATGCTGAATCGAGTGGTAATTATTCATAGTTTCTACATAAGGTGCAAAGGAATAAAAAAAAAATGTAGCAGTAGTATACTTAACTTGAAGTTTTATACATAGGGCTGACATTACACTGTCATTATCTGTCATTAGCATGGGTAAGGTGTCATTAAGGCTGTTATTAAGTGGCGTTTGCTAAATTATGACACCTTTGGAGCAATGTTGGCATTTTTTGAGTTAGGTGGAGGAATCTAGTGGGGTTTGGTAGAGTTAAGGTTCTGGGATAGGGTAACGAACAACACTTAATGTAGCTAATGAGAATACATTGGCCTAGATCTGTGCACTGGACAGAGACTTTTTATGTCACTCATGGCTGTACTGCATCAGTGACACAACATTTCTCCTGCTCATTGTTATTAATTTCACATTCTTGCTCTCTTGTTCTATAATAAACCATAAAGACAAAACGCTGTTTGCTTGAAACAAGATTGTAAGCTGAATCATCATTACCATTGGCTTTTCCTTTTAAATAGCTCTGTGTTCCGGATGCGCTCTTCTTGCAGCCTACAGCCAAGGATGTGGGTGTGTGTGTGTGTGTGTGTGTGTGTGTGTGTGTGTGTGGAGACCTTGGTTGAAACTGTGGATACTGTAAAACCACTTTTGTGAGGCACCGATGTCAGCAGTTTTCTAAAGCAATTTTTAACAACGGGTGAATTTTTCATTGCCTAAGACTTGTGACTCTGCTTGGTTCTGTAGCCTCGCTGTGATGGAGGGCAGGCCTGAAGGTCCAGACTGCCGAGGCTTCCTCACATTTATGCGTGAACATAACATAACATTTGGAGGCAGCAGTAGCTCAGTCTCATGCTCAGTGACATGGGTTGGAAACCGGAGGGTTGCAGGTTCAAGTCCCAGTGCGGACCAAAATACAGAAGTTGTTCTGGTAGCTCTAAAGCACTGCTGAGGTGCCCTCGAGCAAGGTAACAAACCCCAACACTGCTCTGGTAAAAATAGCCCCACTCTGACGTCTTTCCATTAATGCATGTCCACAGATCCTGTTTGTGCACGTGTGTGAGAAGCATGTGCCTCAAAATAATAATAATAAATAATAATAATAATAATAATAATAATAATAATAATAATAATAATAATAATAATTATTATAATAAATACCAAAAAAAAAATTAAATAAGACATAAACACGTCCCCAAATGCGTTTACATATAGCTCTACCAGGAGCTATACCAAATACATGAGATATTTATCACCCTTTTGTTTTTTATATTGAATAAAATAAATTAAAAACACATTTTTGCAAAATGAGTGACAAATGACCGATGCTTGAATCCAGAAAATGTTATCAATCTGTACGTGTGCATGCATCCAAGCACTGGGGAAGCTATGCTAATTAACTATATCTAAATCTACAGTTGTCAAAAGTATTATATACTGAGAACCTACAGTTGAGTAAATCACAGGTTGGTTCACTTCTAAATTCCAGCAGGTTCAGGAAAATGGAGCTCGTAGTAGCGACTCTGTATAGAGAATATGACCTCCAGCCCACACAGACACTTCTTTAGTAGGAAAAACAGCATAAAATATATTTATTCAAGCAGCATGTTGCATCCTGAGTGATTTCACTCTATCTCAGCATTGTTATATATTAATACAACCTTTAACTCAAATATGACCCAAATAAAATATTGTACAACCAAAATTTAGGTAAATAAACAAAAGTGTATCTGTTATTTTCAGACTCTTGTGTGTGTCTTCATTGACAGCTTGTCCATCTAATTATCCTGGATTGCATCCCTGCTGAGCTGGAAATTACAAGGAGATGGGTCCCTTTAGGATTGGTTGAGCCTCTGTGTGCTGACCAGTGAAAAGGAGGAGAGATGACGCTGGCTGACGCACGGCGGGGCAGAGAGAGGCATGTACTGGTGCCATCCTTCACTCATCAGCAGTTAGGAAATTGTGTGACAATTCGTTCGTAAGAAACATTTGAGCCGCCGTATTTTTGTTTGGTTTATTTATGATCTTTATTCTAACATGTGTAATTGTAAATAAATAATTACAATTGTAGGTTCGTGTCCATGTGTCTGCTTGAGACCAGGGAAGGTGGCACATCATCATCTTACGCTCCAGCACTCCTAGGCTGGGGCGTAACAAAAGCAGGAGTTCACTTGTGACGTCATTTCCTATCTTTTAATGGGCTAACAAAAAAATACCTGAGATCTCAGTAAAAAAAAAAAAGGAAGAGGCACCAAAATAAAATAGAAACTTCTTGGTTAGAGTGTACAGAAAATTATAATACAGTCTCAACTTCCTCGTTTCATAGTCCATTAGTTGTATCAGCATCCCAATCCTGAATCTAATCATGGAATTGATTGTCTGGTCTTTCTTCGCTTTTGGTCAAATTTCTCTACTAGAAGGATGGGCAATGGGAGAGCTCACTAGTCCTGAGGATGTGGAAGACGTCCACTACTAGATTGGAATGTATGACATCAGGTTTTCTGCTGATTGGATCTGGCATTTTCCTGAATTATCGTAAAATTGGATTACGTTGGCAGCACTATTGGAAGCGGCAGTTAACGACGAAAGGAGCCAAACTCTCCGAACTCTCTCAGATGGATTCCACCGTGGAACTTTAAGAGGAGGATAGTTTGTCTCACAGGATATGGCCACACTATTGGATTACTTATCAAACTGACCAGGAACAGTAGGGCTGGCAGCCATGTTATGGCTAGCCCGCCTCAAAACACCTTCTATATTCTCATTCGCCCCCCCCCCCCCCCCCCCCGAATGAACAGCCTGTGGTCTGTTTTCTTCTCTCCAAACTCTCCAAAGACGGAATGTTGATAAGATGCTCTGACCTTACCCTCACTTTTCATGTACACCTGGGCCCAGCTCTGCCAACGAACTCTCGAGGTCATCTCTATGTGAGAGTCAGCAGCAGAGTGAGTAAACAGGCTTATCTCAATGAACACTTTCACTCCTCCTACATCACCACATATCCTGTCTTTGTCCCCGTCTCCTCTGGCTCCACCCCTCCTCCCTCCCAGCAGTTGGGCAGTAGGAGGCATAACCCTAACCCAACCCAATAAACAAATAAAAAATGTCCATTCACTTTAAAAAGAAAATTTTTTTTTTTTTTAGCAAAGATTAATTTTCCGGTAGTGTGCATGTGCGCACATATACAATATCAGTACGAAGTGAACTCAGTACATTACACCGGTGTACCAGGTGCGTTTAAGGACAGTGGGGAATTATAAAATAATTGGGTTACACACATTTCCTCTGTCCTTCTCAATCAATGTATGAAAACACACATTTACCTCTTCCTGTCCAGACTCCTTTTTAAATATGCAAATTACACTAAACAGGATTCCCTCTACATGGTCAGAAAATGACAGCACTTACCATAATGACATATTTAGCAAAATGCAAGACAGTGAAAATAATAATATGAATACATACACACAACATTCTGCATGAGGAATTTGGTCTTAGTTAACAATAATTGTACAATCTTGGCAAAAACAAATAAAACAAAAAGAGAAATAGTAAAAAATTACAATATCAGAAAACCACTCTCCATGGCTTTAAGGTCACGCAGAGAACACAATGCGCCATTAATAATTGACATCTAGGACTTTGAAAGTGTAATAAATTGTTGTGAAGTAATGTATGTTAACATTTTGTCTATGACGAAAGAGAAATAGATCTTATATAATAAACAGTTATTTAAATCCACAGAGAACATTTGAGGAAGACGAGGAAGAGTTTGGACTCGATTGATATTCAGGGACTAGAGGACAGCTCAAATAACTTCAGGCGTTACCAACAAGCACGTCATTTCTTGGTTTTCTAAACAATTTATACAAGGACGTCTTCTATCATGGAACAGTGATTGTTTACCCCTAAGATAATATGTATTTTTTAAAGAGCAGTGTTTTTTATAGTTCTGTAATCCCTTGGAGCTGAGAAAACTTTCCTGCCCACTGCTCAGTCTCTCTCAGTCGATTTGACCACAGGGGACGAGAAAATTGTCAGTAATTTTGTTAAAGAGCAAACCAACACCTGCTTTTCTATTTTGCCATCACTTTGCTAAACAGTTTTCCTAGGTTGCCACTAATTAAGGATCATGTTGTTTGTCAGCTGAGGCAATGCCTCCAGCTATTTTCCAATTAGGGTCACGAGAAAGCTGGAAAGGAACTCTAGAATGCACGCACAGGGAGGAGAGTGAAAACAGAAAGCCAAAGAGAGAAGAAAGATGAAAAACTGAGACTGGAATATCACATAGAAGAAAAAAACATAAACGTCAAAGATTATTTGTAGCTCAAACACTGACAACATTGTTGGAGGTCCTTCATTTAAAACAGCGCTCTGTCCTGGTATCATTTGACCCTCACAGTATGGGTGACAGCATTAATCAACCAAACAAGAAATATCCAATACATAGTTCCCACGGACCAATAAATGTCACGTGACCTTTCCAGAGACGCCATCTTTGATGGCAAGCTGCTGTTTACTAAATTAAGTTTTACTCGCAAAATTTGAATATTTCAACCTGTTTGTAATGTTACTAAAATCATGAAGAGACAAAGTGATGTGATATGAGTGTAGTGTAACAGCATATCTAATGTGATGCTTTTTAATATCATTTTAATGCCCAAAGGCTATACTTTTAATGCCTCAAATGCAGAACAAATGTGTATATTTATTTCTAAATATTTGAAAAACATTCCATCAAACAGAGGAAGTTTTGGAAGCACAGTACAAACATCATTCCGCAATATGAATGGTTTTAAAGCCTCTTCTTGTTGAGGTTTCAACAACATATTGAGGTGAAGGTCAAGGGCTTCTTCGTGTCGGCCGCCATTGTAACGAGTGGTGATGTTGTATCTTGCCGTGGACGTGTGCTGCTGTATAGCAAATTGAGCAAGACCTTGTTTTCCACACAGTGTTGTTTTATTATATATCAGAAACATGAGAGCTTCACCACTCGTAACAATTGCCTTGCACACCGGTCTGAGTACACGCAGCCGATGTCGATGACATTAAAGTAAAAAGAGGAAGTAAACGAAGAAGAGTGACCTAATAACCATACCAAAATAAAAGAGGCACCACCTTGGGACGTTATACATTCAGAAGTGACTGTTACACCATGTTTGTTTTGATACTGCTTGGCGCAGGAGATATGACATTTTTTTCCTGTACGGCTCTGAAATGGCAGCGTTCCCATGCCCACAATCTAATAAAAAGTAAGGAAGTGGGCGTGGCTTCGCCAGGCTAGGGAAATCACAGAACCAGGAGAAAATCCACACAAGCAAAACCTCTAAACAGGAAGAAGCTAAAGTATCCACCCCAGGGTTTGAAACCAGCTCCGTCTGACTGTCAGGCAGACATTAAAAATATTTTTTTCATTAAATATGTATTCCTTGGGGGAGAACTAAATGGGAGCAGAAACTTTCAGCTTGATGCAACATAAAATGTGGATTCTGAGCTCTGTAAACAAGGAACAACGAGTAGTCCAGCATTTTGAGAGCGTAGTGTTCTGGGGGGATTGTATGGCACTACAAGCTCCTTGAGATAGGCTGGTGCCTGTCCATTTAGGGCTTTATAAGTGAGAAGAAGAATCTTGAATTCTATTCTATATTTTATGGGAAGCCAATGCAGAGAGGCTAATACAGGAGTAATGTGATCTCTTCTCCTAGTTTTAGTCAGTACACGTGCTGCAGCATTTTGAACCAGCTGAAGTGTCTTAAGCGACTTGCTCGGGCAGCCTGCTAAAAGAGAATTACAATAATCCAGTCTAGAGGTAACAAAAGCATGGACTAGTTTTTCGGCGTCGCCCTGAGACAGGATAGATCTGATTTTAGCAATGTTACGGAGATGAAAGAAGGCAGTTCTTGAAGTTTGTTTTATGTGAGAGTTGAAGGATAAATCCTGATCAAATAGAACCCAAAGGTTTCTAACAGTTGTGCTTCGTGCCAGAGTAATGCCATCTAGGGTAGTTAGGCTAGCATAGGTTTCTCTAAGGTGTCGTGGGCCCAGTACAATGACCTCAGTCTTGTCTGAGTTGAGAAGAAGAAAATTTTGGTCCATCCAGG
The DNA here is from genome assembly GCF_900634775.1 of Gouania willdenowi. Classification (NCBI taxonomy): domain Eukaryota; kingdom Metazoa; phylum Chordata; class Actinopteri; order Blenniiformes; family Gobiesocidae; genus Gouania; species Gouania willdenowi. The sequence goes on from NC_041053.1 coordinate 14,948,480, forward strand.
CCCTAATGTCCTTTAGACAGGCCTCAAGTTTAGATAGCTGATTTGTCTCACCTGGCTTCATTGATACATACAGTTGGGTATCATCAGCATAGCAGTGAAAGTTAACAGAGTATTTTCTCATAATATTACCAAGGGGGAGCATATAGATACAGAAGAGGATTGGACCTAGCACAGAGCCCTGAGGAACCCCGTAGCTTACTTTAGTGTACACAGAAGACCTATTATTCACGTGTACAAACTGGTACCTATCAGATAGGTAGGACTTAAACCAGTTTAGGGCAGTCCCTGTGATTCCAAGTAATTTCTCTAATCTCTCTAGTAGAATATGGTGATCTATAGTGTCAAAAGCTGCACTAAGATCTAATAAAACCAGAACTGAGAGTCGTCCTTGAATGCACGTCAATGTAAAGTGCTTTAAGTGTCAATGAAAAGTGCCAGTGGAGGCCAATGTGTTGTCATCAAGCTCTGCAGAAGCATGATAACGAGCCTTTCAATTGATTCAGGTGTGTTGGAGCAGGGACACATCTAAAGGTCTCAGGAATCCGGTCCTCGAGGACTGGAGTTCGCCACCCTAATGATCAGTAATGGCTTTTGAAACTGTAATGTACTTTTTCTGTATTTTCAGGGAGGCTGTTCTTTCTCCTTTACAGAAACTGTAAGTCTTCTTAACATTCTTATTGTCAGGTTCTGTTTAGTTTGTGTTTAGCCCTTGTGTTATTCTGAATCTTTGTTTATTCTTAGTGTTAACTCTTGTCTCTGTGTTCCAGGGATTCCTGCTTGTGGCCCCACCCCCCAGTGATGTCTGTGTGCTTGGTTTTATACTGATGATCTCCCTCATGTTTCCACCCAGGTGTGGACCATTCTAAATCAGACCTCCTCCACTAGTTAGTTGAGTGCTTGAACACAGAATGTTTGCTGGGTCATTGTGTATTGTCGACCCTCCTCGTGTCCTGCTGTGTTTGTTCCCATCTCCCTGGTTTTCCTTGTGCCCTGTTGGATTTTGTTTTTGAGTTTGGAATAAACATGGACTGGTTCCAAGAACGATACGCCTGCCTGCTGCCTCCATCTCTTCCTGCGTTTGGGTCCACACCACCACCACTCCGTGACACTCATCACCACACCAATGACAATGTTATAATCAGAGAGGTGCTTCTTAAGCTTAAGGATGATACATTTTTTTCCTTAGGAATATTATGGCATAAGATGGCCTCATTGCTCTGGCTATGCTCTCAATAGAAAAAAAAAACTAACTTCATCACCAGTCACTGAGAAATGATCCACTCAGACAGACAGATGAGCAAATGACAATTGTCCATCCCTCCACTCACTCATCATTATACACTCACCTTAGAAACACGAACATCACTCCCTCACACACTGTTCATGTGTATAGATTCAGCTGATCATATATTGCTGTTGATTATTGTATTTGATATTTTTTTTTTTTAAAGCAAGCATGGAACATTATACAATTGAAAACTGTTCATTTACTTTTCTGTGAAACAAGTGATTTTGAGAAGGAGATTAAATCTTTACTGTTAATTTATAGTTGTGTCATGGCAAATTTGCGGTTGCCTTCATTTGGAAACATGATTTGTGCTCCGGTTTAATGATGAAGTCCAATCAAAGCATGATGATTTTATAAAAAAGGATTTATTATAAACTAAATTAAAGAGTACAAAAAAAGTGTGTGTGTGTGTGATGTGAATGTGAGTGAGTGTGTGTGTGTGTGTGTATCTGCATGTCAGTCCACATGTGAGTTTGAGTTTGGCCTTGGTCAAATGCAGCTTATGTGTGCGTAGGTGAAAGAATGTGAGTCGGCCATCTAAACCCTGTGAAAGGCATGAAACAAGAATCACATCTTAGGCACTGTTACAGAGCTCTGTTTATCAGAGCTTTGGTATGAGACCTTCAGCAGAGACTGTTTGTTGCTGGCACTGTGAATACAGCACAATCTGTCTGTACTGCGGGTAATCTAATCTAACATGATTTAGCAAAGGAGCAACGTCTCTGTTCAAAAGTACAACGATATAATGCAGTCATTGTGTATAAACACATGGCAAATTCTACACATGAACTCACATTTGATGATATAATGATTAATATAACAATTGCCATAACAGTTGTCTGAATGTTGATTTTTAATTCTTATACTAGACTCGGGAGAGAAATGTATTGTCACATGATCAACCCCCCCACCCCCAAGAATATTTGTCATCAGCACTGAAAAGCGCCAAATAAAATTAAATGCATTATTATTATTATTGTTGTCAATGAATCATTTATTTTGACTAAGTGGTCCTAACTGTGTACTATAGTTTTTATTTTATCATTTCTGGTCATCTGCCTGGTGTGAAACCAAGACTGACCTTTGTGTTCATAGTTCAAGTTCTAATTAAGACCATTTAGACCATTAACTTATTCAGTGCGAGCCATTTTCAGATTTTCTACCCCCTCAGTGCCAGCCGTTTTTGAGCATTTTGACTGATTTTAAAGACCCACAGAGTATTTTCTACTATGACTATCTGAAATCTGATAGCAGATTCTGAAAAATTGTAGCCTCTACTTTCATCAAAAAAAATTGTTTCTGGCTCGTTTTGTTCTTTTGTAATCAGCCGTTGAATTGAGCAAGTTTTACACAAATCTTCAGTTTCAGAGCAAAAAGCTGAGAAAACAACCTTTTTCTAAAAAAACCCTGTCAGTGACTTTAAAGCTTTAGTGACAACTCTAACATCTGAAAATTGTTTCCTTATATGAAAAAAATTAAATAAAAAAAAAAACCCACTGAGACCAGGCTTTTGATGGCAAAATTGTTATTATTTATCTGTCTGGGTCAGAGTTGAATGGATTTCTTATTGTATTTTAGCGTTCTTCCAAGTTTCTCTCCCGTCAGTCTGCACACGCAACTTCCTCTTCCTCCTGGACATACAGAGTGTCACTGCGCTCCCCATTTTTTTTATGGTTTTATCTCACCATCGCCACATTATCCATGAGTTCCACACATGCTCTGGTGCAATGTGCGCTGCTGTGCACTGCTGGGAACGTCAACTCTCGAATGTAGTGCCATTTTCTGTCTTGTAAACGCCTTTCCTCCTCTCCCTCTTAGCTCTGCGGAGCATGGATGATCTCTCATCCAAAGGTGCGCTGCTACCTCCTACATGTCAACTATTATTTTGCATCCCCCCCCCCCCCTCCTCCTCCTCCCGACACGCAGGGATGACCCGTTTGGCCCGGTTAGTTGATGGTTTTATCTCACCATCTCAACATTATCAATAATCCACTCAGGTCCACACATGTTCTGTGTTAGTTTGTGGAGCTGTGAGCTGCTGGATACGTCACAATATCACTCTGTAGCAACATAATCGAACTCGTTCCTGCTTCTTTCCTCCTTTGCTGGGTAGCATCAGTGGCTAATCTCACATCTAAAGGTGCACTGCTGCCATCTTCTGGGCACAGTTGGTCACTACAACACCCCACAGCTTAGATAGTGACGAGGGACCTCCGCCAGGGTATTTTCTAGTAATCCCCGGGAAAAAACGCAAATGACGAGTTATCTCGTCAATGGCACTGAGCGTTTCGATTTGAAATGAGTTTTCTCGTCAATGGCACTGAGTGAATTAAGAGAAAGCGTCGTCATCAAAGGCTGTTTACTGTTCCTTGCACGCTGGAGGTTCAATCTGTTCCACACATATCTAGCATACACAAACGGATGTAATTTCTACATATTACTCCGCGGCGGACTAATATGTGAGCGCATAGCCCTCAGCATTCCGTACGGACCTGTTTGTAACAGGTCACAGGAGTGAAGTAGACCGTTTTCACTTTTTTATTATTTTTATTATTATTATTTTATTTTTAATCCCCCCGCCCCGCACCCCACCCCTCCAGAGCTAAACACATGTCGAATCTGCCACCCGCAACTCCGACTAATAAAAAAATGTAAAAAAAAACTATGCAACTCATCACACACTCTGAAATACAGAGCCGAGCAGTTCACACTTAACTTTTGTGTCTGTGAAGTTACACCCATTTCTAGTGAAGCTACAAACAGGGAGGGAGGGGCTGAGCAGCCTCCGTCAGCTTCACCTGCTCGGAGTGTTTAATATGAACAACATCTCACCAGTTCTACAGAAGATCTGTGGGAACAAGTTTTGTGTTTTTGTGAACATCTAATATTCTGGACCCTAGTGGTGAAATAACTGATGTCTATTTATTTTTGTCTAAGCATCTGAAATAATATCATCAGGATAATTTAAATTAGGGTATTTTAAATTAAGTTGATCAAAACTTTGTAAATCTCCTCAGATTCAGTAAACCATTTATCCCAGAGGGGAAGTATGGTGACATTAATGCTGCTCCCATAAATACATATGTATGACATACGATTAGAAATAATGAAAAAGTCAGTACAATCTATAGCTACCTTTTATTGGAGCTTACACGTGGTTTTAAATTACACTTTTACTTTGACATTACTGTTTAATTATGGTTTTCTTTTTTTTATTATGCATTTTGTTTACTCATAGGAGTTGAAAACCATATATTTCTGAAAAATAAATAAATAAAATTTAGATAACATTTCTTAAAAAAAAAAAAAAATGTGGAAAACAAAAAAAAATGTATTTTATAGTGCCCTATGTAAGTTCTGTTAATGTTTGCCAGTTATTACAATTCAATTCAACTTTATTTATATAGCGTAGAATACAACAAAGTCATTTCAAAGCACTCAGCAATATAAAATTAATAGTAAGAAAAATAACCCTATGATGAAAAAGCACTGAGAACAAAGCAAAAGCAGTGGAGAAAGAAAGAGTGTCTGATATAAGGTAAAAGCATCATCAAAGAAAGCTTGAGAGGCTGGTCGAGACCAAAAGAGGAAAGAAACAAGGCACATGATGAAAACCCGGTAAAAGGACTATAAAACCTGTAGCTCAGCAGCAGTGGTGTTAAGTAACAAAGCAAATAACTGTACAAATGTTGGGTTCTTTTACTTTAACATCACAATTCTTAATATGTATTTTTGTTGTTTTTCACAAACCACAACTTGAATGGCGTCAATAAATCTTTTTTTTTTTTTTGCTTGAAGAAAATAGTGTATTTTGTCTTAGTGTACTCTTCAGAGTGTTCAAGATTGCTTAATTTACGTTTTTTTTTTTTTTTTAAATTTATGTGTTAAAAATAAAAAATAAAAAATAATAAAATCTCTGGAAGAGGATCCCGTACGATGGATTTTTTTTTTTTTTTTTTTTTTTTTGTCACCTTTTTTCAGGCCTTTGGTGTTTGCATGTCTGGGTATAGATTTCAAAAAAAGTCCAAAGGGGAATGCCACCAGACCCCCATACAAGATGCTTGTTAGTGCACCAAGCGATCCCTGTACGCTGTGAAAAATACCTGGTGAGAACCCTGGATTTACAACACTGGCCAAGTTATTCCATTAAATTACTTGAATTAATACCTCAGTAGCGTTCCATTCACACCATTGATACCAGAACTACCATAAAAGACACTGATGGGGTAAGAAAAGATGTCCAGACCAACTATTTTCAGTTGACCAAGCAGATGGCTTCCACAGGCCACAGCATCAGTGCTCTGCAAAAGACGTTTTCCTGTTAAGAACTGTATCAAATGATCAGTGGAGCCAAAAGTAATGTTCTAATATCTTGTGTTCTTTGACTTTCATGCCAATCTGTTCTGGGTTAATGCAGGTTGACAACAGTTGACACAGAAATGCATTAGCGTGATTTAGTGTGGCTGTTTTTGTCACTTACACACTAATGTACATTAGTGAGTGAGCCATCATGATAAATAATTTCACTGTACGACTTGGGTTTCATGGCTCATTTGGTTTCATCTCTTTTTTTCTTGGCACCCCTAGCAAACCAGAGTCAGCATCAAACAACTAAAAAGAGAACAATCTTTTTTTATTTTTTTTTATTCAATTGGATAGAGAAATATATGGCTTTATTTACAACAGCACTGTCCAATCATGATCGACCGTATCAAAAGCTGCACTCATAGAACTGAAACACTTTTTTGTTTAAGGCTAAAAGGTGATGATTAGTTACTTTCACTAAGTCCATCGCTGTACTATGATGGACTAAAAGCTCTGGTATAAATTGTTGCTGTATAGATCAGGGGTCACCAAATGGCACCCCCTGTATGTCGGGGTCTGGCCCCACAGGTGGCGCTGTGTGGACCCGGACCTACAGAAAAAAACTGGTGTAATTATTTTAAAACTAAATTTAGCGCTTTAGTTTAAACCTGCACATCTATCAGTCTTTACCATCGACTGTAAAAAAGATGCTTAACGCAGGCTCACGGGAAAGTGAAGCTGACTGGTTGCAGTATAGGTCATGAATCCCGCCTCCTCAATGATAAAGATAAAATACTCATCACATGATTTTTTTTTACAAACCTAAACTCTGCTGTGATTAGTTATTATCACCCTACTGTGTTCAAGAGCTCATTTTTTTCGTTAAGTTTGTTTTAAATGAGTTATTTGAGGTTGAAAAATGGGATCTGACATCATGTTACGATGATTGACAGCCGTGGGTCTTGCATAGCGCTCTTTGTAAATAGCATAAGCAGTTACATCGTGAAGGAAAGCCGAGACGCCATTAAACTTTTCCGTTTTTGTCTTTTTTGAGTTACTAGTACTAGTACTAACCTCTATGGGAAAGATACTTAAGTTTGTGATGTAGGTGGGCTGCGTAACTCATCAGGGCAGTACCCTAAATGGGCGGGGCTTGTTACCAAAGCCATTAGGATTTAATTAGATAGTGTCTTGCGATAACACGTGTTATGAATTTGCACTATACAAATAAAGATTGATTGATTAGTGAAGCTATTTTGAGACCTAATGGTCTTTTCAATGGCAAAAAAACAAAAAAAAACCAAAAATTAACAGAAGAAAGTTAATTTGTAGTTCTCTCCCTCTCTCTCTCTCGCTCTCTCTCTCTCTCTCTCTCTCACTCAGCATTACAATGCTAAATGTATAAATACTTCCCATGGGCACAGCACTAGTTCCTGTAATCAGTAGAGGTGAGGATGACAAGAGAGCAACGTAGCAGCTCCAGTGAGTGTTTAAAACAGCTGACTGACTCTGCTGCTGATGTAATAAACACACACCGTGGAGTAGCGTTTGTCTGACTCACAATCACAATAGCTGCCTAAATAGTCATGTGTTTTAATGTGCAGTGTTTTGGCTGAAAACAATAACAAGAGTGTGGATAGTTATAAAGCTGTGGCTTGAAGTCTACATCTACAGATACGCCCACTCATGCATATGCACGAAGGCCCCAAAACAGACTGAAATGACTTCTCAGAGGGCTAAAACTCAGGTGAGTTTGGGAAAATAAACCGCAAATACTATGTTGTTGTGGTTCTTAGAACAATAGCAGAATCCTGGACCTTTAAAAAAATGTAGCTGACTAAAAAATCACAAAAATCAGTTAAATCAACCAAATTATCACTTTCCATCCAATTACTTGTTATTTATCTTTCACTATAGGCCATAAGTATTGCCCACAGACAGCCAATTTTTGGGTGGTGTGACTCTAAGAAGGTAGATTTGTTCTGGTTTGTTAATTCTTAAGTCACTTACACAATAAAGCTTTTATAGAGATGCTGTGCCCACCTGCAGCTGCTTATTATAAAGTTGTTGAATGTCAGAAATCAGGGCTAACACTTGGTTTTTAGTGCAACATGCAGAAGCGGCTGTGGAGAGAGTAGCTGTAGGTTTGCTGCTGCTTCGGGCATGCTTTCCTTGCCTCCTTAGATCCCGTCATCAACCCATGCATTAGTCAAGCTTTGTGGCACTCTGACGTCTGCAGAGAGTATGTGAGCCAAGAAAGAATCCATCAAAAGTAATGGTATTGCTGTTTGCCCTCAGGGTAGCCATCTTTAATCCTTACCCATCATGCCTCTGCTATAAAGTATGCAATCCCGGCCCAGTTAGCAGGCAACAGGCGGGTCCCACTCAGCATGCATGTGTGCCTCATGTTCTATTTAAGAGACTCGAGGGGTTTGCTTAAGAACTTCCTCATTTCATTTCTCCTCTTTTTTTATTATTCCTCATCCACACGTGTCGTTTGGCAGATGTTGCCTTCTATCATACCCATGCTCTAGTTTCCTCTCATTCTCTCTTCTCTGTCTGATATAGACATTGCACTGCTTTACATGTTCTTACCTACAGACAATGCATTAGTTTTTGTTATTTTTTTTTTTTCATTATGGAGCATTATTGAGTTCTATTGAATGACAAAGTACATTTTTAAAGTACAAATACAATCAGTCAGAATCACTAAACCATATAGAATCACTGCATGAATTGCTCGCGGCAAAAAGATGATAGAAATCAGGAATCAGACACACGTGTACACACACACACACACACACACACACGATGTTTAACTTGAATCGTACCCTTTTCACCATTATCAGGGTGACCTTGAAATGATCAAACAACAGCGATTTAAAATATAAATAAAAATATCAGTCATTATGATTTCTTTATTGCATTGTATTTTGGTGTGTACATTCATATTATTTCTTTATATCAGTGTCGGGTCAACTACATTTTTCAATTACAAATACAACAATTACATTCTCAATAACTAAAGAGTGATTACATTTAATCGCAATTCATGAGTCTTTGATAAATAACCCCATGAAACGTAACCTTGCTCTTGTGTGTTTCTGTTAGCATCTCTAATGATAACAGGTCGATTTTGACCCATGTCTTAAATGAGCTGAAAAATACACTCAAAATATTGTTTTTGATTTCTTGCTTACCTTGTTAGACTTCCCAATCAATTAAAATATTGGTATGAATTCAAATTTTTGGTGTGGGCGTCTGAGCCTTTTTTCAATCAGTATACTCTTCGATTTCAATTTATTTTTTAAATGGTAAAATGTTCCTCATTAGAAGTGACAGGTACCATAGTTGGAAAATGTGATATGAAACATTTTTTAATAGTTGTTAACTATGTATGTATAGCCATATATTAAAGTCAATTCTGAACTCAAGTACAATTAAATTATGATCGCAACAACAACAACATATTGCTTCGAATACAATTACAATTATAATTATGTCACAATTATAATTCATTATCAATTATTTGGTAAAATTATCATCAAAATAAGTGACTGTTAGTGGAAAAACTTGATATGAAGCATATTTTATTCATTGTTGACTATGTATGTGTAAGCCATAGAACTGTACCATGGTTCCCCAGTTTTGTTTCACAGTTTTTTCAAGGGAGTCATTTTGCCATTCACATGTGTAACCCCCTCCAAAACATCACATTTTTCACCAGTCCTAATATGCATACAAATTTCCACAAGTTTTCAACATGTTTGGGCCCTCAAAAATGTGATCATTTCCTCTATAAGAAAAATAATAATAAAAACAAGGTGCATTACAATAGGGTCCTATGCACTGTTGTGTTTGGGCCCTAATTATCTGAACTCAATTACGATTCCGAAGCATACTTTTTCTATTCCAATTACATTACGTCATACGTGTAATTAATTATCAATTACGTGATTACAATTATATTTGACCCCCAACCCCACTTCATGTTACATTTATACAAAATAATAATAATTATAAGACATGCCTTTTTTGTTTTATCCTCTCTATATGTCCAACTCTCTATGTACAGTAAAACCATTTTGACCACAGAGGGCTACAAAAAAACATTTCCCTCTCATAAATGGCCTTAAAAGTGCAGCATTTAGTAAAAAAAATGAATGTGTTTTGATGGCATCTCTGTGTGAGCGGACAGGCTGTTTCCAGTGGATGTCTAATTCATTAGCCCCATTCTGTCAGGTATGCTTGCCACTTTGAAGTGGACATTTATTACATGCTGTTTTGTTTCCAGTTAGAGTTAATCACTTTCTATTAGAGTCAGGTCCTCTCTCATCCTCTGTGGAGCACGGCACTTACATGTGTGCTGTGACAGGATGTGAAAGTGAAGGAGGCACTGCTTTAAGGGCAGCCTGAGAGCAGCGCTGCCTTCACTGCCACATGACAGCAGCACTTAATTAAAGTACATAACAAGAAAAGCAGGAGGAAGGGGCAAACTGTTTCAAAGCCATTATGAAACACAGTGTTTGTTATGTTTGCTCCAAAGAATACTACTTCACCTATTGTCTACTTTTAATTTAAGTATAGGGACAAATGGGGCAGCACCATCACTTCTTTTTTTCCTTTTTCTCACACTTCTCTTCTCCTTCCACTCCTCTACCATCCTCATCCTTCAAGTGTTGCCATCTTTAGGTGTAACTCCCACCATAAGAAGGGCACTGTGCTGGACAGGCTTATTTAAACATTCATATCAAGGGTCTTGATCCTTGTTTGTTGAGGGACTTGTGCCACAAAAAACTGAGTTGGTCCAAAAATATAATAGTAGCAAATAACAGCAGCTTCCTTAATATACTATGCTCTCAAATCTTAAGCATTCATAAGCAGAACACCCTTCAAGCTAACTAGGAGGTAGGTCTGGAGCAGCGGATCGATGTATGAAGAGCAATTTACATTACATTAACATTATTTACTCTGAATGCTGAGCAGGACAACAGCTCAGTACTAGAACTAATTAGCTGAACTTAAAAACAGAGGTGTAAAGACTACTGATATATCCTACTCAAGTAGAAGTTCTGTTACTAGATTGAAATTGTACTTGAGTCAAGTATAAGAAAATCATACATAAAATACTCAAGTACAAAAAAGAATAAGCTCAATTAAATAGTCATCATAGTAAAAGTGACTTGGTACTTTCATCCCTTACATTGATTTAGTAATACATTTTGCTATAATCCCTTGCAAACAGTAAACATTTCATGTCGTCAATGTAGATCTTTTAATGCTGGTGCTTCAAATGACCTGGAGACCTCACACAGATGACTGGATTTATTAGAACATTCAGTAACCTTGATACATGTAGTAATCAATAATCCAGATACATGTAAAGCTACAGCTCGATCGAGGTTCTCTGCTTCCTTTTCAGCAGGACTGCTCTGGATGTAAAGACATGTTTCTCTATGTTGTGGCGGTTTTGAATGGAATGAGACGGAGTCAAGTTGTAGGGTTGCTGGTCAGATGCGGACACAGGGTTTATTTGGTCAAAGGGTTTTTGAGGAAGACCAGTCTAGGGTTTTGTATGTTGCTGATAGTGCTAAGCATAACAATGACAGAGTCTCGGAGAAGAGATTTTGGCAAATGTTATCAGTGTACGATGGTATCTGGCATGCTGAGGGCAGTCTGACCAGGACCAGGAGAGATTCTGTAATCACATATCACTCCGACTCTCATGTCCTCCCGTGTGTGTCTCTGTTGCTCTTCTGGTGCTTTTTCAACCTACAGTTCACAGTACAGAGGTGGAGGTTTGTGGGGATTTGAGTTCCCCCGCCCACCTTTTTACCAGTTTCTGGTCTTGTGATAACCAACATGACAGGGTGACTTTCAGGGTCCACAGTTTTGTTCCGTTTCCTGTTTCAAGAATTATTTGCTTCACCTCTCTGTCGATCCCCTTTTACGACACTGTGTGTGTGTGTGCGTGTGACTGTTTACACATTTACCCAAGTCCCCGTGATTCTGCACAAGCTTTCAGTTTAGAGGCTAACATTCTGACCAGACACATAGAATTAGTGTACAGAATCTAACAATGTATAAACTTAAAAAGGAAGAAACCAAACCTTGCACAATGAATGGAACTACAGTTATTTTACACAAAGGCATCTGTATGAAATAAAAGGTTTGTGAAAATCTATAATCTTTTTTTAAATAAAATAACAGCAATTAATTCAATTAAAAAAAGAAACAAATATCCTCTAAGTATAGCTACTTTTATAAACTGTAAAACAGTGTCATGCCAAATGTGCCATGAGGGTAACAACATAATTGGTAGAAACCCCAACCTGAACCTAGGAAAGATGCTAGATGTTGACCAGAAATAGCATACGGAAAGTAACCGGCATTCAATGCTGTTTTGGCGTGGTGCATTACATTTAATCTGGTCGGCTATGATGTGATGCTTTTGATTGTTGTGTTGTCATTTCATTTTTTGTAGTTTCACAATGTTCGTTGATCATTTTATAATAAAAAATAATAATTTATTTAGTAACGGTTAGGTGTAGAAGTGTAAATAATAACTATTTCTTTTAAACCATACTTAAGTACAAGTAAAATGACTGATTTACAAATATATGTAAAACTCTACTCATTTACAGTAACATTATTACTTGTAATCCATTACGTATATGTATACAGTCCAGTCATAGAGTCTAGTAGTGAGGAATATTTAAATTATATATATCAAAGGGGGGGTATCATGTTGAGCTTTGTATCATGTTAGCGTGTCATTCCCTCCTAAAAACCATACCTCCAGTGTTGCTCAGAGTGATTCACTTATTTTAGAGTAATCTTTAAATCTCCTGCCAGCAACCATTTGCCTGCTGTTTTGCCCGAGGGGACGTAGCTCCGCCTGGGGACGAGTCCCCTCCCCCCTCCTATATTATCTTCCTTAGTTCAGCCCACAGCACCCGCCTCTGCAGATTTAGCTTTTAATGTACTAATTTCAAAAACTTTTCTAAGAAACCCCTGGCTTATGTTGTACTCATTTATGTACGCATTGAAGGGGGAGTGTTCATGGGCATGTCAGACAAGCTAGGAGGAGACAGAGGCGAAATCAAAGCGTCATGAACAGTGTTGCTACTTTTTTTTTTTAAATATTTGCTGCATATTCCAAACAATTTTGGGTAGCATAGTTATTTGGGTATGCTATAGAATGGTGCTATGTGCCTGAAAAAAACATGGGATACCCCCCCTTTAAAATATAAAGAATATTTAAAAACCCAATCAAAACATGCCAGAATAGAGCTCTGATAATGGCAATATTTTCTTAATTTTATTTTATTTTCCAGTCCAATTATCCTGTGAAAAAAAAAATGACACAGGTTCAATCTTACCAATTGTTTCCAACACTCAACCCTACAAATCCAGGTGAACAGCGGTACAAGGTGAGCCACATACAGAGCCTAAACATTGAGGAACACACCATCAGCATGTTGAAAAGGAGGTTCTTTTGTTTGGACCACAGTAACAGACCACACCAGTCAATGTGGCCTGCTGCTTGTTGCACAACATGAAGCCATGGAAGTGGCACACACATCATTGACTCTTTCACAGATCGTCTCCATATCGTGTTTCTTCTGTTTAAGACTGCATTTATTCCCCTTACCTAATAACACACATGTCAAATCTGGCCCTTTAGAGCATCTAATTTGGCCTGCAGGAGAAAGTAAAAATGACAAATAAACCACGAGCTAATTCAATTGTGGATAGCTCTAGAGTCTCTTCATATACATAAATTCAATAAAATTCCACAGTATTTACCAGGGCTCACAGTATTTCCATGCTTACATCACATAATGGCAGTTTTTGTTTATATGAAATTGTTGCAAGAACTCTCAATTTTTTTCAAAAATCCTGCAATTTTACTCAAATTATTCAACAAAATGTATCCAAAACACAAACTAATTGGTCACAAAATCAAGGAAATGTGAAGATCCTACAGAAACTAACATCTGTTACTTATTGCTTGAATATTATTAGTGCTTTACATAGTTTAAACATAATTTATACATTTCCCCGCCCATAATGTTTGACCTCAAACTATTTGGCCTCTCAACAACTTGAGTTTGACATTGTGGTACCTCAAATTTGACAGCTTCAAATTTCATTCCATGCTTTTGCCCACTTTCTTTTCCTACGTTTCCATGTTGAACATATACTTTGTGCAAAATCCTCATTGAAATAATGGAGTCTCGATCATGTCTACATGTGCACACATTTGCGTTGCAATCGTAGTAGATGAGATGAGCAGGAAAGGAAGCACCACATCCAAAGTATGTCATTAATGAGTAATTAGATCTGACCCTTAGTGAGGAGGAAAGGTAACTCTTGCAGGTACTTTTTTTTTACAAAGTGTTACACAGGGCAGTACCCACAATGTCAAAGGGTTTTGGGTGAACAGACAGGTCTGAGATTCTGCGTGTGTGCCTCGGTGAATCTGCTGCTGTTCAGTGCCCTCAGTGTTATGTACTATACTGTATGTTACTGATAGCAGTAGTTAAAACCTAGCAGAACCTTCTCAGGCAGAGGTCTTGGTGTGTGCTATCAATTCTGTTTCAATGCGCCCAACATTGACACATTTCTAAGGTTTGAACTGCATCAAATACTTTACCAACAATCGTGAAAATCAAAATAAATGTTCCTTGACCCTCAGAACGACAAGTGGCTACATTCCGAGCTATGCTAAACCAGAACCAAGATGAATCAGTTGTCAAACTTCTTGGGTCCAGATGTTTGAGTCTACTGAGTACTATGAGCTGCCAAAGAAGATGATCCAACTGGCAAAGTCCTGCTGGCCTCTAGGCAGGGGAGACTGAGTTCCAATACTATAACCTGAATGAGATCAACATTCTTCCAAAGTGTACGATTGAATAGTAATAGTGTAGATGCAGGAGTGAAAGTATCAGCCCAGTCAACATGATAGTTAGGGAATGTTGTGTTCTGCACTCCTATTTTGTTGTTTTGTCATGCTGTTGACTTGCCAATGAAGTGCTTTTTAAAGACTAGGGTGTGTATCATTTTCAAATGTGATCTGCCAAGGGAGTGCTGATGTAAATGAGCTCCAACGCTTTATCTGTACAGTGCACCAGATGTAAACATTTGCATTGTAAAGGGACCAAATACAATATTAATATTAATGACATAAATACATAAATCACATGCACAGTCAAGTTACGTATCATTGTAAAGAGCTTTAAGACAGCTGATACTGGTCCACTGGGGAAAGAAGAATAGGATTCGTCCATCCCAGCAGAGGCCTTTAGATGTTCCCACTGTCAACAGACCAAGAGATTTTCATACAATGTTCCAACGTCAAAGAGATTGGTTTGACTCAAATTAATATAGAGGGACTAACGTACCTGAACTGATGGTCCTACTATCCTACCATACATAGGCAGTAGAAGATGAAGCTTAAAAACAAACAGCACCACGATAGATACTTAGTGCCACTGCTGGTGCTTCACAGATTGATTTAGTTTCCATACCTAATGCACAGTCTCACCCCAAGCAATGAATTCAAGCAGTCCAATAGCTTTTACTGCAGTTTTTAACCTGTCATGTTGGATTATTTATGCACTTCTTCTCTAAACCCGCAATCAATCACTGATAGCTCATTCCATTGGTGAGGATATATTTCAGCATTTGCTGGAACGTATAAGAATAGCTGATCAAAGACTTAATGTTTAGACGAACTGTTAAAAGTATCCTGGGATGTTTTTATTACGCCTGGGGACTTAATGGATTTTCAGATTTATTTTTCCCAATGACTTTTTTCTAAATTTCCTTGACACAGTTGAAATAAGTAAGAAGAAGATTACCTTTTCTTTGAAGTGGAATTCATTTGTACGCAGTGGTGGCCCCCCTGATGTTTTTAGATTTTTCTTTTTCAAAATATATATATTTTAAAAAAAAAACAATCAATTATTTTGAGCACCATGTGTGTTTAAATTTGCAATGACATGTCATGTACAAAATATAAATTGTAATGTTTGGGGAAAATGGTTTCCTGCAGCTTCCTGCTCAGGTCTGCTGACTCGCTTGGGCGATCGAACAATCGCTCAGCCAGTGCGGCAGAACAGCCAATCCCTGACAACAGATTCAACATAGCAACAGGAATATCCAATCAGCGTCGACGTCAAATCTGATGCCGCTTGGGCGATGAAGATATTTAGGATTCACTTCAATGACCTATATACTAATATACTTCATCAAATTGTTTTCTGTTTAAGATTTTATACCTTATGCATGAATCAGATTTTTTCATACAATTGTAAGTTTTTACAACTTAAAATGGAAATTGGGGTAAAAAACTGAATAAATAGTTTCATTTTCCAATGCAGGTAATGCCCTAGGGGCCTGATGTCAAAAGTCTATAGTGTGAAAAATTCTGTGATCCAGTCAATATCTGATATGTTCTGTACATCAATCTCTACCTAGGGATAAATGCAAGTGCATGTCCTTGGAACAGACAAATCAGCAAGGAATTTAGTGCACATGCTATAGTCCTCGACCCCTCCGTGTCCATGTCTTCATTTACATATTGAAATATATGTTTTTCCATTATACATATGACCCACACCTGGAATTCATCTCTTCATTATGAGAACACTGTAACCATTACCTTGAGTACCACAGGAAAGAAATGTAGGCCTATTTAGTATCCATTACAGTTTTTCGCAAATTAAAAGCAATATTTCTAAAATGTCAACAAAGCATAATTGCTCTTTGAACGTGTTTCCATTAAAGGTTGTTTTGGAGCCTCGTAACTCGTGAAATCTCAGCCCATGAAACTTTTTTCTGCAGGAAGACGGACACTCCAAACCTTCTTATAACACTCCTTTGTTGTTTCACGTCTAATGTGGCAGTAATAATTATTAAGTGTAATGCTAAGAAATGTCTTAGCTTCGGCTTCCTCTTATGTCCACACTTATGTTTTCTCAGCGGGAAGACGTCATGTGACCAGGTACGTCACATCCTGTGATAAAATTGGGGAAAAAGTGTTTCCATTGAGCTTTTGCAATACATTTAAATGAATGCGTAAAAACTAGTGTGTTTTAGAAATGCTGGTGTTTCCATTACCAGTTTTAATTGCTCTATTTAGATTTTGTGCATTTCTAAGGGTAATGGAAACACAGCGAGAGATGATAAAAAAAAAAAAAAAAAAACACAGTAAAGATAATTGTAATAATATATGGACTGCAAATAAACAATACGCTTTATTGTTTTTGTGTGGGTGTGAACAGGTTGAGAAAGCAAGAGAGGGTAAAACATTACGACAAAAAAGTAGTGATAAAAGTAGAAAAAACACTAATTGCCTATTTGTCACAACTGACGAATAAACTAATTCATTCTCAATTCTTTGCACACATGGATGGTGTGCAAAGAATTCCATAATCAGAGGTGTCAGACCTTTCGTAAACCTGTCCGTTAGTGGAGGCACACAGATATGTGTAGGCTGTCCACTGAGCTTTTTAATTAACTGCCTTAGTTGAATTAAAACAACAATTCAAATGCAAGCAAATCGGAGAGCCTTTCTCCTTCCCTCTCGAGGAGAGATAAATGATTTTTTCTTCTTATAGCTCAGCCTTAATGGAAAAGTTTAATTTGTGAATACACTCAGACATAACAACACCTTGCTGAAAAGCACTCATCTTCTTACAATAATTGGTCACGGTATGAATAGCTGAGATGGTGTAAAGAAGGAGAATGCACATACGATGGAAGCCAAAACAACAAAAAAACACTTTAAAACACGCGCGCACACAGAATAAAGTGCTGCACAAAGTGATACAAAGCCATTTTAACACAATAAATAACAGTATATACACAGTATATGAAACAATAACTTAATACTACAAAGTATTATGTCTATCGTTGATGATGTTTTTTTTGAATAAAGAAAAGAATTAATAACAGGGTAGAGAGCTAAAAGCAGGGGGAATGTGCACACATTTCTCTGTATGAGTAAAGATGTGCCACTGCATTACGGACCATTTGAAGACGAGAAGTGGACTCACTAACCACCACATGAAGTGCATTACAATTACTCTGCTGTGAAGCCTTAAAAGCATGGATCATTGTTTCCAAGTGTTGCTGTGCCAGAAATGGATTTATTTTTTCTTCCATAAGAAAAATACCTCGGATTCAACAACATCTCTGATCTAATCATCAAAGGTAAGTATTTTGTACATACAAGGAGAACAAAATGAGCCCTTCCTTTTGCAGCTCATTTCCACATTCATCTCTCTCTATTCTCTGGCTGTCTTGAAAATGCCAAACTCACGTACTACTAAATTTGACACCAAAATGAGTTCAGAGTCCAAATACTGACCAGTTTGATCTGAAGTGAGATGTAAATTTTATGCAGAAAAATGAGCAATTTCAACATCAGTGCACCTCAGTTCGAACTTTCATGAATAAATATGTATGTATGTAAAGCAATGAGCGACAGATATTAGCCCCAGCAGGATTTTCACTTACATTTCCTTGATTTGTTTTCAGAAATGTTTTGAACAATTTGGGGAAATTTTGTTTATTTCACATAAATTGCAGGATTTTGGGGAAATTTAGAAATTTTTCAACAATATTAAAAATGAATGCCATCATGTTATAAGCATGGGCAAACTGGAGATTCATACAGTTTATGTATTTGGAGGTGCCGAGATATCTATTAATTGATTAATATATCTATATTTTTTCTCTGCCATTTTCACTTTCTCCTGCGGGTCAAATTTGATCCTCTAAAGGGCCGGATTTGGCCCCTGACCCTTGAGTTTGACAATTCATTAGATAGTATGAAAAGATTGAGTATGCGAGAAATACACGGATGTACTGTATACTATACATACTCAACCGTCCCATGATGCATTGCGAGAGAAATGTAAAATGGTCCTGGGACCGGCTTCAAGCTAAAAATCAAACATTCCCTTTAAAAAAAATAAAGCATTTCTTCTTATTTTTAATGCTTTTGTAAATAGGGCTCTTATTTTGAAGTTAACCGAAGGTTTTCTTGGTTGTGCAATGGACGGTCTCTGAAATTATTTTAGTCATTTCAAAATGTGATAGTTTTAGTTTTTTATTATTATTTTAGTTTTAAGTATTAGTTATTTAACATTAATTTAAGTCAATTTAGGTGGAATGAAAGTTTACAGGTTGTACTGAAAACTTAAGTGCATGGCTCTTTTAAGGCTTTAAAAGAATGAGTGTGTGAGTGCGAGCGAGCGAGAGAGAGGGAGCGGTAGAGCCGAGAGTGAATATAGCAGGATACGAAAGTTAGCTGAATTATCAGAGGAAATATGTTAGTTTAGTTTAGTTCAGTTGCAAATGTTTAGTGAGCAACAGTTAATGATATAAATGCTGCTAACGCTGCTGCTAAAGGGAAGGAGGTTTAACCTGGAGTGAATGACAGTAACTTCAGCCCTGGCGAATCAACCACCCTGTACTTTTTGACCACCGTCATTTCTGCTGAACAGGAACGGTTACACACGGGTCATTTAGTCTCTTCTGACCACCGAGCCCCTTGTTGAAGCTGCCATCACGCTCCAAAACTGACTCAATAAACTCAGTCATGCGTATGTGTGACTAGTGACCGCAGTGGGGTGCGTGACCCAACAAGGCATTGATGATATATATTTTTGGCTTTTGACAGACAGGTTACCCACACAGTAGGACGAAATGTTCTGCATTTTGAAGGCCTGACACGTCAATGAAAACTCAGCTATGTATCGTCATGTTTTAGTCATAAAAGAGCCACGTTTAGCTTGTCATTGTCTCGTTACTGTCATGAAAAAAAGGGGCGTCAACAAAATAATATCGTCATCGTTGGTGAAAACAACACTGTTTTGTTTTTGTGTTTCGCAACATTTATTCATATTGAACAGACACGGCTGTGATTTATGTTGGACAATGCCTGTGTTTGCATTTGAAACTTTCAAAATATCATGATAAAATGATAAATATAGCACCTTAAATGTAACCAAATCAGATGACGTACAGTTAAAAACAACAACCAATACCTATATAATGGGAATATCAAGATTTCAGTGCTAGCAAAGTACTGTATTCTGGTGTAAATCAACAATCATCCTGTCACTTTTTTGTGTTTTGATGAGTTTCACACAGCCTTTTGGTAAATTATTCAATGATTGCTCAGATATTTAAGAAAGTCTGGGTTTGCTCTACAGTGAATAATAAATCCTGAGTGACGTCCCTTCATGGCTGGTAGCCTTTCACATTGTTCTCCTCAAGGAATTTATTTACAGCATCGTAAATGTCATCTTCTTCGGTGGTGGTTTTCAGTGGAAGTCATGTTGAAAGCTCCTCCCCCGTGTAAAAGTCATCAAACACTGTCCTTATAAAAGCAGCCAGCTGTGCTTCACGGACTCGTCACACTTGTCAGGGTTTGGCATGCTGGAGAGGAGGCAGCAGGCAGGACAGAAGGAGGGAGTCTAATCACTCAACGTAAAGACACACACTTACAAGTGAAGACACAGGCAGGAATACCTGAAAGCACAGAAACACACAATGACATCAAGACCTGGAGAAAGAACCAGGCAGCAGTGTTCAGTGGTCAGCTGTGGGCCGGGCCGGATAGGTGATTTTGTTAACAGTAACCAAGAACATTTTGTAAAATAATGCAACTTTCTATTCTGTGGGTAATTTGGTAAAACATGTCATAGTCTGTCTCCCAACAACATTGTCCCTTTAATGGATCCAGGTACTGTGTGAGGACTCTCCTGGTCCTCTTTCCTTCAGTTGTCCAGCTGAAGTCTGGCCCTAATTCCGGCCAGTTGTCTCTGTCGTGCTGAATGGCTTCAGTAACTCGGTTATCATCGATTGTGTCTTTAGAAGCCTTGTAGTGATTATGTAGCATAAATGACAAAGGGTAGTTTGTCTAAATTGATGTCCATAGCTATCCTCAAAGCTCCAAAACAGGCCTTAAGCCTTCCAAATGCACACTCCATTACCACACGCTGTGCACAAATAAAGTCTAGAGTACTGTTTGTGAACAGTGCTTCCTCTTAATTAAAAATATTCCTACATTAAATATAATGATAAGGGGAAAGCAGGGTCACCCAAAGTATTAACTGGGATGAGAGCTTAGTTGTCAACACTTTGTCTTGAACAGAGGTATATTTCCATTATGTTGCATTACTGCTATATGCAGGGTTTGGAATAACGCCGTTTAAAATAACGGCGTTATGTAACAGCATTTTCAGTAACGTGGTAATCTAACTAATCACTTTTTACGCCGTTACAACGCCGTTATCGTTACTGAACGTTAAATGCGGTGCGTTACATGCATTGATTAAATAAAATGTTATCCAAAAGCATCCCCGGCTGCTGACTCGACTGTTGTGAGGAGGTGGGTTAAAAACAAGATGAGCGATTATGATTGGCTAAGGCGACGTGCCAGCACACGCGACACACACACACACACACACACACACACACACACACACACACACACACACACACACACACACACACACACACACACACACACACACACACACACACACACACACACACACACACACACAGAGCAGATTTGATAAAGCAGCAGAGATGGTGAGCGTGGAACAGTCTGATGAAAGGTTGACAATTTTTAAGGTGACGATACAAACTTCTTTAAATTATTTGTGGTCAAAGGCAAGAACGTGTATGTGAAGTGTTCATTATATCCAGGAGTGAAGACTTTGTCCACATCTGTTGTAAGCAACTCAAAATTAATGAAGCACCTCACGACACACGCATCTAAAAAATGTGAATTCTTTGACATATAGCAACTTTTTTTTGTTTTAATAGTAACGCAAATGTTACTTTCCTTGGTAATGAGTTACTTTTATTATAGAGTAATTTAGTTACTAACGCAGTTACTTTTTTGAACAAGTAGTGAGTAACTATAACTAATTACTTTTTTTAAAGTAACGTTCCCAACACTGCCTATATGTTCAATCAACTCATGTTTGGTAGATTTCGTTTTACAAATCCAGAGATTTGTTTCGAAATGTAGCAAACAAGTGATAATCTATTGTGTGCTTACACATTATTATACTTTTTTTTATATAATATATATTTTACCTATCTTCAACAGGATAGTTAAAATGCAGGGATAAATGTCAGTGTATGGCTACATTGCATATTACTTTATTATGTTTTTTTTGAGTGTGCAGGAGTAGGGGGTACATGGCTTTAGGTTAAATGTCTGAAGGGGTACTGGACTGTGAAAAGATTGGGAACCACTGGTCTAGTGGGTCTTCACTGGCCTTCGAAAGGACTGCAGCCCTCTTGTTGAAAACAGTTAGAACCTAAGATTTAAAACCATTCAAAATAAATAAATAAGTACTGAACTGTTTTCAGGGAAAAAGAGGAAAAGGGTTCTTTACCAGATTGTATATAATGTATAAATAATGTTTTTCTGATGTGCTTGATTTCTCTCTTCATCTCTCATATGATTTCCAGATTGTGAAATACTGTAAAATATTGTACTGTATCTTAGCGTTGTGTTGATTATTAAATAAATTAATCCATCCATCCATTTTCAGACCCATTTGTCATATTTTATTGTTGCGGGGGTCTGCCGGTGCCAATCTACGGTTTCACCCTGGACAGGGCGCCAGTTCATCGCATCAATAGAATGAAATATAATTAAATTAAATTAAAAAAAAAATCACAATGTAAGACACCAAAAATAAAAACAACTGCTTCAGTTGGCCTTCCTGCTAAACAACCTTTCTCACCTGCCTTCATTTTTTTCCACTTCCACAACTTTGTTGGCCAGAGCCGGGCTAATTGACGGACTGGCCTCAGTAAAAGTCTTTCCTTTTTGAACTCTTGCCTTTGTTTGACCGAACATTCTTGATGTGCTTCAATGTCTCAGCCAACTTTACTTTTTTCCCCGACTTCTCCTTCAAAAAATGTGAAGAATCAGAGCCGCTGACTGGTCAGCCTTTCCTGCTTCCTGATCTCAAAAGATGAAGAAAAGAATCAAAGCGTGGGCTGGCTGCTCTGATGAATGGAGAGCAGAATGAGCAGTTGGGCAGCTTGACTTGTTTCTGTACCACTGAACTTTAACAATGTGAAACTGACCACTGAGACTGGCCTCTGGGCCTTTTCTGTCAAGAGCCTTTCATCTCATCAGATGCTTTTACAGTTCAAGTCTCCACACGTGTGGAGGAGTAGGTAAAGCCAACAGTCCACACTTCAACATTAATACTTGCTCAAGCGCTCTCTTTCTCCTTTAAATATTGAATACATGCAGTGTTACTTTCATCACCATCAAAGTATCACAGGAATAATAATCCAATCATTTCAAAGGAGATACACAAATTCTACACCAAAAGCTAAATAAGGACCATACAATTACGAACAAACATAGAATGCTGTTCTATGGGACTGTGATGTACTGTTGTGTGGGCATTTTGCATCTGAGGGTGCATTCACACCGACGGATCCTAGAGCGGTTAAAACACTCTGTTTGCTCAGATGTTGGAGCTTTTCCAATCGAAGTCTAGAACAATTATGAGTGTCTTGAACACAACTGCTCTCGGAGCAGATCAAACACAGGAAGTGTCGGCTATAACGTAGAGCGCAAGTGATTGTGGGTGGTCATTAGAGCCGGCAAAGGCGCAAAACAGGGCTTTAAAATCACCAAAAGCGTGACAACTTGTTGCTGCTCCTTTGTTGAATGTTGGGGAAGAACAAACTGAGAAGGAAGAAGTTTTTGCACACTCATACATAGGAAATCCACTGCTTAACTACTCCGGAAGATCTCTGGTGTGAAACTGCAGTGTAATATGCAGTCTGTCAATCCCCACCGCCTCCATGTGTGATGCGTAACTGTTGCAGTGAGGGCTCAGGAAACTCCGAGTTGTAGTGAACACAAAGAAAAGCATAAAGCCACACAAACAGTTCATTGTGTCCTTGGAGAGGAGCAGAAGGAAATTGATTCGGTCCTGAACTGTAGCTCTTCAGTATTTGTGGAGATTATTGTGATTCAACCATGAGTAAGGACAATATTTATATGTGATATATGATCCACTGCCACCCTGTCCAGGGTGTAGCCCCGCCTAAAACCTGAAGAAAGATAGAGATAGGCACCAGCAAACTCTGCTACTCTGACCAGGTCTGCAAATTAGCTGTTAGCTATATGGCCTATGAATACGGCATCGGTTACTTGTAACAATGCTTCTTGTTCTGTCCCTATCAAATAAACATATATATATATATATATAAAATGAAAGTTAATACCATCCACCTTGAACACTGAGTATTTTCTTTTGAAAATAAAACCGGTTATTTTATTCTGTCTGTGCACTACTTCCTGTCCCACACAAGCTTATCTCTGCTAAATTTATGCAGTATTGCAAAAATAGAATGGCTGCATTTCTGTTGGAGGACTCCAGACTGACAGAGTTGTTATGCATGCGGTAGAAATTGACACTTTTACTTTAATGGAAACGTATCAGCTCTGTTGCAGATTCACATCAAGAAATGGATATTGGGGCGTAAGTACTCCCTTTGACCCATAGATCAGAGTCTCTTCTTCAGCTTTCAGTTTTTCTGCCTAGAGAAAGTACTCCAGTAATGACGTCGTCAAACGGTTAGCTCATGTAACTGTACCAGAGGCTGTTTTGAGCAAATCAGAAGTTGCAATCTGAATGCAAACCGTGGTGAATGTTCATAGTAAACAAACTACAGTGGATCCAGACAAATTCAAGTATGTTGACGCTATTTAACGAAAAGTATTCAACCCCCTTCACTTTTTCAACATTTTGTAATGTTACAGCCTTATTCCAAAATTCTTATTTTTTCTTGTCAATCTACTTGCAATACCCTATAATGAAAAAGTGAATAAAGTTTATTAGGATTTCTTACCATTTTATGAAACAGTATTCACACCCTTTGCTATGACACTAAATACTGAGCTCAGATGCTCAGATTCCCCTGATTGTTGTTGAGATGTTTCTCCAACTTGACTGGAGCACACCTGTGGTAAATTCTACTGATTTAACTTGATTTGGAAAAGGCACACCTGTCTATTTAAGGTCCCTCAGCTGACAGTGATTGTCAGAGCAGAAACCAAGCCAAGGAACTGTCTGTAGACCTTTGAGACAGAATTAAATCAAGGCACAGATCTGGGAAAGGACACAAAAAAAATTGGAGCAGCATTGAACATAAACAAGATTCTATGGTCTGATGAAACTAAATAGAACTATTTGGCCTGAATACTAAGGATCACGTTTGGAGGAAACCAGGCACTGCTCATCATCTGGCAAAAATCCCCAGATGTAGGTGTGCCAAGCTTGTAGCGTCCTACCCGTAGGTGCCTCAACAAAGTATTAAATAAAGAGTGTGAATACTTATGTACATGTGATATTTTTGTGGTTTATTTTTATTTGTCATTATGGGATATTGTGAGTAGATTCATGAGAAAAATGAAGAATACCATAAATTTTGGAATGAGGGGGTTGAATACTTTCCAAATGCACTGTATACCTTTTCACAATTTAAGTCCGTTTGGATGCTTTGTTTGAAAAGGGGCTCAATGCCTGTTCATGTGGATCTTGTTGGGTTCTTTCTTTCATAGTATGAATTTTATATTGTTAAGCGCTTTGAGATAACTTTGTTGTATGCTGCCATATATAACTAAAGTAGAATTGAATTGAATTTTGATGGCAGTTTGAACAAAGGCATTCTAGTGCGGGTTTTATATATTTTTAGGCTGGGCTACCGGACTGAAAACACCACTCACTTTGTTTTTGTTGTTGTTGTTGTTGTTGTGTACACTAGTTAAAATCTCTATTATTCGTTCATTTGGTAGGTATAATTTATGGATGTGTACGCATCGACGCTCAGAGCCCGATTTTCAATTTGGGGCTCAGGGGGGCTCAAATTGAAGAAAAAAAACAAGAAAGTTGATTTCCTATTTATTTGCCAGTCATATATTACAAAGGTTGGTGGTTCCAAATCATTGGGACATACCAATACATAAATGGGACCCATTACCCCGTACGTGTCACGGTGGCGCCAGGGGGCTCAATTTTTCCAAGTGACTATTCCTCCGTTAGTTCTTGTTAGATCGAAATGCAGTTTGGTATGAATATGAGGAGATGCTCGGAGCCCTTTTTTTGAAATGGGGCACATGGACCCACCCCCCATGTCCAGTCGTGTGATATATTGTTTCAAAGGTAATTCAATGTAGGTTACGATTATGCCTCTCACAAAATCGATTAGGGGCCCTAGGGCCCACCCCCTTTTTTCGTCAATTTACATTAAAGTCATTTTCTCATTTATTTGTGAGTCAAATACTGCGACAGTTGGTGGTACCAAATCATTGACACATAATAATAAATGAATGGGGCCCATTACTTCGTATGAGCACCACATTTTTTTACTCGATGGAACCGAGGCATTTGACTGAATCCACGGGAAAGTGATACTTCCTATTCGACGCGGAGACGTTCCAGGGGCCCGGCCATAGTTTATCTAAACTTGTTTTATAAGGAAACACCTTTTGTTCGACAGATAACCTGTGTTTGTGATGTACGAATGTATAAAAGTAAAATTTACATACATTTCTTTACTTTTAACACAAAGATACAGAGATCAGGTGTAAGCCAAACATGTCGTCAAAAAAGGTTTTCACATGAATTAAAAGTTAAACAGGTTATTAACGTTATATTATCACATTGTCGTTAAATCAGATAGAAAGTTAGAAACAGATTTTTACTTTTAGAATGTATTTAGTCGTATTACATATTTGAGATAAGAGCACAAATGATCTATCACAGACTTACGCAACACAGAGTTTTTAACAATATTCTGTTCAGTTCTGGTTTTACTTTTCAAAGTGAAGACTTGATGCCAGTTCAACAGGCAACAATATGAAAGATTGGATCAAACACAGTTTCATCATGCCTCTTTCTCCCCAATGGAGCAGCAGCTCCGGAGGCTTTCAAGCTGCTAATCAGTGTGAAGGGTAACATGGTAACTGCCCAAAAAAAGAGAGAGAAATAATGGCAGGCCATGCAGTGTGAGGCAAAAAAATGCACAAGAAGTGTTCCATAAAATGTGGTTATTTTAATATTTTCATTTGCATTCATGAAAAAAATGTTTCATGAAATGTATGTAGATTTTAAATAAGAAGAAAATAACCATGGAGACCAAAATCAATATGTAAAATCATTTTCTGGATTTAATGTTTTCAAAAGTTGCAGAGAGAAGAACTATTCAGCCAGTCAAAGTGAAAAGACAAAAAAATTATTTCCCGAATGGTAAGGTCGTAGATCATTTAAACAAAATAAATATGTTTAACCTCTGAGGTTTCCTGAGCTGTAAAATAAAGCTTATGAACCTAAACCTAAACAGGAGACCAATGCTTTTCCTCCTTTCATACGACCATACAAATGGTTTGTTTTTATTTATTTATTTATAATATTTATCCAGTCCATATCACAGGAGAGGAGGATACAAGGAAAATAAGTTAGGGTGGACACAAAAAAGAAGGGTGTTGGGAAATTGTGTTGCTATTATGCAGTGGTGAAATTTCCTGTGCATTCATAGAGACTATATAAGACTGAGACTATATATGCTGGAATATAAATGAAATAAAATGTTTTTTGGGGCACATACAACATTTAAGTCAGTGAAACAATAAAGAGAAGAATACATCTATGTACTGTAGATGATGTTGTTGATTAAGAAATGAATATGAACATGAAACGTTAGACTACTTCTTGTTTTGAACCTCACTATGGGGTCTATTCTCCCATGCGCGTAAGTCAAAAAAGCCGTGCAGCGACGCTGTTTTTGTCTGCATGCAGTTCTCCCCCTGTGCCTCCATCCCAGTTACACACTCTGGGTGGAGTGGCGCTAAAATGTGGCCGTTCTTATTCAAATCTGGCCTTGCGTATATTCTGCCGTCTGCTTAGGTTCTTTTCCTCTTAAGCGCTTCTGAACCTGGAATAAATACAATTTATACATACAAATTATAAACACAATTGAAGCCACACAGACTCATAATATTGCAGAAGAGACTCCCGGAAAGAAACTATCTAAACTGACACTGTCACGGGGGTGGTGGGGGGGTAGTCACACAAGTCCACCAAAGGATTGACCATCAGCATTTTTAATATGTTCACATTTACCATTCTGAAATGGGACAAAATGTGTTACATTTAATTATATTTTATCCATGCCATCGACTCCTTGTCCTGGAAGAGGGCGTGCCGCGGATCTGATCAGCTGTGTGCCACAGATGATGATGATGATGATGACTAATGCTCGCTGATCATTTCTGAATGCAGGAATGTAAGAAGTTGATAAAACAACAAACGTTAATCTAGCGTTAATATGAAGGGGAAAAGAGAGATTTTAACTGTGGCTCAGACAGAAAATTGTGTCCAATCCTCTCACCCTGCAGTAATCTGATCAATAATCTGATCAAATAAACCTGACAAACGTTAAGGAAAAAACTCCATGTTCCATAATAATGACATCATGGCCCAGTCTGCCTCCTTGGCTTTAGACCGCCTTTATTCACAGACTTCGCACTTTTGGTTGAATTACACGGGGTGGGCGTGTCAGGAGCCTGGACCTGAGAATACGCGCAGGAGAGAGGCGCATAACTGCAGGCACGTAAAACAGTGCTTAAGTCCAGGTCCAGACGAGAGAATAGGACCCACAGTGTCTTCATGTTCTACATAACAATAAATCAGAAGTATTACAGAAAGAGAAAGAAAAATGTACATAATGAAGTAAAAGGATGTTAATTAAATAAGGATTAAATACAAGTGCACACATTATAGTAGAAAAAAATATAAATAATAATAATACAAATATACAAAATGTACAAATATAGTACAGATATACAGTATATAACAATCAAAGCTGTCAAGTTACAGAGATGAATTGTACAGTTAAATGAAATGCTTTGAAACTCTGGTTTGTATTCATGTTTTGTACCATTTGTACACTTCTAGGTTCTAAGCTGATGTGGGCCACTACTGTGGGCCCATGAGCAATGCCCTTTACCTTATACGTACCAGTATACAGTATATGAGACAATAATATAGAATCCATGCTTCTGGTTTTAGCACTTAATGAACTTAGTGATTTTTTACTTCTTCCTAAAACTCATATTGTCTCTGCTTTACACATGCAGCACAGTCAAGGAGTTTAGTAAAAGCATGACTCGTGTGTGTGTGTGTGTGTGTGTGTGTGTGTGTGTGTGTGTGTGTGTGTGTGTGTGTGTGTGTGTGTGTGTGTGTGTGTGTGTGTGTGTGTGTGTGTGTGTGTGTGTGTGTGTGTGTGTGTGTGCGTGCGTGCGTGCGTGCGTGCGTGCGTGCGTGCGTGTGAATCCAAAGCTGTCAGCCTTAAAACAACCTGCTGGGCACAGCAGATCGGGAAGTGATGTTTCCTAAATGTAGCGTAAATAAATGCTCCTTCAAATGTTATTTTATAGTCTGGAAGATTAAAATTGAGGAAAATGGCTCAGCCTTCTCTGTGAAAGAATCCACTCTGCAGTATGTGACTCCTCAGAGATAAGGAGGACAGAATCTTTGCCAGAATAATTAAATTCTTCATGTGCTCTGCTCTCATCTAGAGCGGCAACGGCAGAAACCATTTCAACAATCAGAAAAATGAACGACTTCAGAAAAGAAATGATCAGAACTACTGCGAGCATGGCGAGCTGAGCTTAAATTATTTCTTGAACCCTGCATGCAGAGTGTTAAACAAAGAGAGGGCACAGAATGGCAGCCCTGTTCCTTCAGAGAGAGGACTCTACATTGACTCTACACCTAATCCACTAAAAGTAAGCATGGTCACAGAGGTGTGGCGACTCAATAATGGTGTTTAGATACAAGGGGTGTAATGATTCATTTTAGCAAAGATTTGGGATGATGTAGATTAAATTAGAATGATTGAATCCGAAATAATTCAGTGACTTGAAATCACTTCAGTAACTTTTTAGCCAAAATAATAATATAACCAGTGTGAATGAAATAAATCTGTATACTGTACAGTACAGGTGAGCTTTCATAGATTCCTGAAATCGTCAATAAATTATGGACATAAATAAACAAGTATAACAACATTTAATGACAAATGTGTTTACATTTTATTTGAATAACGTCCAACAAACACTTCGGTTTACAGGATGTTAACTTGTATGCCCTCATTTTCAATACTAATATGTATTTTAATAAAAATACATATTAGGTTTACCTGACTCTTCTGCTTGTTTCTATAACATAAAAATAATCCAATATTGATATCAAAAAATGAAATACAAGCATCTGTTCAGGTTATAGGTCCCATGTCATGCTATTTTTCACCCAACTCAATTTGTTCCAAGAACCCTAAAAACATAGTATTTGAGGTTTATTTTCCCAAACTTGCCTGTTTTCCAGAGTTTTAGCCTCTGAAAAGTCACTTTCTGACCAACTGTACACAAACAGGCTGATTTGTGGCCTACTTATGCATATTCATGAGTGGGCGTGTCTATAGATGAGACACTGACTTCCTCCTCCCCGCACGGTGACAGAGGACGGCCCGCCCTCCTCCCACCCACTCCGTACCCGAGCTCATGCTGTTTTATAAACACAAGACAGAGCGTGGGGGCGGGGCGTTCGCTGGTACATACTGTACATGGACTGTAGAAAATACATACATAGCACTGCACAAAGCATGCTGACATGCTCAACTTTGTGGGCGTGTCTGTTTACATGTCAATCACGACAGAGAGCTTCCTGGAGGCGCGGCTTCTCCAGCTCAGTGCCGTGTCAAATTTGTAATTAAAGTGGGAACGCGTCATCAAATAGGAGCGAGGTGTTTGGGCTCACCCTGCAGTAAGAAAGGAGAAAATCACCCTCTAACTAATGATTGAGGAAACCAATGAAAGAACACTTTGGGCATGTGTATGAAGCCCAAATAGCACTTTTATCATGTTTAAAGCACAGAAAAGTTGATTTAGCTTAACATGGGCCCTTTAAATGAGCAGTGGTTGAAACTGATACTGTTAAATGATGGTAACGCTAACAAGCTAACGCTACATGTGCTGTTGCAGCAGTGAACAAGGCCAGAATGGTGAATGACTCATTTAGAATATTTCCATCTGTGTTACAGCCAAAGTGTTTCCTCACACTGGACCCCAAAAGTGGTACTATCAATTCATCGCTCACTGGCTTCTCCTCCATTGCTTTGTTTTGTTTTCAGCTGAGTCAGCAGTAAAGTCTTTATTATTAAAAGTAATTAAAAAAAAAAACATATATATATCAAATCCATTGATTACCTTTTAAAACAATGTTAGAATTATTAGTGTAATCAGGAATGCCAACTTGTCGAGCACAAATTGTCGTAGGAATTTAAGTCGAATCATCGATCTAATGGATGAATCATTACACAGCTGGAGCATCAGGAGGCGGGGACAGCTCATGAGCAATCAAACCAAATAAAGATATGTGTGAGGTGAAGAAGGTGAAGTGCAATTTAATCACAGGGAGCCTAAGGGTTTTTCTTTTCATTTTTGGAGTTGGAGCATGTTGGTGCGTGAGGTGTTGATGGTCTGCTGGGCTTCTTTAATGGATTTTTTCTGAGTGCTGGGGTTTGTGCTGCTGTGTTTAATCATTTTGGTGCCAGTGATTGATGACATTGTTTGAAGGTTTGTTTTCCAGTGATGAAGAGGATGTAGCCAATGCTGATGTAAAAGTGGAGTCTATGGGCCATTGTTAGTGCTTTATTTGGAATCATTTGGAGCTCAGTTGCAGGTCAGAGATGGTGAACCAGGCAGGGGCGGAGTCTTCAAATAGAAGCCCAATGTGGGTAAGGACGTTGATGTTCCAGAAAAAGACGAGTCGGTGGTTTGTGATGTGTACATGTTGCTTGTTCAGTGACAGGGATTGGTTGGTTGACCAGTGTCAGGTGGATGTTGGTGATTGTGTTTTGTTAACTTTGTTGTTTCGGAGGTTAAACCATGCAGTTCTCTTATTCTGTTATTCATGTGTTTAGTGTTTTGGCCTTAATGGAGGCTTTGATGGAGCTAAACCAGTAACAAAGATCATTTAGGGACATTGGCAGTGTTGTAAATGTCATACTAAGGCACTACTCATACTGTTTGTTTCAAAAATGAGTATGAAGTGCGTTCACATTAGGTAATATGAAAAGATTGAGTGTGCGAGAAATTCCCGGATGTGTACTATATGGGGACATTTTTGAGTCATTTAGTAATACTAAATGATGCATTGCGAGCAGAATGTACAATCGGTCTTGGCACCGGTGTCATGGTCTGAGGTCACATCGTACTGAGATTGTGTATGCATATGTGAGCACATGCGCACTACCGAAAAATTAATTTTTGCAAAAAAAAATAATTCATTTTTGTTTATTTTAGTTTTCAAAGTGAAGAGACGCATGTTTTATTTGTTTATTGGATTATGTTAGGGTTAGGGCTACTATCTCAGTAAGGAGGCAAACTCAGTCCGTGACACCAGTGTCAAGGACTGAGATAGATTATGAGCATATAGTGTATGTAGCATTTTTGTAGCATATATCCGGTAGTGCGCAAAATACATTTTTTCTCAAATAAAATAATAATGTTTATTTTTGTTTTCAAAGTGAACAGACATGTTTTATTAGTTTATTGAATTAGGTTAGGGCTAAGTTTAGGGTTAAGGTTGCATGTGCGCGCATGCACATACACAGTATGCTCATAATCGATCTCAGTACGAGGTAAAGCTACAAATCAAACATCCCCTTTTCAAAATAAAATCATCTCTTCTTGTTTTCTTTTAGCTTTTTAATGCTTTTGTAAATAGTGCTCTTGTTTTGAAGTTAATTAGCACAATGGCGGGTTTCCGAAAAAGTAAAATATCGGCATGAAATGTGTTTCTGTGAGTTTTATGGATCAAATGACCACTTGTTTATATTCTACTTGGTCAATTTCTCACTTAAAATATTTTCAGAACTTTCAAAGGTGGAGAATCAACAGAGATATTTAGCCTCAGTGTGCTTCAGGTTTTTCACGTTGTAGGTTCCAAATGCATCTTGGGAAACTCGGAAGGTGAGCAGGAACCCAGGGGCCACCACAGTAAAGTGATGAATCAAAAAAAAAGGCCTGCAGCTGCATCAAGGACAGTTAATGATGCATTCATTCATCGCAGTATTACTGCAATAAAGGCACACACTCAAGGTTGTCCTGACATTGTAGAGTGAAGAACAGATAGGGCAATACAAGGGGCCTTAAACATTGTACTTCTTCAAAATGTTATCAACTGGTTAATTAGTAAAAGCAATTACAACCCAACAGTGTTTTTCTATATGTAAAAAAGTTTGCACATTTATTTTCTTTATTTTAATTTAGTGTATCACAGCTTGTTTTGTACATACAAAAATGTATGTTAAAATCACCATACTGTTGCCAATAGGCTATTACAGTTATTGCCCATTGCTTGAACCCGTTTTGCAAAACTTGGCTCATCGTGTCAAAAATCTAAACACAAGCAAATAAGACACAACACTGGGAAATAAAGCGTTGACATTGATGTCAAATTGAAACTCTGCTATCAAAACCTTACAATCCTTTGTCAAAATGTCACCGTGGTGACAAAAGGATACACACTTATTAGTGTACTTTATTTAAAACACAAGGCAATTTCACATCAACTAAAAAATGAAATACTCATTTCAAAATAATTACAGTAATGTATTTTACAGTACAGTATATTCAGTTAAAGCAAAAATAAAACAAACACTACACTACTGTAAACACATGCACATGAGCTAATGGATCCATCTGTCTGTTGGGGTCTGGCCACAGGATCTCATCAACATCAAAGCAATGTCTTCTCTCCCTAAGCATTGGTAAAATATCCACTGCCTTTCGAAAGAGGCATACGGTTGGTGGTCATATACGTCATCTCCAAGTGGAGTCCTCTATAGGATTCAGAAATGGTGAGTAACGGGGTAAGTACACAACTTCAAATGGATGATGGCTGGTGAACAAGTTCTGGACCAGAGCAGCCTGATGGAAACCAACATTATCCCAGACAACAACAAACATGGGCAGCTGTGGTCTGATCCTGTACCACGGCATCATGAAATGTGGTAACGTGATATGGTGTTACGTCCCTAGTCTAGGGTAGGAACAAACACATTTCAAAAAAACACAGACAATCCTATATAAGCCTGTACACAAAAACACTAGAAAACAGGAAATGAAATGGCAGCTCACCCCTACAGCTTCTTTACAAAATACAAACTAATAATTCCAGGTGTGGTTCAAACTCAAAACGCTGGTTAAACCAGGAACACTGAGTACACACACACTTCACACAGCCAGATACACACTTGGTGGACAGCAAGCAAGGAATAGTCACACAGCCACTACTGCTCTCCACCAGCTTCTGGGGTAGACAGTCCTTATGTAGGGCCACACCCTGGGGAGAACCAATCAGCATCCTTGGTGATGGCCACTCCCTGCTGTCCTGCTCATTGGGAAAGATATTAAATTGTGGAAGAGCTCTCACTCCTCCACCAACACAATAAACACAATAAGGCACCAGCCGTAACATATGGTACAGTACTGTAAATACTCCAGATACAGTCTAAGTAGAGTAGAGAGTTGAAGACATACCTGTTTTTCAGTGGGAATGTCATTATGGATGAAACTGTGAACTGGTTTAGATTAGGGTGGACTCTCTGCCCAGCTTCCCTCATGGTCAGACAATGGTTTATCACATGGTCCACCAAAGTTGCTCTGATGTCATCTGAAATAATTGTTCTTGCATGGCCTCTTTGCATGCTCTCTCTCTCTCTCTCTCTCTCTCTCTCTCTCTCTCTCTCTCTCTCTCTCTCTCTCTCTCTCTCTCTCTCTCTCTCTACCTCCATGCTTGCAAAGTTCTGAAAAGGACTTTACTGATGACCTTTTTGTAGCTGCTGATTGGTGTTTAATTTTGTCACTAAGTATTTTCAATTAAAGAATGTGTGTTGCATTTTGAATGTGTTTGTCCAATGGTACCCTGAGATTTGCTTTTTGAACTAAGTGTCTTATGTATGAAATAGTGTGTAGTATGTAGGAACACATGTGTTACAGAAATGCAACTAAAGTGCAAGGCAGTACTTTTGTTTAAGGTATGGTTACACCTTGTTTAAGGTATAGTAACAACAGCTTCAGGTTATGTTACTTTGGTTTAGGCATGTGTTTAGAGTGTTCAAGCAATGGGTAAAAACTGTAAAACAAATTTAGTTGTATGGATTATCTATGTTTCACTCTGGATATGTATTAATTAAAACAAAAGTGATCCTATTTTTCTTTTTGTTTAGAGAAAGTAAAAAAAGAAGGAAAAAGTGATCCTGTGGTTTTGAGAAAAGTCAAACTTATTAACGACCTAGAGTTTTGAACTTTAAAAGTGCACAGTGTTATTGTTGATGCTGGGAAACTTTTTGTACTGGTTAAACTGGTCCTGATAACAGCTTTTCTTTTTGTAAAGGCAATTTATTCAAGAGATTTTCTCTGGATTAATATTGTGATGCAATTTCTATTTGATAAATGTATTATTTTGGCTCTTTGTAGTATATTTTTATTATACTATTAAGTCCTTTGGTACAATTGTTGTGGCCAAATTGAATATTCAAATACAATAAATCAGATAATTATAGATTATTTGAATGCCTTATTGACTTAGGTGATTACAAATTGGCAAATGATATGGGTCCCCAATGAAGTGTGTGAATGGACTAAAGCATGAAAAGACAAGGTTATTTTGAGAAGGATTGTGGTGTGAAACAATGGACTCAGCGATGCAGATTTTCTGCTGTGGTGGGTTTGTTGGTGTTGGTCCCAGTAAACAATGTTTTCCTCTTCCAACAATTAGATCAGCAGAGGACTAGAAACCCTAACAGGTTAATAAAGCACAGCATCTGAGCCGCAGTCCTCTGGGTATATTTGAAGCAAGAGTTTAAACAATCGCCACATCAGCGCTGGTTTTTCATTCAGTCAAATCATGTAAGTAGTGGAAAGAAAATAATCATGGTAGAGTTCCAGAGAAATTACACCCACCAAGGGTTAAATAGCTAAAAAGAATGATTAAAGAAAGCACTTGTTCCACCTTATTATCATTAGTCTTTATTATTAGTGACATTAAAGAAGTTTTAATGAAGGAAAGTTAAAGTGACTGAAGAATGCAGTCCACAACCTTAGATCCCAATATGTTTTATATGATCATCCTATTGACAGACAATGTGGCATTACTCCAGCAGTGTAAAATTGCGCTGAGACTACACTGCACTGAGGGTTTAATTGTCTGGGATAGTATTAATGGATGAGGGGTTGTTTCAGCTCATTGGATCCAGTTTTAATGAGTCTCTATCTCCCTCCTGGGAGCAAGAGGGAGAGCATGTACAGGAGAGGACAGTCTTTTGAAATCCAGCGGCTAGCTAAGATGTCTTTTAGGGGCGGTAATGGTTACTTGATGATGCATTAAGAGTTGATGAAGTTCAGACTCAGCCTAGGTCTCTTCTCTGCAACTTCAAAACAACATATTGGAGCTGAAACTTCTGATACTTTGTACTGTTGGTTCATTTCCAGAAGAAAGTGAGGTCCACACAGGCCGTGTTCGAAATGGCATACAATCGTACAACTCATACTAAGCTTGACGTCAAAATTAGTTTGTAGTACGTTAGATAGTATGACAAGGTTGAAAAAAATCAAGAAATACAAGGATGTATACCCTATCGGGACATCTTTTAATTGCGCATGCTGGGTACACTGGTCATACTCAGCTGTCACGCTAAAAATAAAACATCCCCTTTTCAAAACAAAAGCATCTTTTCTTGTGTTCCGTTAGTTTACTGACGCTTTTGTAATTACGACTCTTGTTTTGAAGTTAACCGGAAGTTTTGTCACTAGTAATCTCCAAAATGTCGTAATGAAATGTGTATAGACATGTTTTATGGATCAAATGAGCACAAGTTGATATTCTACTTGGTCACTTTCTCATGTAAAATGCTTTCAGAACTTTCAGAGGTGGAGAATCAACTGTGTGCTTCAGGTTTTTGTTTTTGCTTCCAAATGCATCTTGGGAAACTTCAAAATATACTTTAGTGGGAATGCTCATCATCCTAATCATACTAATAGTATATAGTAGACAGTATATACTCATTAAGATTGTAGTGTATAGTACGTTAGTGGGACATTACCAACACAGCCACAGACTACGTACTGTACATAAAGACAGAGTTATTGTCAGTGACGTGCTGTGAGCACTAGGGTAGGGTAGGCATGCCTACCCGTGCAAATCGAGACCACCAATGTGGACACCAATGACGGTTTCATATGTTTCTGCTGGCAAATGTTAATCAAACAAAATCAATGTTGTAAAACACCATCAAAAAACAATTATTTAATAGCAGCCTCCATACTCTCCCAATAAGATATATCTCATGACACGGCAGCGACCGTTGTTTGTGTTGGAAACACAGAAACACGGAGAAAACAACTCAGAACAGCCTCAGTGAGGCGCATCCACAAAGTTCCTTTATCATCTCTAGCGCTGTCATCCCGCCTGTAGTGTTATCCCACCCACTAGCTAGAGAACGTAGCAATGGCCATGCTCTATCAATTCACTAATGCACTGTAAACGTACATATAGCATTTAGCATAGCACAGTTACGTCCAGTGACATGCCGTGGCCACTAGGGTTGGGTAGGCATGTTGCAAATAAAGACCACCAATGACAATTTCGTAAGTTCAAAAAGTTCAACTATCAAGACAAAATATTTAGGGTAGTGGCTAGCTTCGAAATGGCACAATCTGTACTATATACTACAAACTCATAGTCTCTACAATAAACTATTAGTATGATTAGGATAATAAGCGTTCCCACTAAACTATTCTTTCAAGTTTCTCTAAGATGCATTTCAAACCTACAACAACAAAAACCTGAAGCACACTGAGGCTAAAGATCTCCGTTGATTTTCTGCCTTTGAAAGTTCTGAAAACATTTTAGGTGAGAAAGTGACCAAGTAGAATATCAACACGTGCTCATTTGATCCATAACACTCGTGTATACACATTTCATGGTGACATTTCGGAGATTTTTGAAGACGCGCCATCATGCTACTGATAAAACTTCCTAACGAAGGAGTACAAGAATGTTGGACTCCGGATTTGTCATAGCCACATTTTTTATCAACAGCCAACAGAGAAGAGATAAAACTGCACCAGTAAAACATGAACTAAATCAATGTTGCTGCAGTTTACAGTGCAGTTCCAGTATGAGAGGAATCATAATAGTGGATGTGATTTTGTTTTTACACATATGACGTTTTGGTGACATAGTTACTTGAAATATAATCTGAAGTGTTTCATTTTGAAAAGTAACCCGATGTTTTATTGCGTTCATTTGCTCTGTGCTGGTTGATGCGTCGTGCTCTGGTGTCCACCAGAAATAGAAGCCCTGCGTATATCTGGCGGAGGGCACCAGACTGCCACAGCTGGGAAGGAGCAGACACGCAGCGCAGTGTGTCTGCGGAAATTAACTTATAGAATAAAGTGGAAACCTATCAGCTCCGGTGACACGGCGGTGACGTAACGCGGCGGAGCCGCATCCAGTGGAAATTGGGGGTTATAATGAGTTAGCATTCTTGATCGCAGTAATTTCAAATGGACTAGAATACTTTTCTGATCCCAGATAGGAAAATAAAATCCAGTTTGCATCGCAGCCTAATAGACAGAGTTTAATAGTTTGCTGTGTTAGGCACTTTGTGATGGTTTAAATGAGCACTATTAAAAAGTAATTGCTCATCACTGCAATAGGGACTTAGTGAGCAAGAAATGATGCTGAAAATACTTATTATTCTCAGGAGAGAAATGACATTGATGAACTGTGTAATGAACTCAAGTCCAGGATCTTCAGCTGCTTGCCAAATAAGAAAGATAAGGAAGCTGAGTTTTGTGAGCAATGGAGCGATGTGCATTAGAATTCAGGTATAAAATGAAGAATTAATGTCTTGTATATTTTGTAAAGGGTGTGAAAAGGTCTGTACAGCTCACAGTGCCTCGACTTGGTGTTTCTGGGGCTTTGTTTTGTTCAGTATTCAAAACGCTATTTAGAGTTGTACGCCAAAACAACCCATCATAAGAACAGTTTCTTCCCCCAGGCTGTCACTCTGATGAACGCTAAACAGTCAAAGAGTGTCAGACCTGTTGCTGTGAAATAAACCTGGAACTAAACTGTCACTGTGAATATACATATACGTATTTAATTTAATTTACATGTTCATCTACGCGCACTTGTTAATGTAAATACTGAAAAAGATAATCACTTCATCATCCTTTTTGCACTACTCACCACTGCACTATAATCCTATAATATTATCTTATTATATAATCCTATCTACTCTTGTACATATTAGTCTTTAATTGCTTGTATTTTTGTAGTTAATTGTTATTATTTGGAGAGTACAGTTCTCCAAGTCAAATCCCTTGTGTGTTTAATGTATACACGGCCAATAAAAGTGTTTCTGATTCTGATTTTGTAGGTTTTTGTCTTGTTAGACACAATGATTGATTGCTGTTCAAGGAACACACATTGTTGTGTTTGAATCCCGGTGAGCTCCTTTTTCAGTTGGGTTTAGATTTGCCTCTATTTGGCTTGTGTTTTTTATTTAGTTCTCTAATATTTTCCAGTGTTTCCAGTGGTAGCTGTATTTCCATTACCCTTGCTAATGCACAAAATCTAAATAGTGCAATAAAAACATGTAATGCAAACAGCTGAATTTTGAAAAAAAACACTCAAACATCACTAAAAAGTTTTCACGCGTTTATGAAGAGGTTTTTCAGACGTCTCGATATTGAAATGTATTGCAAAAGCGCTATGGAAACACTTTTTTCTGCAATTGCACGTCACATTGGCACGGTATGTGTAGACAGAAGAGGAGACATATTAGCAATATACTTTAAAATGATTACTGCCAAATTAGACAGGAATGCCTGAGTGTTATAAGGAGATTTGGAGCATCCATCTTCCTGTGGAGAAGTCTCGCAGGATGAGATTTCACGGAAGTTACGAGGCTCCAAAACAACCTTCAATAGAAGCACGTTCAAAGCGCAATTATACTTTCTCTACATTTTAGAAATATCACTTTTATTTTGCGAAAAACTGCAATAGAAACAGAGCATTTGGTGTTCTATCTGGGTCCTTTGTGTTTCTACATCCTAGTGTGAGTATGTGAATTGGCTTCTTTTCTGTCTCGACCCATGCTGAGCCCATACTTTTTCATTTAACTCTCTTTTATACTACTACTGTATTCAAGTAGTCAAAGCAAAGAGGCACTTAATAACTGTTAACTTAAAAGAAAAGTGTTTCATTATGCAGTACACCAGTGATACTTTAATTTGTTTACTGACACGCAAAATAAAGAGATACTTTTGGGAGAAAAGAAGTTTGTTTCCTTTAAGCACAAAACACACACCAAAGCAAAAACAAAACCGTGTCCCAAAAACCGAGGTAGGGACCGTACCGTGGGTTACCTGTATTGTTGCACCACCATACCATACCCACCACAATAAACTTCCAAAGATGTGTATTCAAATTAGAACTGTTGAGACTTTAAATGGCAGCTGTTCACTGTGGCAGTCTCTCAAAAGCAAATGCTCCGTGTATGCATCTTTTCATTTTACATAATAAGAATACCAATAACGACATCAGCATCAAACCATGAGCAATAATTGGATTTCTAAAACAGTGTAATGAGTTCTGTGGTGTAGCCTTTTGATCTGAACGTTTGCACAGCCTACACCAAGTATCAAGTTATTAACATCTAGACTGTAACAAAATCCTAGCATCCAAGTCATCTGAAATCTATACTGAATGGAAAAAAAAACACTGTATACCTTTGAAAAGAAGAAGTTTCAGAATCTGTTAATTAAAGGCCAAAGATACTTAATGACTTAAAAACTTTTTTTTAGCCCTTTAATACGTCTGTACTTTCAGTGCTGCAAAACCAGAACAATTTAATGTGTGTTTACCTGCGTCTAGTGGTAAATTAAAATGTACAGTCGTACAATCCAAACTAGAAGTTATTGATGATCTTAATATAGTGGGGACATGTCAGGTTGCTGTACTCAATAAGGAGACTGCATCTGCTATTCAACAACTACTGACCAGATGCCTTCATGTCACATTAAGAGTAATGTTGTCATTCTTCTGAATTTCTTACATTGCAGTTTAGAAAAATAGATTCCAGATTCAGAATACATTTAATTTATCCCCGAGGGACAATTCAGTCTCAGTTACATCCCATCCAAGAAAATATGAAAAGACAATCACATATAACATGGGAGTAAAGGTGCAGGAGTACTGTCGGTCGTAGGCCACAAGGCAGCGCCCCGTATAGATGAAAAGTGGAAAACAGGGAGGTCCCAAACTATGCTCCTTCAGAGGGGACACAGTGTGGGATTAGGAAAAAATACTCCTCAGTCCATAGAGGCACAAAAAATACCCCAAATTACAACAAAATCTGAGGACATAGCACATATGGGCGGGGGGTGGAGGAAAGGATTGCAGCCAGCTGCTGGAGGGCCGATGTTGATACCAATTTTTTTTTTCCATCAACTTTAGCCGATGACCGATACGGACTGCCGATTTTCTTCAGCCGATATTTATAGCCGATACTACTTTTGCTCCCTCAATTTACATCAAAATTACACAATGATGATAACAAATGGTACAAGTCTCAATTTTTTAAAAAAGGAACATTTATTTAAATTTACAAAGGTGAGGTAGAATGACAACAAGTAAAAAATATTTAAGAAATATTAAGAACAGGTGATGTAGAACAAGAACAAACAAAAAATATTTCTGTTTTCTAAATACAGCAGATCAGGGAACGCAGCAACCCGCGTCGGTCGATGCCGATACACGTATAAACACAAAAATCAGCCGATACTATCAGCCTATTGGTCTATCACTAGTATGATCCTGTTCACTTCATCTCTGTACAGTTCAGTCCGTAGTCTGATGATGTGAAATGACCTTGGATAGTTTTAATTCAGAAACAAGGTTCCCAGGTGGTTGCTGTGAGGGAAAAGGAGGGGGACGGAGCGTCATTCTGCACAAACATCCTGGAGAATAGAGAGATAAACGGCTGGCTGTCTCGTCAATGTAGACAGCAATTGTTTTCGGGCAGGCTACAATTTCTGTCAGCCTTGAAGTCCAGGTCTCGGTGCAGCATATCAAAGATGGTGGCCCTTTAACTTTCAAGCTGAGCTGGTTATGGCAGCAAACCGATCTTTTACAAATGTTGCTCTCTTTTAACACACTGAAGTACCAATATGTTGGATTGTTGCTTCAGGTTTTGCAAAGGTAACCTTTAAGGATAAACTCAAAACCTTCTTATTTGCTAAAGTGTATACCGTATAATAGTGTTAACCTAACCACGAGGAACAAAGCCATGAACCTAAAAAAAAAAAAAAAAAAATAGGAACTAAAAACTAAGATAATATAGCACCATCTACACATAGCTCTAATGGGTTGCAATAGGTGAAGTCTCGTCAGACAAGGTTGTGCCGGGTTGTAGCCAACACCCCACTTCTGAACCTCGTTGTAGACCCATCACACTGCTCACACACCTTTAAAGCTGATGTCCACCCCATACTCATTGTCATTCCACTGTATTCTTGTATTTTGTTTTTTCTGCAGTCAGTGCCTTCTCCTCACCCTTCACTCTCTTTTCTGTTTCAGGTGTCTTGAAGCTGGAGCTGACAGTTCCTGATCAATGGTTCACGGCTCAACTCTGGGACACTTGGATGTTCTATCTCTCTATCCTGTTCCATTCTTTCTTCTGTTCACTAATCCCAACCAGTCAAGGCAGATGGATGCCACCTCTGAACCTGGTTCTGCTGGAGATTTCTTCTTGTTAAAAGAAAAACTGAGAGAAGAGAGTTTTTTCTCCCCACTGTCGCTTATGCTTGTTCATGTGGATTTGTTGGTTTATTTTTTTTTCTTTTTTATTACAAATTGTATATTTTGAAAGCGTTTTGAGATTACTTTTGTTGTAATTGGCGCAATATAAATAAAGTTGAATTGAATTGAATTGTCTGGGCCTGATGCATTATTGGTCTGCATCCATACAAACATGCTGACAGATATCGGATCAATGATTGTGTCTGTAAAAAAATGGTGATTGATGAATCCTTATCTAATGTTGTGATTTGACGTTCGTGCCTTTTTTAGGATCCAAATGAAAACATGGGGACAGATTGTTTTATTGGTCTCTGTTGCTATAAGAAGAATTCTGTGATGTTCATCACTATTTTTAAAGTTTTATTGATCTTAAAACATGCTTTTTTGACAGTAGCACTGGACAGGCTTGTTTTATCTTTCTCTCTGTCCAATAATGGCATTGATGAATTATTAGTTATCAAAGGAAACAACACTTAAAAATGTATTTCAAGTTAACTGACCCAGCCTGCAGATGAGAACTGACATTCAAACGTACATTAAAGAAAAACCCACTTCAGATAAACTGCGGAGTCTGGACAGCAATGTACTTTCATAAGCATATCACGCAACCCTGTACAAA
The DNA here is from genome assembly GCF_900634775.1 of Gouania willdenowi. Lineage (NCBI taxonomy): Eukaryota > Metazoa > Chordata > Actinopteri > Blenniiformes > Gobiesocidae > Gouania > Gouania willdenowi. The sequence goes on from NC_041053.1 coordinate 14,991,708, forward strand.
TCACAAGCTGAAGTATAATCTTTACATCCAGCTTGTTTTAGACTCAGATTTTCTACACAGCCACATTAAATATATGTGAGGAATGCAAAACATGATGGATTGAGTTTTTCTAGGAGATGGAAGAGAAAAATTCTCTCTATTCCTATGTCTGCTTGTTTAAAACTGTCTCACTGTCATTTATTCTCTCCATCCTTTCCAATGCAGAGAGGCAATTCAGCTCAGTTTGTGTAACGTCAGACAGACAGACAGACAGACAGACAGACAGACAGACAGACAGACGAACGGACCAAGGACAAGGTTCATAACTAAATTTCTGTGATATAAAAGGAATTTTATTTCATTCCATTTAGTTATTTGCTTTGAGGAGGTACAGATATGGTGGTCCAGAAGGGCCACACAACATAACACACAATAACAAAAGTCTAACACACCAACAAAAGCCACAACATACCAACAAAAGTCACAACACAACAGCAAAAGCCAAAACAGAAAAGAGGGGGTATTATTTTCAAAATAAAATACTACTTGTTCAAGGCAGATTATAATTCCCTCCTTTGACAGAGGTTACCCCTGACAGAGGAAAACACTGACCTTCCAGGGCTTCCAGCGGTCCCATTTCAGACCCTATCCGAAAACCAAGCACATATTGGGACTCGGGGGAATAAAACCTGTCCGCTGATACCACATTTTAGACAAAATGAACACTTTTTTTTCTTACCCAAAAATTGTGTGTTTCAGCTCTAGTGGGTGCAATTTGAACTCCGGAGGATCAGACCTTCCTATTGATACCACGCATGGCCCTTTCTGAGTACTTTTACGGGTTTCACAAATAAATATTGCATTTTTCCATGGTTGAATCCTATATGGCTGTCAGGGCCGGTTCTTGACATCTTGGGGCCCTAAGCGGGATACCTTTTGGGGGCCCCACACTGCTAGTCATGGACAGTTAAAAAAAACTAAAGCAGATACCATATTCTATTAAAAACCAAGGGGTCTATTCTCCCGCCTGGACTTAAGCTTTTTTTTTTTTTTTTTTTTTGCGCGCAAGGGTTATAAGGAAAATGACTTAAGCTGATGGAAGAATACATGTAAGGCATGATTTGAATGGGAATGCCCACATTTCAGGGGCGCTCCACCCAGAGTGCGTCAATGGGATGGAGGCGCGCAGCGACTGACTTAAGTACAGGGGGAGAATAGCACACAGCCAGAAACAGCGCCGCTGCGCGGCTTTTTGGACTGACGCGCATGGGAGAATAGAGCCCTAAAGCTTTACCAAATTTTATGTTGCAGAAAAAAACTTTTACAGTCAAATTGTTTTTAAGATTTGTTACACATTTGTTACTCTTCATTGAGTGTGTTTTTTTTTTTTTTTTCATTTTTATATCATATTGTGAGTATTTCGTATTGTGAGCCCGATGTCGTATTCCGTATCGTATTGTCACTTGACTATTTGGTTACACCCCTAAAGTTAAGTGATGGATACTCATTAGAGAACTGACTAATGGCCAGTGTTTGGAATAATGGCGTTAGGTAACGGCGTTTTTTTTTTTAACCTAACTCTTAACTTTTTACACCATCACAACTCTGTTAGCGTTACTGAATGTTAAATGCGGTGCATTACATGCATTGATTGAATAAACTGTTATCCAAAAGCAGCCCTGGCTTCATACGCAGCTGTAGTGAGGAGGTGGGTTAAAAACAAGGTATGCAATTATGATTGGCTTAGGCGGCGTCATGTCTCATGGTAGCCAATCAGAGCCAGTGTTTTTACACATGTGCCAGCACACGCACCACACACACACACACAACCACTACAGATTTGATGAAGCGGCAGAGATGGCGAGCGTGGAGCAGTCCAATGAAAAGTTAGCATTTTTAAGGTGACGATACAAACACTACTTTAAATTAATTGTGGTCAAAGGCAAGAACGTGCATGTGAAGTGTTCATTATATCCAGGAGTAATGAGTTACTTTTATTATTGAGTAAATCAATTTCTAACTCAGTTACTTTTTGAATCAAGTAGTGAGTAACTATAACTAAAGTAACATTCCCAACAGTGCTGATTGCTCACACAGGCTTCATTTGCTCTTTGAAATCTATCTGTATTGAGTTTAGATCGAAAGCTCGAACAAAAGATCATATAGTAGAGCAGCAGCAGAAGGAGGAAAAAAAAAAAATGGAGCCCCCATCTTTTTGGGTCAGATTTTGTCATATCTTTTTACAACTTGGGGCATCAATGGCAGCCAACGTCTTTTGTTTTTCTCCTCCTGGCCTCCTCAACAAAGACTTTTAATGAAAATAATGGACTAAACCTCCGCTACTTAAAATTTTATTTATTTATTTATTTTTATTTATTCAGTTTATTTCCAACATGGCTGCATTCACAGAAGTTTTGTTATTCTTTTTTTTTTTTTTTTTTGTACATGCCGAAAAAGGAGACGAGAGAAGCAGTTTGCTTATCCAAGTCCCGTCCCCTGTTTTGTACACAGAAAATTTACATCAAAGCTTGTCTCTCTGGTCAAACAGTCTGTACACAATTTCATTTTTTTTTTTTTTTGTCCTTTTTTTGTCCTTTTTTATGTAGGATTTATTCTCATCTGTAGTCAGTGTTGTCTTTTTTCATTCCTCCTCTCCATCGTTGTTCGTGTCGTCCTTGTTCCCTGCAGATTTCATTCCCCGACTTTGTTGACGTTCCTCCAGTTCAAAACAAAACTTCATCGTCTTTCGAAGTTCCTTGTTTTGTCTCTGCATCAAGGTTATTCTAGCTGTTAATAGCTATTGACAGTGCTGTGTTTTCCAATGTTAGATTTAACATTGATCAGTGATAGAGCTTGCAATCAGGAAGCACAATGTATGTGTTTTAATCACATACATCTGAAATAATTTACATATGTGGTCAAGTTCTGCCATTGACAATAAATGTCGCTGCCACACTAGTTCTGTGTAGTTTGTGTAGGGGTTATTTTGTGGAATAATGTTGATAAAGAAATAAAAATGAGTGACGCACTATTTAATTTCAAAAAGGAAACGTCACAATATGTTTTAGAGAGTTATGTGAAGCAGTCGGAAGTAAAAAGATATTAAGGATGTTAGACCCAAGTTCTCAGACGTGCTCCCACACTTTTGTGAATAAAGGAGTTCAACAGCAGGTAAATCCCTACAACGTTCGTTCTGTTTGGAAGAGACAAAACGTATCGTTAGCCTCTCTGGTAACTAGCCTGATGCTAGTGTGTGTGCGCACTGCACACAGATGCTTGAGGGTGTGTTTGTCTGCTCCGCACAAGTGTTTGTTTGCGCGTGCACGCGTGTTTGTGTGCGCACGTGTGTTTGTGCGTGAGAATAGACCATCCTACCTAGGTGAAGCTGGCCCCCCACCCCACGCAAAACTCTGTGAAAATGGCCTCAATCGTTTGTGCTGCGCAAGTGCTGGTTTGTACTGAAAGAATTATCGTTTGTGCTGCTTTAGTTTTTTAAGATATAACAAGTTTATTATAAGGTGATGACATCACTCGCCCCCCCCCCACAAATCGTTAGTGCTGCATTGGTGCTGGTTTGTGCTGAAAGAATGAGGCGAATACTTTACATGCTCTAAACTTGCAATTCCATCAAAATTAAGTTGTCATACTTTTCATCAAGAAAAACATACATTTCAATCTGTGAAACTAAATGAGGAGAGTAAGCATTAAGAGTGCTGTTCCTAAAATCACATTACTGGCCCTACTTTACGGCACTGTGGCACTTTTATTTTCTTATTTGTTCACATGCCTGTTGGGTATTTTAAGATGAGGCACTATTCATTTTTATATTAGACATTTTTATTTAATATTATTTAATCTTGCACTAAAGTCTAAATTAATTTTCTTTTAATTTACTGCTTGATTGATCAAGCTACAGAAGTGCTCTGTTTAGGGTTGAATATTAAAATAAGGTGAATAAAATAAATAAGGGACATCCTGGATCTGTTTTTTTCCTCTTTTTTTTAATCTTTTTTAAAAAAAAACTGATCGGGACATTCCCAATTAATATATATATATATATATATAAATATATATATATATATATATATATATATATATATATAAATATATATATATATATATATATATATATATACTTATATAATCTTTTTTTTTAAAAAAACTGATCGGGACATTCCCAATTAATATATATATATACACATATATATATATATATATATATATACATATTTATTGCATTATTTGAAAAATGGAACTCATATGTACTTGTTAAATGCTTACATTTCTTTTCAGAATCAGAAATGTTTTTAATGGCCATGTACAGTTTTAAGGACAGTACAAGGAATTTGTCTTGGTAGTTGGTGCACAAAACAAACAACAAAAAAAATAAAAAAAAACAAAGAACAACCCAGCAGCAACAATAATAATAATAATAATAATAATGATAAATATAAAGGATGAGGGATAAATAAATAAACAAAAGGATAGATAGAGAATATGTGTGTATTATTGAAAAAGGCAACTTGAATGTTATGATTTATGTTGGACTTAAAGGCAAAACCAGGATAGGGAATGAAGCCTGGAAAAATCATCTATCATGGATAGACTTAACCCCAAATTGGTTGAGCGAAAGGTGGCCACGTTTATCCAGGACAAGTAACCATGGTGATTTAGTCTCTACAGCTAACCTGCTGCAGAACAGGTTAACAACCAGGATAAAGTTATCCCTGCTGTAGCTCTGCTGTCAGTGTTTTACAGGATGTCCATGTTTTTTTATACATATTTTTTTCACCAAAATATTACAATTAGTCATTTCATTTGTCCATTGACTTTTGGTTTTAATATTTTTTATTATCAAAGTTTAAATATAAAGACAAAAATATGTATATAAGTATATATGTAACATAGCCTCGGTATAAGTAGCCCAAACATGTAGAATTAATAAAATGAACTCTTATACTTACAGTAAGATGAGGTGGAGCTGCATGTCTGAGATCCACTCTTTCATCGGTGAGTCTGTGATCAAATTCATGGTCTTCTTCAGAAAGTCGTCACCGCGCATTTCTCTCAAACATCCATATCCTGCCTCAGTAAACATGCAACCAATTTATCCAAGATAGCGCCGACCAGACTTTGTCTAAGCACGTATTCTCTTTTATCCTGGATGTATATATCCGACTTTTGTACAATACCCCCCGGTGATAAAAGAGACACACACACACACACACACACACACACACACACACACACACACACACCAGAAAGACTGGAAAAAGAAACTCGAGAAACAGCATGGAAAATTAAATGTAACAGGTGTTTAAATATAAATATAGAATATATATAGGCAATCCCTGAAAAGGAGCAAGCAGGTCAGAAGATGGACGAATGGTGGATGGACGGATGATATAATTGGTTGCGTTCTTCTTCTGTTTCATTGATAAAATACTTTTTTCTTTGAAGGGGAAAAACATGTTTTGAATAGTGTGTACAGAACAAAAAAACGCATGTCGTGCACAACTGGAAAAAGGGCATTGTGTGTTTCAGTTTCCCACTTATCCTTCTCCTCCCACGTCTTTCTTCCTTTCATTGTCCCTCGCAGCTTCGCATCCGTCCACGATCGCCAGCAGAAAAGAACAGAGGTGGTTTCAGTGGTTGTCAGCGGGAGTCTGCAACATGTTTTCAAGTCTTTGCACTTTGCATTTAGCAAACACGCTCTAAATTAATCTGCTCCAGCCATTCCTATATTGGCAAGCGTAGTTGTTCTTTCAGTCCGTCATGGTTTAGGGTCAATTACATTTTTCAATTGCAATCACATCTTCAATTAGCCATGTCCAATTACAATTGAATTACAATTATTATTTTCCCCCTGAAAGTCAAATACAATTATGTTCTCAATTACTAAAGTTCACTTATAATTAATCACAATTACTGAGCCATTAATAGATTAAACATTAAACATCATCTTCCGGTTACTGGGTCAGTTTTGACCCATGTCTAGAATCAGCTGTAAAATACGTGAATAAAAAAACAAAAAAAAAAAAAAACATGATCTATCATGCAAGATGTTTTTTTCATCTCTTGGTTACCTTGTTGGGCAAGAGATGCCTTGTTAGGCATCCTTATCCATTAAAAAAAAATATTGAAAAATAAAATATTTTTCTACTTTTCAACAGAGGCTGCTGCTTTGTTTTGTCTGGTCTTGTGAATCTAATAGGGCCCTCTCTTTGCATCCCATCCAAAACTGGAATTATGGAATTGATCAGTTGGTCTCTCAACGCAATTGACCAAATTTTTTCGACTCAAAGATCGGGCAGTAGTGAGCCCGCCAGTCCAAGCTTGGATCAAGTGGCGAGTTGTGTGTCTGTCGATTCTTTCAGTGAAAGACGTGGAAGACAGCTACATGATTGGATTTATGGTAGCAGGTATGCTGCTGATTGGAGCTGGCAGCTTTCTGACCTAGCGCTAAGTTTGTATTACGTTGGTAGCTGTTTTGGGAAGGCTGCCAGTCATTTCTGCCAGTCACACTTTTTAAATTACAAAGTTTCTGCCACTTTTAAGCCATTATTGACACTTTGAACCTTTTTCACCACCTTTTCCAACATTTTTGGTTACTTTTAACCCATTTTGTTCCTGATTATAACAAGGATTTACATATTTAAGATGACTGTATACTATGATGCAAACAAAAAAATTTTGAGAACCACTGGTGTAGGTACTAATGTCTTTATATGTCTGTGCTGAATGTTTTGTCGTTATCCAAACTCTAATTCTAATATTGTTTACTTTCTGGTCATGTACTCCTCCTTAACTGATCTCACTTTAAAAAAAAAAAAAAAAGTCTATCAATAAAATAGAATTGCCGTTATATTATTTATTACAAGGAATTTGACTCTGTGATGCCGATAAAAATATATATTTGTGCAAATCATAAAAATCAGTAAATATTTAACATTGGATTTTTGGGCACAACTTTTTTAATTTAAGATACAATTGGCTGTTTTATTCTGTGAGCCTAGAGTATTATGACAGAATGTGAATAGATTTTGCTGAGAGAAAAATAACTCCTCCTTAAGATTGTAACTTAAAAGCAGTCAATATCTGTCTTTGGCTGTGATTCATGAGCCTGACAAGAGAAAGAGAAGTGCTTATGGTGATGTGAATGTAGGAGAGGAAAGGCAGTGATGTGTTTCTACCAGGCTACAGCGTGGTCACAGGGGAACGTCTGTCTCCGACGTTCAGCACTCGCTCCAGGAGGCCACAAAAACTTCTCCTCATCAATGGCTGTAGCTTTTTCCCTTTTCTCTAACAATGCCCCAGGAATGAGCACCCTGAGAGTCTGCGGTGGAGGTGCTTCTCTGGTTTCCACTCAATGGGGAATTTACTGCGTGTGTGAGTGTGTCTGTGTGTGTGCTAGAGAGACAGAGACATTTTTTTATTTTTTTCAATGTCTTCTGGAAATGAATCTCTTTTAAACTAAATAGGATTTCTTGCTCCAGGGCTTCTTTTCCAGGATCTTGGCTAGAGAAGCAGACACTCGGGATTCAGTCGACTCTTAAGTGTTGCATCTAATAGCACCATGAGATAAAAAAAAATAATGTTTATCGCCACCGGACAAAAAGCCATAAACATATTACTCCATCCTTGGTTTGATGTGGAAGGACTCTTAAGCCCTGAAACATTTAACTCATTTCTCAGACTGTTTTTGGTGGATCAAGCAGCTTAAGATTCGAGATACTGAGCCCCGATATTTAGCCTCCATGTTGGGGGAAGGGAAGTATAACTTTAGTAGTTCAGCCACAGGCTGGGGGGGGGGGGGTTCTCAGAAGTTTATTTTATATACATATATGCAAAACTTATTTTGATTATTTATATTGAAATGAAAAGAAACCTGTGTGAAAATGCACTAAAAACAATTATTCATGCTGTATCAGGACCTTAGCTATGCTGTGGCAGGTATAGTCTGAAATGTAGAAGTGACAAGTTGCGGGAGATAGACAGCAGCAGGAAACGATGTCTTTCCTCAAGAAAGACATGGTTTATATATATATATATATATATATATATATATATATATATATATATATATATATATATATATATATAAAATAAAATTACCAGCTGCCACTAAATTGTAGCAAAAGTACGTCACAAACCCAATATTCAATGAACCACTAAATATTTAATTATAAAATACAAGCAATGGATAAGGAGTCATTAGTTTATTATGAAGACAAAAGAAAGCTATTAAAACAATGCAAGAATACTACAGTTTTCGGGCAAGAAAAAATAAAGTGTACGTACTAGGGGCCCAACAAGATGGTTTGTTCCTAGGGTCCAAAATGTGGTGCTACACCCCTGGCTTTATCACATATAATTTCATGTGTCCTGTTGGTCGAACTTTATGAGAGGAACACTAGTAATACGTTTGAAGTTTCACCGCCTACAGGACTTTTAATGTGTTGATGTGAGTCATGGGAGGAAAAAAAATGTCAAGTTGAAAAATTACAGCTGGTAAAAACTTAAAGCTCTTTTTCTCACCCTGATAATGGAACATATTTTAGGGTTTTTGGAGTGGTAAACATTTGCTGCACAACATCCATCATTTCCTCTTTAGACGTGTTATTCATGCTCGTCTTTCATGGCTCTGTTTAGAGAGGAAGTTGTAAATGAGTTCCAACAATGCAAATGTAATGATGGAAATGGTAAATACAAATATACAAGCAAACATTTAAAGTATTGTTAAAATGTATTAATTTTGAGATTGATCAGAGAGACAGTCAGAGGTTTTGCTTTGCTTGAATCATTAAATCATTTAATGACAGACTTTAAACACAGAACATGAATCAACAATGAATATCAAGTAAATAGGAAACAGGCACTCATCTAATACATCTGTTGTCTGGGGAGGACCAGGGTTGGGGTCAATTACATTTTTGAATTACAATTCCATCTTCAAATATAACTCAGTTACAATTATGGTGACCTGCATTTTTTTTATCTGATTACAATTAAAATTACAATTACGTGTGTTTTTTTTCCCCCCTGAAAGTACATTTTAATTATTTTCTGAATTACAAAAGCTAATTTACAGTTAATTCAAATTACTGAGCCTGAAATAAATAACAGCAACATACCATTCCTCTTGTGTTAGCTTTCTGTTAGCATCTCTTATAATAACAAAACAGTTTGACCCATGTCTTAAATCAGCTGTAAAATACACTAAAAAACATGATCTATCATTCAATTTGTTTTATTGATTTCTTGGTTACCTTGTTAGGCTTCCTTATCCTTGAAAATATTGGTATTAATTTTTTTGGTGTGGGTGTCTGAGTCTTTCTTGTTTCAGTATACCCCTCAAAAATGGTAAAACTACTTGTGTGTAAGCCATAACTATAACTATAACATTAATCCAATGTGTTAATGTGTGTTTTTTTTAATTTTTTATTCTCCTCCTCCTAGACCTATAGCATGGAGCCAAGCTTCATCTCCTGGGGTGCACACTGTGTTCTGAAGCGTGCTACGCAAGACATTCTTACTGTCAGAGTCAAAATATTAACTGTCTCACATCAAGGAGGCAAGATATAAAGACATACACACAGATGTTTGACACAGCAGGAAAGTTGAGATCTCGTATTAGTCTTTAATTAGAGGGCTTTACATTCAGAAATCCAATGATCTGTTATAACGCAATTTAATAAATATGATAAGTTCTGCTGATTAAAGCAATACTAATTACAGTACAAACAAGATTATTAACTATGATTATTCATCATTATGAGGTGTATGTGATGTGTGCTTGTTATGTGTTTGATTGTGTATGAGTTATTTAATGTGTATTAAATATAAATATTAGTAGTGAAGGTAGACCAATTATTTAGGGTTTTTTTTAGAATTTGGCACTTGGATTCAAATAGTCATTTTAATGATAAACTGACTCTCCCTGTGGTTAGCATATACTGTATCTGAGTTGTCTCGTTTGCTCACGTAAAGCTTATATTATGGGCTACTTTTGGTTGAAATCAGATGCTTTGAAACATTTTGTCCTTGTCGCAGAATCATCAATACCGGGATATTAAATATAAGGATATTGACTGGCTAAAAGAAACAAAAAACAAATAATATTTTTATCTTTTTTTAGCCACATACAACACAAAAACAGAGACAATTACAGAAAAAAAAAGAAAAAGAAAAAAAAAAAAACCTTCACAGGTTACCGTCGACAGTGTTTACAAAATATTACACATTATAATACAGTAAGTGTGTGTGTGGGGGTGTGTGATCACGGCATGGGGTAACATTGGCAATTACAATTATAATTATAATAATTATAATAATGCGATTGTGCTTTTAGTGGGTGATGGGAGGAGAGAATAACAAGTTAAAAAAAACATACATATATATATATATATATATATATATATATATATATATATAATTCAAAGAAGAGAGAGAGGAAAAAAAGGTGGAGAAATAAGTTATTTCTCCATAAAGTTTTACACTTCCATAATTTGAAATCTTATTGATGTATTAGTAGGAAAACAAAACTATTGAAAGTTTGAACTTATTCTGCTCACTTTATGAATTTGCTGTTCTGTCACTGGATCATATTACTGTAACACTCTAACAGGCTTCATGACACGTTGCTGACGTCTCTGACATTACATCAATACCCCGACTGATGAATCGGGCTAATAACAGGTCCAACACATTTGCTCTGTTTTACACTTACAAGTCAGCACTCAGGCTTATAATTAAACTCTGCCTGCTAGTAAACTGGAGAGAAATATCTATCTTTTTGACAGTTAACTTGTGATCAGTGATGAATATCTGAATCGTGGCTGTAAATAGATCACTAAATTAGAAATCAAACCTGAAGAATCTATTTGTTGAAATGACACGCTCCTTCAAACGAGCTCGTCATGTCTTCCTTCGTCTGCTTGTCGACAGGTTTTCTTCACATCTCAGGCTTCTGACGAGGGTTTGTTCGTGCCTTGTCACATCAAATATGCCCAGCAATGCTTTATTTTACACCTCAAAACTCCTCACTTCACGTGTCTTTTCAGTTAAACTTTAATATACCAACACCGAGCACTTTGCCTATTCATGATTAGATGACGAGGTAATGTCATTATTAAAATGAATCATTTCTAATGATAAAGTCCAAATCCTTCATAGGTCTCAGTGAATGTTGTTTATGCTGCTGATCTTTTCTTTTTTAGATTTGTGGTACCCTCATTATGTCAGTCTGTGATTGACATAAACAGATGACAGCTAACGTCAAGTTTTAGATTCTTCTGTTTTTTAAAGATAAGATTGTTGTTAATTTATCTTTTTTTTTTATATATAAATACAAGCTTTTTAAGTCGCTTCAAAGTAGAAACGTGAAAAATATTCAGTTTTCAACTTTCTCATTTAACTTGAATAAGATCACAAAACTTAGTTACACTAAACCTAGACCATAACATTAATAGTGTTACAGTACGTGATTACTCGCTAACTTCAGCCACCAGATCATCAGTTGTGCACACAGTTAAGGCGCCTAAGGAGAGCTTTTCTTCTCCGCTTCATTGTCTACTACCAAACTGCAGAGTTGGAACTGTTGCCCCCTCTGGTCACATATGTTTTTATCCTCTTTCGGTAAACAAAAGTGTGTTACATCTGCATCTTTAACTTTTCCTGATTATTTAGAGCAACCACAAGCTGACTGAAAAAGGTGCTAAATGATCTAAAAAGCATGCTGAATGTTTCACTTCAATAGAAAACAATGGGATGATTACAGGAAAATGGAGCCCTGTGACATCATCAATCATGTGATTTCAAGATATTCAAAATTTTGAAAAACATGCATCAATTTTTTCAGATATTAGTTTTTAACTCCTGTGAGGGAACAAAATAAACAGAAAAAAAAAAACCACAAACTAAAATTTATGTCAAAAATAAAAATGTGATTTAAAATAATGAGTAAGCTACAATGAAAAGGTAGATATACTGTAAGTTGGGCTGTCACTTTAAGGCGTTAATTGCAATTAATTATTTACAGGAAAAAATGACGCACTAAAAAAATTAATGACGTTAATCACTTATTTTTTTTGCACCCCAAACAATGCGGAATCTTTCTCATTGCACGCTTTTCCGGTATACCCATATTACTGACGCACCGAGTACAACAATAGACCCTGAGGAGAAGTCTTTGTGCTCGTTAATTTTAGTTTTAAAAACACACTGGATGAAAAAATAAAGCCCAGTCGTGTGCAAATTGTGCAAGAAAGAGTTTGTGGATCACTGGAGCTCTGCTAGCCTCCAGCGGAGGTCAATGCTAACTATGTAGCAGCTGGCACGGACAGCGGTAACTTATATAGCACTACATATGGACCTGATGTTTTATTTCATTTGTATTTTTTATTATTTGGAGATTGACAAAAGTGCACATCAATATTTCCCCTTATGGTCTAAAGTAAAGGTGGCAGCAGCTATTAGATCTAGTCTCACATACATTGGAATAGAAATATATACGCTTGCATCTATTCAAGTCTGTTAAAAACAGTAAATTACTTTATAAAGCCACTTTGTCATACATCAAACTTTTGATCTGCCACAATAATGTAATTTAAATGAAAATACCTCAAGTTGAGGGTGTTTCTCAGTAATTTTTAGGTGAGATTAAAAAGAGATTAATTAGATTAATTAATCAAACAATATTTTGAATCTATTGACTGCACTGCTCCTTTTAAATTATTATATGTCATATAAAGATGTATAAGAGCAGCATTAATGTCACCCAATTCCCCTTAATTCAGGGATCAATAGTTTAGTGAATCTGAGTAGGTTTATTGATTAAGTTTTGAATAACTTGATTTAAATCATTGCAGACCATAACGGTTAAACAAAAACAAATGGACGCAAGGATGCATCAGTTATTTCACCACTCTACGGATCTTCTGCAGCACTGATGAGATGTCGTTCAAACACTCTGACGAGAAACAGACGGAGCTTCACAGACAGTAAAGTTAAGCGGGAACTGGTGGCTCCGTATTTTGGAGTGAGTGATGATTTGCGTATTTTTTTGACAGTTTAGATGGTGTGTTGTGTGGTTTAGACGGTGTTAGAAGTGGCCAGGATGGGAGGGGGGCGGGTGGCTCACCTAATGAGCGGTCCTCGGAAACATTTCACCATAAAAAAAACATCATTAGCCTCGCGGTGACGGCGTTTCATCCACATTCTGTCAATTTCTGCGTTCAACAGTGGATTCCGTTTTCATTGGTCGATTTCGTGATTCTGTTCGAGATTCCGTTAACGTGGAAATTATAAGACCCAACAAATAGAAAGAGCCCAGATCAAAGGATCAAAGAGCAAAGTCGCTTTGGACGCTATAAGCCAGTTATCACTGTGATCACTATTATGAAATCTGCTTAAACCAAAAAAGTCTAATGAGTGGCTCAGATTCTACTGGCTGTATGAATTTTGAAAGTCAAGTCAAAGAAAGCCACTCCCCTTCTGCTCCTTGTCAGCCTGAGAAAATAGCACAATCTCGTAATAAAGACAGCACTGCAACACAATCATTGACTTAAATATAATGACTGTAGATGAGCAACTAAGCTGTCATGTGTTTGTTGTCTCTATAAGTTGAGTTAAAAGCACAAATCTATTGTCTAAATATGTTGTTCCAGTCACTTGTGATTGGATGTAAAGCAGTGTGCACCCCGCTGTACAGAAATACACTTTTATGCTTGTTTATTTTTGTTTTCCTGTTCACGCATCACTACCATTTCCTGCATGAACTTCAATCAGAAGAAGAACAAGAAGCAGCAGCAGCAGCAGGCTTCTCAGGAAAACCGGTTGGGTTCCTGTTTAATTGAGGAGTTTTGGACAAATATACAGCCTTAAATGGAGTCACCGTTTACAGTAGGTCCATCAGTTGTGCTTAGACATATATAGGCCTCAGGTAATTGTCATCGACTGCCTGAGGATAAGGAAACAAAGCTCAGTCAGTAAACACAGAGGCAGAGAACGGTACAGTAACTTAATGTAGCAAAGACTCCAGCACACAGTAACCATTAAAGGTTCATCAAACACTTTTATACTTACCTGATCAACTGAAGAGCTCAACTGCTTTTTTGTTGAACAGCAGAACCCCAGAATTACCTAGTAAAACCAAACAAATAGTAGGCTGGACATTAAAGGATGTATATCACTTGGTATAGCTAGAAACTGACAAAAAACAACGCAAATTCATCAAACTTTCACTTTGGTAATTGTTGATTTTTTTTTGCTAAGATATATTGATATTTATGGTCCCGAACAAAAGGAAAATGGCAGAGAACTGTACAGTAAACTTAATGTAGCAAAGACTCCAGCACACAGTAACCATTAAAGGTTCATCAAACACTTTTTATACTTACTGATCAAATGAAGACGTCAACTGCTTTTTTGTTTGAACAGCAGAACCCCAGAATTACCTTATGTAAAACCAAACAAAATAGTAGGCTGGACATTAAAGGATTGTATATCACTTGGTATAGCTAGAAACTGCCAAAAACACGCAATTCATCAAACTCACTTTGGTAATTGTTGAGTTTTTTTTTGCTAAGATATAATTGATATTATGGTCCCGAACAAAGAAATGGCCAGAGAACGGTACAAGTAACTATTGTAGCAAAGACTCCAGCACACAGTAACCATTAAAGGTTCATCAAACACTTTTATACTTACTGATCAACTGAGAGCTCAACTGCTTTTTTGTTTGAACAGCAGAACCCCAGAATTACCTTATGTAAAACCAAACAAATAGTAGGCTGGACATTAAAGGATGTATATCACTTGGTATAGCTAGAAACTGACAAAAACAACGCAATTCATCAAACTTCACTTTGGTAATTGTTGATTTTTTTTTGCTAAGATATAATTGATATTTATGGTCCCGAACAAAAGAAAATGGCAGAGAACGGTACAGTAACTTAATGTAGCAAAGACTCCAGCACACAGTAACCATTAAAGGTTCATCAAACACTTTTATACTTACTGATCAACTGAAGAGCTCAACTGCTTTTTTGTTTGAACAGCAGAACCCCAGAATTACCTTATGTAAAACCAAACAAATAGTAGGCTGGACATTAAAGGATGTATATCACTTGGTATAGCTAGAAACTGACAAAAACAACGCAATTCATCAAACTTCACTTTGGTAATTGTTGATTTTTTTTTGCTAAGATATAATTGATATTTATGGTCCCGAACAAAAGAAAATGGCAATCTTTTGAAAAATATCTTTACTGATCACAAAGATTGCTTTTTTTGCACTCCGAACAGCACGGAACCTTAATCATTGCACACGTTCCTGGTATACTCATAATACTGATGCATAGACCACAACACAAGAAACAGGAGAAGCTGAGCAGTTGTTGCTGTGTCAGATGTTACTGTAACTGAGTTGCTTTTATGGATACTTGTACATTTTTGAGTATATTTCTAAATCAGTAATTTGGGGGTGAAAGTAACTCGCAACTTTTACTTTGAATACTCCAATTGACCTACGTTTTACTTGTACTTGAGTACAATTTCTATCAAGAAACAGTACTTCTACTTGAGTAGGATATATCAGTACTCAATTTGCATACAACTGGGTTTTTGTTTTCATTCCATTTTTGTTTTTGTTTTTTTTTTTTTTATTTTATTTTATTTTTTTAACTTAAATTAAAGCCACTAAAGCACGGAAACGACTTCTCTTCAAGTTCTCCAGTCTCTTGTATTGTAGTTTGTGCATCAGTATTGTGGTATCAGGCTTGGGGAGTAACAGATTAGAAGTAACAGCGTTACACAATCTGGATACAAAAAAATTGCAACTGTAATCCGTTACAGTATATTAAAAAGCATGTAGTCAGATTACAGGTATTTTTTAAAAAAAATGGGGATTACTTGATCGATTACATTTTAAAAGCAAGCTGCCTGCCTGGCTGTGTGTGTGTATCAGCATGAATCCGGAGCTTTCACTGCATGGAAACACAACGTCCTTTCATTTAATTTCAAAAAAGGAAACAATATCACAGTACAATGTGAATGATGACTGCCTGCTGTTAAAATGTTGCCGTCATCCAGGGATTTGAAGTCCAATCTGAAGAAACCTCTACGGTAACATTTGCCGAAACAGCCAGAAATACAGTAAGATAAAGTGCAGCTTTGTTAGCTTGCTAACCTGGCTGTCTGTACTAGCGTTGTAGTAGTCGAGACCGGTCTTGGTCTCGAGACCAAATTTTAAAGATCTCGGTCTTGTCTCGGACTCAGAAGCATTTTGACTCGGACTTGTCTCGGACTCGGGCTGCCCGGACCATTCGAGACCAGCACTAATTCCTGCTATTTTTAAACTTTTTTTATAATGTGATAATAACAAGAAGAAGAACTGGATAAAACAATCTTTTATTCATTCTTTAATCCACCCCGTATAATGACCGCAACCTTCCTTAATGTAACTGAGTGACGTGTGTGACACACTCACACACACAAGCAGGAGAGAGAGGCGGGAGCTAAACATGTCCGCTAACTTGTTGGTTGTGAAATTTAGTTTCACGAACCACAAAGAATACATTTGCAAAAGCACAGCAAAGAGGAAACACTCTGCGGTGTGTAGGTGACCAGCCATGTTATTTCTTGGCAGAAATACTGTTAAACACTTGCTGTACATTCAGCTGACAAAAAAATCTTGTTTTCAAATATGTAGAATAATTGTGAATTTATCAGTAGCAGTAGTAGTTTTAATATTTTATTTAATTTTTTGCAGGCACCTTTTTTGTCTGTCAGATGTATTTAAAATAAACTAAAACTAAAGAGAGAATGTTATTTAACTGTCAACCCTGTCATAATTTTATTTATTTAAATATTTTTTCAAATAAAAAAAAAAAATGCTTATGGTCTTGGTCTTGGTCTCGGTCTCGGCTTGTCTCGGTCTTGGTCTTGACTCGGTCTCGGCTCCCGGAAGTCTTGGTCTTGTCTTGTTCTTGGTGCATTCTGGTCTCAGGCAAGTCTTCGTCTCGGATAGTGTGGTCTTGAACAGAACACTAGTCTGTACATCCACTTACTACTAAAACAGTATGATGTAACTAGTATCGGGGAGATTGGACAGTAGGTGCTTAAGATAATCCTCAAAAAGCTTAATCATTCAGTTTATATTGTAACATTTGTACGAACGTTGTAAAGAAAACTCGGTCCGATTAGTAAAGACAAGCATGCACCATTATTATCTGGTCGCTGTTGGTCGACCGTAACCACTCCAAATAAAACACTGTAATTCACTGCTCCGGTAAATTACAAGGATGAATCTTAACTTCTGAGATCCGACAAACTCAACACTAACCACTTCCTCTCAGTCCCTTGCATCCTCCTGTTGCCTTCACTGACTGCCAAAACTGTAGGAATTAGGAATATCTCCAACAAACACATCCAACAAACAGCAGAGCTGTTACAATATACACTTATTATGGTAACAGCTAACTTAGATTATTGTGCACTAACATAACAGCTTTATATGTGTTGCTGGGTCTTATATTTTTGTTTATATTTATCTGCACTGTGTTGTAAGTTAGTGGGTCAGAAAATGGATGGATGGATGAATGGATGTGTTGTAAGTTATAACCATCCAGTTTTTTTATTATCATCAGGCCAGAGCGCCACCAGCTAGTGAATCGCCTCTTGCTCTCATAGAGGCCACACTATGAGGGAAGAGGTGGAACCCATGCGAACGCCAAGTGCCCGTCAGTGACCAGGGACTCTTGCCATGTCGTAGGCATATCCCTGCGCTTTACGAAAATGTATAGTTCATGGTACTCAAAAAGGGGGAAACATTGTTATTGTGCTGGAATATTATTCTTTCTTTCTTTTTTTCTCGATTTTCAGAACCAACTCACCTACTTTTCACCCACTGAAATATTATGTAGAGTCACAAAACTCAAACAAAATTTAAGCTAATGTCATCATCATCACAGGTTAACTATGATATAATCTACATGGGAACAATTTATATGAGAGCTTTCAGTCTGGCTTTAGAGCCCATCACAGCACAGAGACTGCCTTAGTAAAAGTAACCAATGACAACCTCTTAGCCTCAGACTGAGGATTGGTCTCAGCTCTGGTGCTCTTAGATCTCAGTGCAGCCTTCGATACAGTGGATCATCATTTATTGCTGCAGAGACTGGAAAGTGTTTTTGAGATTAAGAAACAGCCCTAGTTTGGTTTAAATCTTACTTATCAGACAGAACCCACTTTGTTCATGTTAATAATCTCTCTTCAGCGCACGCCACTGTTAATCATGGTTTTAGGACCAATATTCTTGACATTATATATGCTTCCACTCGGTATCATTATTAGATAACATAAAATAATTTTCCATTGCTATGCGGATGATGCACAGCTCTATTTGTCAATGAAATCAGATGAAACTCATCAGTTATTCAAACTCCAGGTTTGTGTTAAAGACATAACAATCTGAATGTGCTGTAACTTTCTCCTTCTCATCCAGGATAAAACCAAAGTGATGTTATTTGGTCCAAAACACCTCAGAGATAAATTATCAAAGCAAATAGTCTCTGGATAACATTACTCTGTCACCCAGCACCACAGTGAAAAACGTAGGTGTTATCTTTGATACTGACTTATCCTATAACTCTCATATTAAGCAAATCACAAGGACAGCCTTCTTCCACCTCTGTAATCTCTCTAGAATCAGGAATATATTGGCTCAAAGTGATGCAGAAAAACTAATCCATGCATTTGTTGCATTGAGACCAGATTATTGGAACTGTACTGTCAGGATGTCCCAGTAACTCACTACAAAGTCTCCAATTAATACAGAACACTGCAGCTAGAATACTAACAGGTACTAACAGGAGAAAGCACATTTCTCCAGTATTGGCTTCCCTTTATTGGCTTCCTGTAAAATATAGAATAGAATTTAAAATCCTCCTGTTACCATACAAAGCTCTATGTGATCAAGCTCCTGTAAATGTTAAAAACCTGGTAGTGCCCTATTGTCCAAGCAGAACTCTCTGCTCTCAGTTTGCTGGTCTACTGGAAGTTCCAAAAGTGTCTAGAAGTAGAACAGGAGGCAGAGCGCTTAGCTACCAGGCTCCTCCCCTTTGGAACCAACTCCCAGTCTTAGTGCGGGAGGCTGCTACTCTCTCCACCTTTAAGGCTAAACTCAAAACCTACTTTCCCTCTGCCACCATCCACATGAACACACCCCAAGTCACCCACTGAACCCCCCCCCACCCGATCACCACCTCCATGATGACATTATCTGCTGCACTGTATATATATATTTATATTTATCCTATTTATCCTTTATTCTCTATCTATCCTTTATTTATCCCTCATCCTTTATATTTATCATTATTATTATTATTGTTGCTGGGTTGTTCTTTGTTTTTTTTTTTTTTGTTTTTTTATTTTATTTTTTTTGTTGTTTGTTTTGTGCACCAACTACCAAGACAAATTCCTTGTACTGTCCTTAAAATTGTACATGGCCATTAAAAACATTTCTTGTATCATGTTTTCCTGCAGTCTGTGCCTTCTCTTTTTTCTGTTTGAGGTGTCTTAAAGCTGGAGCTGGCAGTTCCTTATCAATGGTTAATGGCTCAACTCGTCTGGGACACTCTGATGTTCTGTCTCTCTATCCTGTTCTGTTGGTCCTTCTTTTCACTAACTCCAACCAGTCGAGGCAGATGGCTGCCACCTCTGAACCTGGTTCTGCTGAAGATTTCTTCCTGTTAGAAGGGAGTTTTTTCTTCCCACTGTCGCTTATGCTTGTTCATGTAGATTTGTTGGGTTGTTTCCTTTTTATTACGAAATTAATATTTTGAAAGTGCTTTGAGATGACTTTTGTTGTAATTAGCGCTGTAAAAATAAAGTTGAATTGAAATGAATTACATTGAATGCATTTGTTTGTCTCGGAAGTTTTCAGCAAATTGTGTTTGGCACACATTGAATTAAAGTCAGCACCTGTAATTACAAGACACATGAAAGACAGGCTGACAACAGTGTAGAAAAATGACTTGTAGTTAACTTTGGAGCATGTTAATATTTAAAACGTCTACTTCAAGTGACGCTTTTTTCTAATAGAAATGACAATTATTAGTAACTATGATGTGTCTTAAACGTTTATAGCTATAACTATAGAACTTGTTGAAACCTGGCTTACCACTTTCAGGTGGTGCTTTTTAGTTTTACATATTTTACAAAACTTGCAAACATACAGCACTTCAGAGTGCGCAAGATCAAAAAATGTCCCCATTCGCTTCATATGCGAGTTTGAAGCAAAGCCCTGCCCACCAGCGACACACCCAACTGGGTGAGTTTCACTGCCTGCTGAAACGAGGAGCTGTGCTCCTTTTTATCCTCTCATAAACATAAACCACCAGTGCAAAAAGCCGGTGTGATTAGCGGCTAATGCTGTCCAAGCTCATTGCCGACTTTCAAAGATGAAAACGAAAGAGAGAACTTTAACCTGCTACTACCACTTCCTCGCTGATTCTCCAAATCCTTCCTAGTCCAGTCCCAGTTATAAAGGCCGTGTCATACAGCTCCAGGTGGTCACACACAGCTTCTACTCCATGGTTGAACGGGTGAACAAACTGGTGTCCGTGTTGACGGCCTGACGTCATCGTCAACAAATGATGTGCGGATCAAACCGCACCGCCACACAGGAAAGACTTTGCATCTAGGCCACGTCTATTCATTGACTTTGTATGTAATCTGGACATATGAACATTTCATGATGCATCCGGTGTGAACGCAGCAGCCAATCAGGATGCAGAACACAATGCGCGGGTTCTCCTTTAGCCAGTCAAGACGCAGAACACAATGCACGTTCATACACTGTAAAAAAAAATGCATGCAAAATTGCACTGTAAAAAAAATCTGTGAAACACCGAGGCCGCAAAAGGTGAACCGCGTTATAGCGAGGGACTACTGTAATACAGCGAGCAGGTTACACGTATTCTATTTTCTTGTCTTTATTTGCATTTTTGGTATTGTAGTAATCCAAAAGTAATCAGATACATTACTTTAATATAGTGATACTTAGAGTAAGTTACTGAATTTTTCAACAGGTAACTTGTAATTGTACCGGAATACTTTCTAAAAGTAAGCCTGATGGGTAAACAGGGAATTCATGCAATGAGAAACGTTTTGCGTCCTGATTAACTGAGTTTTTTTTTTTTTTTTTGTGCATTACTTTTCTGTAATTAATTAATCACAATTAATGTGGGAAAGTCCAGCCCTAGTATGTACACTGGGTGAACTTCAGAAACTCAGTTAGTTTTAGATTTTCTTCTTTGCTACCAGAAGTGAAAGCGAGAGAAAGCTTTTAGTCTGGAAAAACCTTTACGACTCAAAGGTCAGAAACTATATTAAGATCACAGCAGAAAACATTTCACAGCTATTGAAGAGCACACGTCTAAGAGAAAAAAGAAAGAAATCAATGAATCCTCTTAACAACTATCAGCTCTGCCCACTACAGTGGCTGATGCAACGCTTAGTCTTCACCTCTTTAAAGATTGTCGTTTCTATAATTGGATGTGGTTATCGCACAAAAACAAGTGTGCTCATTTTGACCAATCAATGAAGCTCAAACTAATGAAGTGTCCAGAAGAAGCCATTTAAAAAAGAAGCACTTTTGTTCATGGAGCATTAGGATATCGGTTAGCGGTTAGCATTATAGTTTCTGAATGTTGATTTTTTTCATGCCGTGTTTGGTTCTCTCTATTGTGTATTGTTGATTTTATCTATTTGTCTGTGAAGTCATTCTCTTTAACTCCTCTAATCCATACAATAGATGTATTTTTTAATTTCTAATGATTTTTACAGGAGATATGTAACATTTCTATTAAATACCTGTGATCTATATTTTTGACAGTAGCTTTAACTTCTTGAGGTTTCTCATACCCGAGTGTTCCTTTTGTTATACGATGTTTATAATCCAACAAAGGTTTTATTTGATCACATTCCCAGTGATAAATGCTACTATGGTTCCCATCCTTACTTCTACACATTATCTTGTTCTCACCTTGTCTATGCTTTCATTTTCGGTTTTCAAATATTTGTGCAAAAAAGAGATCTGCCCACATCAGCATTTATTTTAGGTGTTATAACAGCATCAAATTAAGTTTTCTATCCAAATTTCTTACATTTATGAGACTCTGATGTGATTGTTGTGTTCAGTTATTTCTCCTTTCTCTTGTTTTAATTTACAGTCCTCACAGAAGAGTCCAGTATCCCAATCAGAGACTTTGGGTGGATTTCTTTTATGTAGAAAGATGCAGTTTTTGGTGTTAAATACAAATAAAATATTGTTTTGCTGCTGAAGTCAGAATTTTTAAATCCCAACGTTGAAAATGTCAGTGTATTAAACCAGCCTCAGAATTTTACTTCAATTTTTTTGCTGTGTTTTTTGTTATGCCAAACACCTTTAGGTACGGGAAGTAATGTGGTCGTTATTCTCTCTTAAAGTCTAAAAGTGTCTTAATATTTCAGTGCTCTGTACCACAGGAGATAACCCATCAGAGAACCTTCTGGCTATACCAAGAACCTTTCTTCTATTACTTTTATGACCTTTCTATTCCTTTCTCCAGGATATTCATTGATTTTTTTTTTTCTTCTTATCTCTGGGTTTCTTGAACATACAATCTATCATTAGTGGTAGGAAGTGATGTTATCATACAGCATGTGTGTTTGTACCTTGTCCTTGTAAATCCTTGTTTCTTTCTTAATCTGTACATCTCCTGATTAATAAAATCCCCTCCACTCCTTGTTAGGTCTGTCACAGTGTAAAAAAAAAAAAAAAAAAACGTAAACACTTTTTATCTGGAAAATAATTTTTTACTTGAACTTCCCCACTAGGGGTGTAACGATTAATTTTAGCAACAATTTGATTTGAATCACAATTTGTTTACGCTGATTCAAACCATGGATGATATTGGTTAATTTGGAACAACTTGATCTGGAATTATTCAGTAACTTTTTAGTCAAAATTTACATTCAACCAGTGTGACTGAAATAAATACCTGGATACTGGACAGTGCAGGTGAGCTTTCATAGATTTTTGTTTATTGTAAGAGAATTGTCTATAAATCAATTATGGACAAAACAACATTTAATGGCAAATGTATTCACATTTTATTTGAAACAAGTCCAACCAACGCTTCAGTTTCAATTTTCAAGATGTTAACCTTTCTGCTCTCATTTTCAAGACTGCTATCAATGGTGGACACAGTGAGCCACTCCTTTAGAATATCTCTGTCTGTGCAAAAGCCAGTGTTTCCACACACTGGACCCTAAAGGTGGGTTATTGATCAGTTTCTCGTTTGCCAGCTTCTTCCTTATGTTTTGTTGTCTGTTGGTGCGTGGCAATGACATCACAGACAGACTACAGAGTTGTAACGTCTATATTAGTAAAAGCACATCCATATGAAGTCTGTCGTGCTTAAATCCAATGAGTTATTTTCTTGTATCAATACAATTGATTGATTTCCTTTTAAAATTAATTTAGTTCAACTAGTGTCATCAGGAAGGCCAACTTGCCGAGCACAGATCAATGTAGTTGGATAGTAGGAATATAAATCATTTCATTTATCTAATGGATGAATCATTACACCCTTATTACCCACATATTATTTGTTTATTGTTGTAACAATGTAATTTTCTCTGTAAACTCATATTTTTTGTCTTAAAAATGATCCATACCTAGAAAGGACGAGCTTTACTCAAGTGTCCTTCCTTTTGTAAAAATGAAGACATTATTATTAGACCTTATGTGTTCTATAACAATCAGTGGCTTTAGTTTAAACATCAGGTTCATCTCGTAATCCTGTGGCATGGTGGTACGTTCGACAAACTGACTTCCTGTGACCGCAGAGACAGAGAAGACACTGGAATGAAAGTATTGTTTATGTACGTTGTAGTTTTCATTAGCAACAGCCAAACCACAGTCGTTCACAGGAAGCCCCAGAGGTCTTTACTCTGGGCTTCAGGCTTCTGGTGTGAGTGGTGTGACATTGTCAGAACAAACACATCACCCAACATCAAACACACACCACAATCCACAATAAACACAACCATACTTAACACCACACAACAAACAGCCAGCAAAAAGACACAGAGCAAGAATGCTAAAAAGTATGACAGGCAGCACTTGAAAAAAGTTTCATTCGTTCCCACGCTACCTTAGAACACACCCCCTCTGAGACAGAGAGAGTTCACATCTCATTTGGTTTAGAAAGATTTAAGTAATACATATTCTCATTTTTTCTCTCTATTTTTGTATTCTCTTCATTTCGTAGCTTTTCTCTTCATTACGCTGCTTCGAGCCTTGGGTCAGGTTCCTGGGGGCCCACCTTTCTGTTAGAGCTTTTATCCAATCATAGTTCAGCCATCATGCATCACCAGGGTCCAGTAAAGAATCAGCGGTTCAGGCAGCTGTAGTTCAAAGTAAAAGAAAACGTAAATGTGGCGTTAACCACCAATTTTGAGTAGCCAAAACTGAGTAAAGTCACTGTGCACATGATGACAGCTAACTGAGATACAATGACGTCAGCAAGTATGTGTCTTTTGATTGGATATGGACTAGTGAGAGGCAGCACAAGGAGAAAAACTT
Organism: Gouania willdenowi; assembly: GCF_900634775.1. NCBI lineage: Eukaryota > Metazoa > Chordata > Actinopteri > Blenniiformes > Gobiesocidae > Gouania > Gouania willdenowi. Next base: position 15,016,321 of record NC_041053.1, read on the forward strand.
TTCAAGAGAAGCCAGACATTGTGAAAAGAGGTTGGCCAAGCACAAAGATGGCAAACACGACTCAGGCCGTAAAGGTTTGTTGCCTACAAGCGAGTGCCATCACTGCTGAGGGATGCCTGTGATTTACCAGTGATTGATTGGTTTTTTAGTATTGTGGAGGTGTCTGGGTCTGTTTGGTTTTGTTTGTGTTTAGTCTTTGTGGTGCCCTTTTAGTTCTGTAAGTCTTTGTTTTGTGTAGTTTCAGTTCTTGTTTCATGTATTAACTCATGTGTCTCAAGGTATTCCTGCTCATTTCTCCACCTCCCAGTAATGTCAGTGTGTTTGGGTTGAGTGATTTGCTCCCTCCTGTTTTCCACTCAGGTGTGGCTCGTTCCAAATCAAGCCTCCCTCTGCTTAGACACAGAATGATTGCTGGTTTATTGTCAATGGTTCGAAATCGCACACTAATGTACTACTCATACTAGGTTTGACTTTAAAATTAGAATGTAATGTGTTCATGATAGCTAGTTTGGAAAGAGATATGAGTAAGCCAGAAATACCAGGATGTATACTATGTGTGGAATTTTTGTGTGCACACCACCCCATGATACATTGCGAATGGATTGTAAATTGGTCCTGGGACCGGTTCCAAGCTAAAAATCAAACATCTCCTTCTCAAAACAAAAGCATCTCTTTTTGTCTTTCATTAGTTTTTTAATGCTTTTGTAGATAGGGCTCTTGTTTTTAAGTGGAATCTCCAAAATGTCGGAATGAAATGTGTATACGTGAGTTTTATGGATCAAATGACCAAATGTTGATATTCTACTCGATCACTTTCTCACTAAAAATGTTTTCAGAACTTTCAAACGTGGATAATAAATAGAGATATTTAGCCTCAGTGGAGGAACGTCCATCGTCCTAACATTAATAATAGTGTATAGTAGACAGTGTATACTCATTGAGTTTGTAGTGTGTAGTACGTTAATGTGACATTTACAGCATAGTCAATGTCTCGTCTTTATGTCCTCTGCTCCCAGTTTTCCTTGTGCCTCCGTTGGTCTTTTTGGATTTGGGTTTTTGCTAGTTTTTATGTAAACATTTTTAAACACTATGCTTGCCTCCTCTTTTTCTTGGGTCCTCCACAACCACACCCACCCTGCATGACACAAGGAAGCAGGACAACACAAACCACAGCAGGGTTTGTTACTGTCTTATCAGAGCCTGTCGGTCTGTATCTCTGTGTCCACTGCTTCTTTTTCTTTGTGTCTGTGTGTCTGTGTGTCTGCGTGTGTGTGTGTGTGTGTGTGTGTGTCCCACTTTGACATTAATTCTACAGGGCGTTTTCTTTAAATGTCACATTTAAAAGTTTCTAAAATAATGTCAGTTTGTAGCTTTATCAAACAATGAAGTGGGAAAAAGCATCTGAGATTAAATCTTAGATGAGATATGTGGTCTTTACATCACTAGCCTCGCTAATGTGTGTTTATCAGAGATAGTGGGATTAGGATGGATTCTTATCTTCAGGCTGTGATGCAGTTTTCTATCCAGTAAAAAAAAAAAAAGGAGCGCAGATGATCAAAGCAAAGAATAGCAAAGTGGACCACTGTGATTATGTAATTTAAAATACGTGTATAACCAAGGTAGCAGTACAAATTGAATAGGTGATACTGATATCAGTGTAATTATGTTTAATTAGTTTCAAAAAAGTGAAATCAAGCATTTTTTTTAGAAAATTGCACAAATTAATTGACCTTGGCTTACCCCTATGTCACAAATCACGTAACATATGTTTATGTTATGTTATGATTATGTTTTTATTGTCAATCAAATAAACTTCAATTTGTTAATTTCAAATAAAGCCTTCAGATTGACATGGTCTGTGAGTTCATATTTAGCTACACTGTTTTCAACCATTAGGCATGTTGAGCACATTTTTTCTAGCATGGAATCCATTCTAATCTTCTTGTATTATTCAATATTTAATACAGGCGATTAGTCTGGAAGCGCTCACAAGGCGTTTGAGTTCTGGGGCTGACAAACACGTGCAGAGTAACCAATCAAACAAAGAGCGGCCCTAACGAAAATAGCTTGACAAGCGTAAATCTGTTTCCCTAAACGGAGCCGGAAGAGGAAAATGGCTTTGCACACCTGCCTGACAATGTTTGAGACCAGGTCTATATAGGAGACCTGTCTGGTGTTAGCCCGCCTTGTCCATACAGCGAGCCACCATTGAGGGTAGATGGCGCAGACGGCGCGCGGCCGCTCAGGACACCTGCATGCGGCGGAAGTTGCCCCCTGGACCGCTGGGGGGTGTGGCTGGTGCCTCGCTGTGCCTGGGGAGTGGGGGTGCCGCCGTGCTCTGTGGGGTCAGTATATAGTGTGAGGGCTGCCCGCAGTGTCCGCCCCGCCGCAACAAGGGGCGACCGTGCAACAGAGAAACCCACACCAGGACCAACACTGTCCCCGTGTCGTTTGGAAATTTAAAACTCAGTGTCCACACTCAAACACAAAACCGGAGTTTTCCCAAATCTTCACTTTGACCTTATCCTGCATTTTTGTGTGGATGATATGCCAGACGTAGAAAAATATATTCATTATAGCAGATAACCGGCTACGTGTAGACTGGGTCTTAATGTCTAATCAGAAGACTGGAAGACTGTCTCGCTAACCCGTCATATGTACTGTATAGTCTGAAGAGCTACAACTTTTTTATTTTATTTTTATTTATATTATTTATTATTAGTTATTAATATTATTAATCCCCTTGCTCCCTGTCCCCCTGTCTCGTCCTCCCCCCCTCCTCCTCCTTTGCTCTTGCGCCCGCCATCCTGTGGGGTTGGGTTTGGGGGCTCCGTTGGCCTGGGGCACTGGTGGGGGGCTGTGCCTCCCGCCTGGGGGACGGGCGGTGCCGTGCCGGGTGGGTTGGCTGGGGGGTGGTCTCGTGGGGGGCCTGGGGTGGTGGGGTCCTTGGCTCGGTTCCGGGGGGATCCGGGGTGGGGGTAGCTTGGGGGTGGCTGCTGCCCGGGGTCGGCGATTGCCTCCTGGGTTGCTGGGTGGCGGGGTGTGGCTGTGGGTTGCTCCGTCGGCCCTTGCGGGTCCTTGGCTTGGCTCCCTGGGGCGCACCTTTGCCAGGGATGTCGCTTGCGCGACGAGCCAGGCGGGGCCCCCTCGGGGGCTTTTTGTACGACCGCAATGGCCGGGGTGTGGACGTTATGGCTAGAGGGGTGGGGTGGGGGGTGCTATGGGGCCTCCCCGGGGGTCGTATTGGGCGGGTGTGCGGGGGCGCGGCGCATGGTTCCTGGCCCGGTGGATCCCCGTTGGGATTGGCTGGTCTGCTGGCTGGGTGCACCGGGCGCCGTGGGCGCGATTCCGGGGCGGGGGTGCCCCGGGGGCGGATCCTTGGGCTACGTGTCCGGGGGGGTGCTCTCCGGCCATCTGCCCGGGGACCGGCCGCGGCTCGTGGCGGCACTGCGCAGCCTTGGGCGGGGCGGGGCTGGTGGCCTCGGGCCCGCTGTTGTTCGGGGTGTGCTGGTGTCGGGGGGGTGTCTCGTGCCGGTGCGTGGGTCGTCGGGGATTGCCTCCGTGGGGGGGGGCTCTATTGGCGCCGTTGGTGTGGGGGGGCGGGTTCCGGGCTGGGGGTGCTTCGGTACTCTGGCTTGCCGGTCCGTGGCTGGCGGGATGGCCCTGCTTGGCGGTGGATGGCGTCCTCTCTCGTCGGGGGGGCCGGGGCCGCCTCCCGGTGGTGAGTGTTGTATCGTGGCGCCGGGTGGGCCTGTGCTGGCCCTGGTGCGGGCATGGGCCTCCCCCCTGCTCGGCCGCTCCCCTTGGTGGCGGGGTGGCGTTGCTCCGGGCCGGCGGGCGGCGGGGGTCGCCCCCTGGGGCGCCGAGGGATGGGGTTGGTGCCTGGCTGTGCCCGGGGTGGGGGGTGTCGCCGTGCTCCGCGGGGCCGGCGCGGTCTGGGGGGTGCCGTGGGGGGGGGTCTCCGACTGTGCTGTTCCGGGGCCCGCAGTGCCACTTGCCCGTCTGCGCCATCTACCCTCTCGCGTGGCCCGCCACGCGGACGGGCCCGGCTCACACTGGACAGGCCTCCTACATGTTCACTTCAACCCCACTCCCAGCTGGTCTGGCTCACTCACAAAAATGCACCACACACCGATACCCAACCCTGGGGGGCTGGATGGTGGGCCGGGGGTGGAGGGGGCCGCCACCTGTGTTACTATGTAGTGGCGTGGGGGCGGCCCTCCCACCTCTAGTTGCCCTACTAATCCCTCCAATTTTAATCGCATCTCAACATGCCACCCCCCGGAGGGTGTATCATCATTTACACCCTCCGGCCTATTACACCACATACACATAAATCCACAGAGGCTGGAGGGGGAGCACCGCCCCCCTCCATCCCCCCTCCTTTAATTTACACCCCATACATTCACCAAACACACACATGCACACACGGGATCGGGAAGTGCCTCTCCATTGGGGAATGGAGAGGCACGATAACAGGTGGTGGGTTGGTACACATATTTGGGCCTCTCCGGTGGGGGCCCTGGCCCCTCTGTTGGTGGCTGGCCACTGCATAGAGTAAAAAGTACATCAGATGGTGCGGTCGGTAGCGTGGCGGTGGGTCTCGGGGGGCTTTGCCGGGGTCTCCCTTGAGGGGTCTTTCCGGGCTGTGTCGGCCGGTGGGGCGCGGGGGTGCCTATCCCCCTTGGGTGTGGCTTGGTGCTTGCTTTCTCTCCTGGTGGCCTTGGGGCGGGCCCCCGCGGTGTGCGGGCCCGGGGTGGCCTGACTCGCAGGTTTGGGGGGTGGGTTGTGCTGGGGGGTGCTGGTGTCCTCACGGGGTTGGGGCAGGTTGTTTGGCGCCTCAGGATGATGCTGTTTACTGGGGGGCGGCGTTAGCTGTTCCGGTGGTTGAGGTTGCTTTCGGCCGCCTGGTGGGTATGTCCTGCCATCTGCGGACTGGTGGGTGGGTCCGGGGCATCTTTGGCTGGGGGCTGCTGTCCCGCGCTGGATGTGTGGAGTCGGTGGCGTGGTGCGCTGGGTCCTTGGCTCCTTGGGGGCTTTTCGGGTGTGTATGGGGGGGGCAATGGCAGCCTCTCGGCTTGGGACCTTGGGGGCGTTCGGGGGGCTGCTTGGCCGTGGGGTGGTCGCCGGGGGCCCCTAGATCTCTCGCTCTTTCTGCTGGCCCGACTGCTTCTTCGGGCCCGGGGGCGGCTCATGGGTTTTGCAGTAGCGGCTCTTGGAATCACATTTGTCATGGACGCACTGGCCTCGGGCTGTGGGATAACACTCATACTGGGCTCAACCATAGACACGTTGTTCCCAAATACCTGTTTTATGTAACTTCCACTCACTTCCTCCTCTGCTCACAGCCACCACCATTATTCCTAAGCCGCACACTGGTCACCAGACTGGCTTGATAACACAACAATAAGCACAATATACACAACCACAATTTCACATCACATCACTTGAAACTTATTGACTATTCCCCACCCATTCGTTTCCTATCTTGTATCCCTCCTCCCTGTTAACCCCCCCCCCCCCCCCACCCCCCTCACCCTGGTGTAACACTGCCCTCTCTTTTTTACATCCTCCCTTTAATAAAGTATTTACCCTTCCCTAGGGAGGGCTGGTGATGGTCACAATTATGCAATGAAATAAATTCATTTATTTAATTGCAATAATAAAATATGCATTGCTGTTAAAAGATTGCACTTCTTGTAGTGTTAACCTTCAACAGCATGTGCAGACAAGGTGAGAAAAAAAAAAAAAAAAAAAAAAAAAAAAAAAAAAATATATTATTATTATTATTATTATTATTATTATGATTATTATTATTATTATTATTATTATATTCCGAATATGCAAATAGTACAAGGCTTCCTGGTTGCTATTTAACAATATATTTGCACAACATAATATAGAAATAATAATAATATAGAAATAATAATAATAATAATGAAGCATATATATACATATATACGCCGTCCCCAGGCCACGTGGACTTGGCCCCCGTATATTATTAAAAATCAGAACCATAACAACAGGGGTCTTAGCACCACTGGTCCTGGGACCTGCATATGCATATGGGTTTGGCTCCCTAATAAATGAAAACAGCACTAATGATAATAATAATAAATGGTAAATGGACTTGATTTATATAGTGCTTAATCCCTACACTGAAGTAGTCTCAAAGCGCTTTACATATCAGCTCATTCACCCATTCACACTCACATTCACACACCAACAGAACAGAGCTGCCATGCAAGGCGCTAGTCGACCGCTGGGAGCAACTTAGGATTCAGTGTCTTGCTCAAGGACACTTCGACACAGGTATAAACAACCTTCCATCTCTTGACGAGAAGACAACCCCGCTACCAACTGAGCCACGGTCACCCACAAAACTGAATAACAAGATGCGAATGAATGATAAGGTGCCAAATGCTTATTTATAAGTTAAAAATAAAAAAAATCAAGAATACAAATAAAATAAAGTATATATACATTTGTAAACAGATTTTTTATTATTTATGTTTTAAGACAGTGGCAGACCAGCTGCCAGATGCTCTGAGCAGTGGCAGAAAAGAGTGATTATAATAACCCTTTAATGTTCAGGAGGCCAACAGCTTTGGGGAGTCTTTTTTTGGGTCTTACAGGCAGGACAGCGTAACCTGCATCCTGAAGGGAGCAGCTCAAAGGATGAGAACAAAGTACAACAAAGTATTCTGTAGATGTTTTATTTTTACTATGCAGATACATTCCTTTCCTTCTATTGCTTTCGGGAACATTGAGTGGGGATTCCTTACTATTAGTTTTTCCATGTAGTCTCCATCCGGCCCTGGATTGATTTTTGCTAGCTCAGGACCAACATCGACAAAGAACTGATTAAAATTGTTTGCCACCTTATTCATATTATAATTTTCATTATCATTTATAACAATTTATGTACATTGTATTATTTAGCACTACACTATCTCTCTCTCGCTCTCTCTCTCTATATATATATATATATATATTTTTTTTTTTCGATTTTTTTTTATAGTATGGCTTTTTGCCTAATCTTGTAATATTAGTTATTTTATTCTTATATCTTTTATATTTATCTTCTGCTTCCTCTGTTCTGTTTAATGGAGTTCCTGTAGAGTATCTTTGTTCTTTTTACAGGCATTTTTTAAACCTTTAGTCAACCACGGATTAATCTTATGTGCTCGTGAATCATTATATCTCTTAATGAGACAGGGTTTATCATATAACAAAGTAAATGTAGTCAATAATTTGTTGTATGCATTATTTACATCTACTTCATTATATAATGCATTCCAGTCCGGTGCCAATAATTCATGTTTTAGAGTAACTATTGCCTCCTCTGTCCTAATTTGTCTATATTGTTTATTTTCCTCTATTTAAAGTCTACAATTATTGTTATTAATGTGAATACTGGCAGGTGGTCGGTGATATCACTAAATAATAGATCACTTATTGTGTTGTTTTCTGTTACATTGGTGAATATGTTATCTATCAGGGTTGCACAATGAGACGTCATTCTACTGGGTTTAGTGATTGTAGGAAAGAGACTCACACTATGCACTGAGTTTAAAAAAACTCTTCAATACTGTTCTGATTGTTGGGGTTTAGTATATCAATATTATAATCCCCACAATTGAAGATGCTTTTGTTGCCCATTTTTATAATAATGCTTTCTATCCATTCCCTACTAGAACGCAGAGCTCTATATATACAACTAAAAACAATATCTTTTTAATACAAATCTGTATTGTGAGACATTCAAGAAGGCTGTCAACCACCTGTGTCATAGCCTGTACTATCTTGAAATTGAAGTTCAGATCAACATAAATTGCAACACCACCACCCCTTTGCTCTTTTTGTTGTTATAGATAAATTCAGAGCCCTCCATCTCAAAATTCACTCCCTTTTCAGAGGTAATCCAGATTTCAGAAATAGAAATAATGTTTAATTGCTGTTGGAAAGTGTGCAGATAATCCCTGTTGCTGTTACAGTTTGTATATAAACTTCAACTACTGAAGTCAATTATAGATAGTTTATCCTTTGCTATAATATTATCATTATATTGATCATTGTTGTAGTAATAGCATGTGTTGTTTATGGTGGAGAAGAAGTTAATGTCTGGATGGATATCCTGTTTTATGTCTAATGTTCTGCTTTCACTGTATTCAAATACTGTAAGTTCCAGTTGTTTGTGTTCCTGTATCCACTGCATTACCTGTCCATTGTCACTAAATGTAGGTTAAGCTCCATCACTGAGCATAATGTTTGTGTTTGTGCTGTTACCTCCATTCCATCCCAAGTCCACTCTAGTCAATTTTTACAATGGGGATACTCATTCCAGGTTTTCCAGTTCCTCTATGTTCCTCATCATCAGCACCATGGCTTCTTCTGGTGATCTGTTAACCTTAATGAATATTTTGCAGTTTCTCGCCCACGTGCTCTGGATTTTTGTCATTCTCCTCAGGTAAGTGTGCTTTCTTTGCGGTGTCAGCGTTGATATTCGTCAGATGTTCATTAATGTACACATTTGAGCATCTTGCATCTTTTTCAGGAGTGCAACTTTGTGCTTCCTGTTAACAAATCTCAGTATGTCAACTGGTTTGTCATTGTTTCTTCTGGATAGCGGAAGCATCCCTTTAGACTGCAGAAATGCAGCCACCTGTTGCTTGGTTGAGCTCGCATCCAGCTCACAACCGGGTTCCCCCTTGCTGCTTCCAGTCACCATCCTCGCGTTAGAACCGTGGATTAATAAGTAATCCAGTAATTACATTATCATTCATCCTGGTGTATTGTTTAAGGTCCGCAACCTGATTTTCCAGGTAGGCAAGCCGCTTGTCCTTCTCTGCATTTTACAAACGGCGCACCTTCACCTCGTCAGCCAGCTTCAAGATGTTTTTTCTGCTGCGTCCTCACAGTGGAAACTTCTTTCGATAGGAAGTCCAGTGACTTTTTTATGTCATCTACCTCCAGGATTTTTTTCAGCCCCATTATGCTTTGTTTGATTGGTCCAGTTAGAAAAGCACTTTTACTATTTCACTTTAATAAGAGATAATAAGGAAAGCAAGCAGTAACTTTAAAAGGTAGGAAAGGTTGAGGTTTCAACATGAAACACTTAATTTCTCCTAATTTATGCAATTGTTCCATTTTCATAACATTTTATATGTTTAACTCATTGACTGCCATTGACGTCTAAATACGTCTTTTGGTTTAGTAACGTTGACTGCCAAAGCAGCAACAGCAGCTCACACGCCATCAGAGCATGTGTGAAACTAAGTGGACTACTAAGTGTCACAATGGTGAGAGAAAACGACCAAAAAAAAGGGGCAAGCGGTGAAACTCAGCATGTCCGGGAGGAGGAGAAAGTTGCGAGTGGGGAGAATGATGGGGGAGAGACTTGGAGGATGACCAAAATACAGTAAGCAAACCATTCAATTCTGACACAGATAGCAAAATAATAACAATTTTGCCATCAAAAGCCCGGTCTCAGAGTTGTTTTTGTAGTTTTAGACAAGGAAACCAATGTTGAGGTGTCCCTAAAGCAAAAAAAAAAAAAGCTTAAAAGTCATTGACAGGTTTTTTCAGAAAAAGGCTTTTTTCAGCCTTTTGTCACAAACTTGTCTCTATTCAACTGCTGATTACGGAAGAACAAAACAAGCTATTTAAAAAAATAAAAAAAAATCTGATGAAAGAAAGAAGTGTAGAAAGTCTAATCTTTCAGAATCTGGTTTCAGATTTCAGATTGTCATAGTATAAAATATTCTGTGGATCTTGAAAGATCATCTATCTAAAACACCTGGCAATATGGGGTTGGCTGCTCTGAAAATGGCTGGCAGTGAATGAGTGAATTACTCGGTCACACTGATAACACACGAGTTAGACTTTGGCATGTTTTCACTACCACTATCAGCAACACCTAAGCAGAGAGGAGACCAAAGCCCATTCATTTCTGGTGAACATGCATATCTCCAGGCCGGTCTGCTACTGCAACTCTCGACTATAAACCCTGTGACAACACGTGACCAACATCCCTACACCTTAACTCTCCCGCTGCTTATTTCACTCAAAACCTCCAAAACACAATCCATGACTAAACAGTGATTTTGGTCCCTTTGATTTAGCTTCTGGCTGTAGTGGCTGATAGTGTCTAATCAGTGTTGTGCGGTAACGTGTTATTTTTGTTACTTTTGACAGTAACTAGTAATCTACCGTGTTTTCTTCTTAAGAAATAAACTCAGTTATCGTTGCAATATGGTGCGTTAGTCCGTTAGTTTACTAACTGAAGTATACTTCCTGTTTACTGTTGCGGGATGCCGTGCCAACCTCTGTAAAACAGAAGAAGAAGAAGAAGCAAGCTCTGTTTACTATAACGTGCGCTAATCATGGCGAGCCAATGCAAGTGGAAATACGCATATTGGTTTAATTTTGGAGCAGCTGTTTTGTGCTTTATATACATATCATTTATGGTTGTTTTATAGCAGTTTTGGCAAAGCAGTATTGGTCAAAATGTATTCTGAATGTTAAATCAGATTGCTTTCATTTATTTTAGAAGTGTGTTTATATTGTACGTTGTTGCTAGTTTTTGTACTTAAGCTGTAAAGGAACATTATAAAGGCTAAACACAACCATTTTTAAAATGCTTTGATTCTGAATAATATTCAGGTTGTTTTGTGTTATGTATTTCAGAATTCCTTGTAACATTTTCAGTTTCTGCTAGTCTCAGGTAAATAAACTGGCATTGAAAGAATACTTAGTGTTTCAGTCAGATTGGTGTTTGTAAAGACTAATACTGAGCAGAGTTTAGTACAGTGAATGCAAATGATGAGCAACTGTAGGGTTGGATACAATAACATTTCATTTATCAGAGGCTTTTATCCAAAGCAATGTTAATACAGGAGCAGTAGGGGTAGGAGGGATTCAAACCACTGACCCTCTGATTACAAGCCAGCTTCCTTAACCACTATTCCTCCACTGCAGAGTTGATCAACAGTGGATTATTGTCTGATACAGCACTGATATGAAGCTGTATGGACACAAATGACCCAAAAAATATTACATTAATTCTAAGTAACTGAAAAGTAACTTTTTTCCAATAACGCATTACTTTTTGGTGTAAGTAATCAAAATAGTAACTGAATTATATATTTTTGTGAATGAAGTAACAAGTAACGGTAACTAGTTATGTTTTTTTCAATAACTAGCACAACACTATGACTTACACAAGGGGGCTGAAGTTCACCAGTAATTAAGGACTCCAGCCATTGCAACAACTGGAAACACTATTTTGCTGAGTCACAGTATTTGCCACCGGACCCTTCCAGACCTGGTTCAGGTCGTATCAGAGGAACCTAGTATATGTTGTTGATTAAACTCCTGTGATATTTGGTGTTAGAACATACTTTTCCTTCTTACATTGTATCTCATCATAGGCTTATTTTCCTAGTTTTGTTGCATCATTACCATAATATCATCATTTTTAATATTTTACATTTCTCACAACCAGCCAGTGATTTGAACCTACTTCATTACTTTAAACACACACTTTCAATTATTTATCTGTACTCTGTATTTTTGAGAGTGGATGTGTGGATAATGGACTGGAGGAATAATGAACATAATAATAGGAATGGGATTTGGTTTTTTATTATTATTATTATTATTATACCAACTTTAATGTGAAGCTCTTTGAGAAACCTTTAATTTGATGGTAAGTGCTCTACAAATTGATTGAAATGAATGATTGACTGGATAATATTTGTGTAATGATGGTTATTAGAACAATGGACTAGTTAGAAATCTAAATGATGACCACAGCAGTATCAATGGGCTGGCTGTAAAAAACGATTAAAATGATAAGTGCTGAGAAAGGTGATGGTGATGATAATAGCAATTATGAATGTGATTGTGAGTGGTTATTGAGATGGTGAAAGGGATAATTGGACAATGACCACGTTAACATAAAAGCTTTAATTCTTCTTTAGAGCAGAATAAAAGTGAATTCCTCTTTAAACTGACCTTGTAAACACCTAATTCTTAATGCTAATTTAATCCAAATTAGGGGACTGGTTTATTTGGATTTTAATTCTGAATTAGATAATTCCTCTGACTTGTAAACACTTAACTTGCTTAATTCCACTTTAAGTTTATTCGGGTCGTTTTGCGCACGCGCGATTTACCGCAATGACGACATAATCCAAAATGACTGTCCGGACTAGAGCCAATAAGAGTCTTAGAATACATGGATATAATGAAAAGAGTTGATTGACGGAAGCATAAATATGCATACTTTTACACGGACACAAACAGACTTATTACACACACACACAGACTTCGGTAAACACGGTAAACGGAACAGGCTTCACCGGGCGGCTGGCACTGGGACCTGGAGGCGAAGTACAGCATTCACCGGCTGTAATATGTCATAATAAGTTTATCATTGTACCTGTTGTTCCAAACTGAAACCATATGTTATTGTCCAGCTGCTGCTTCAAAACTACAATCAAAATAAATGTGAAAACAGTTCTCATTTGTGGTCTTTTGAGTTACAGCCGACAATAAAAGGTTTGTTGTGTGTTTTTCCACAATAGATGTGATACGTCACATTTGCCCACTGTCCTATCGGAACATCCCCAACCCTTAGCACTAAAGCGGAAATAAATAAAGCTGAATAAACCAATATTCCATCTAAACCTCAATTTGGGAATTACTATTTCCATGTAAACACGAAGCAGAACACTTTAATTCCGAATTAACTTAGCATTAGCTTAACATTAACCTAGCATTAGCATTCGGAATAACTAGCCAGTAATGGCCAGTAATAGTGAAGATGAATAATGAAAGAAATGATGTTGATTTCAAGAAAAATGTAAGAGAATAAGAATAAAAAAGAGATTCACATCATGGACTATGGTAAGAGTAATCAGCAGTGGCGTGCCATGACCACTAGGGTTGGGTAGGCAGGGCGTTGCAAATCGAGACCACCAATTTCGACACCAATGACAATTTCATATGTATTGGCTGGCAAGTGTTAAACTAACAAATTGAATATTGTAAAGCACCATTAAAGAAACGTAAACAATTATTTAATATAGCCTCCATACTCTCCCAACAAGATATATCTCATGACACGGCAGCGCATTCTTTGTTTGTGTTGTAAAATGACAACAACAACAAAAACTCGGAACAGCCTCAGTGAGGCACATTCCACAAAGCCAATCCTTCTTTTTGTACCATTCACTGTGGAAAGTAAGAACAATGTTCTGACCTTATCTTTGCTGAAGGTCTGGTAGCTCAGTTGTTGGTCTCGCACTTTTTAAAAGCTATCGTTTTTCCTCAAAAGAAAGTTTCTTTATCGTCTCTAGCGCTGTCAACTAGTTTCAACATTTTCATCATGTCTCCTGCATCATTTCATAGAGGGGCCAGCCATTAATTTCAGCACATGCATCATTACTTGCATTTTCTTCAGGAAATGCATTTTTTCATTTGATGTTGTGTTTACTCTGTAAATAAAATACCATGTCCTGTTTTTTGATAAAACATCAGTCTTTGGTGGAATGATACCGTCAAATTTATAGAATCTTGTTCCTAGATGCTCATTAAAGAACACATTGGTCACATTGGTGTTGTTCCTTTTAAGGATAGGGGTTGAGGGCGGTGGAGTGAGCGCTGCGTGTCCCATGGTGGACATGATGGAGTGTGATTCCTTGATCTCACTGAACAGCAGAGGAACAGAGGGATCATCAAGTCCACACAGCAGGAAAATGTCACGTCTGCACTGGTTTCCCTGACCCACAGCTGTATTAAGGACACACACACACACACACACACACGCACACACACACACACACACACACACACACACACACACACACACACACACACACACACACACACACGGTGTGGAATTGATCAAAGGTCTTGGCTGATCAAGCACCGAGTGTGTATCAAAGATATATGACAGTGACAGACAGTCATTCTGTGTGTGTGTGTGTGTGTGTGTGTGTGTGTGTGTGTGTGTGTGTGTGTGTGTGTGTGTGTGTGTGTGTGTGTGTGTGTGTGTGTGCGTGTGTGTGTGTGTGTTCTCCTGACACACACATAAAAAAAACCAAAGCTCACAAACGTGAAATAATAATTACAATATAAATCTAGATGCACTAACAAGGATGCACAGAAGTGCCGTAAATACCAAATTAAAAGTTGTAATGACTGAGTCTGCACCGCAGCAGGACTGAAACCAATAATGACCCACTTCAACGAACAAAACCAGGTTGTAAAATGTCATTATACATAAAACCGATGCAAATAGTAGAGCTGTTGTAAAAACACTGATTAACAAAGTTCAACATGCGAGAAGCATTAAAAAAAATCATTCAAATGACCATGTTTCTATTTTAATCAGTAAAACACTTGATATTTTAAACATCCACATCTTCTACTGTTTTTTTGAAAAAGGAAAACAGACAGAAGTAGAGTGATGATAATAAAATTATGATAGTAACAGAACATTGAAAATAGTAAGTGTTGCAACTGCTTGAAAAGCTGTCACTTTATTTAGTTTTCAGGTGTTTGTACAGTTCAGTTTTAAGTGCTAGTCTATTGTATTGTATTATGAGGCTCTAAAGAACAGACATTTTGCTTATGCTGCTGCTACTCATTTTTACTAGTTCAAGAGCAATGTCACATTACCCACGCTGCACTGCTCTTATTTGTTCTTCCTGTGAAGAATCCATTTTAACAAAGTGAAGACAAAGCAACAATCATTGGTTCCCCCCTAAGAAACAAACCCAAAAAGCCATATATATAAATACACCTTCTAATACCACAAAATACTTGAAGTTTTATACATAAGGCTGACATTACACTGTCATTATCTGTCATTAGCATGAATAAGGTACCATAAGGGCTGTCATTAAGCTGTCATTAAAGACAGTGTAAAGGAAATTCTGACATTTTCTTCTTAAATAGGTCATAAATGTATTCCTTAAAACATGTACAAAGTCATTCAACCATTTAGAATTTAATTGTGGAGCTAGGCTTCACAAACTGTGTTTCCAATTTCTGTGTTCAGGATTTAAGGGGCAGGTCAGAAATAGCAGCATTACGTAAACCCGTCCCTGCTGCTGAAGCACACTAAACTTCCTCGGCCTCCAGTGGGCGCAATTCGGCCCCAGCGGAAAACAAACCACATATTCGGACTCAGGGGAACAAAATGTGTCCGCTGGTGCCACATTTTCTGAGAAATGAGCATGTTAATACACCGCAAATTTGTTTTTCGCCTGTAGTGGGCGCAGTTTTGACTGTGGCGGAGAAGACTAGGGATGTAAGGATGGTAAAATTAATGCAAACAAGAGGGGATTAAAATTAATACAGCTCAGCAAGTGCTTCTACACTGTGCTTAAACAATAGGGGGCACTTTGACTGTTTTAGTGATGCCTGTTTTGACTGAAGCAAGTGCAGCGGCAGGAGAAATTAGGCCAAAAAAAGAAGACCCAACTGGAAAGAAGCCTCTTTAAGCCCAAACCTGTTTTAACCCAACACTATTTACATCCGTGCGTGCACATGTAGAGGCGAGTCAGCATCTATTAGTGAGTCTTTCCTGCAATAATCAAAACACATCACCTGATTTACCGCAGCATCAGAAGCCAAGCCAAGCCCGTGGTATGCGATAGAAATTAAGCCCGAATGAGGCAGTTGGAAAATGTATGAAGGTGAGACGGTAACAGTAAGGACAAAGACTGCATACAAGTATTTAAAGAAAATACACACATGCACACACGCACAAACGTGATTCTTCATGAAAAATATGTAAATTCCCAGACTGGAACATAAGCTGCACTTTAAAAAAGAAAGTTACCACTATTTTGTCACTGTATTTATGACTTGAAAATGTTTCTTCTATTTTTTATTATTATATATGTTTTTAAAATATATACATTTTTGTTCAACTTCGCATGGTGATAATTGTGCAGTATATTTTGGTTTATGAGTTCAAACAGTTTAGACTGTTGGTAAGAATGTTATGAGAAGAAAATATTTCAGTTTAAAAAAATGACAATTTAAATAAAAGAAAAGGAATCTGCATTTTAACTAATCTGTTTTTTTCTTCAAAATACAACTTGTTTTTTAAAATCGGGATTTGAATAAAATTGTTAGTTGAGTGTATCCTTACACCCCTTGTGAGTTGACATGGTCAAGACGGTTCAAACCAAGCATTAAAAAAAAAGTACATCACAATGTGTTCAAAACAATATTTAATGCAGAGACAAGAACGTGCACATCATGCACAAAAAGTAAACTGCTTGAAAAAGGGTGAGATTTTTTTTTTTTAATCATCTGCGATTCAGTCTTTCTGCAGTGAGATGTCAACCATCTGTGCAGCTCAGTCTGTTTTTCACATCTTATTTTTCATTGAAACATCACTCACACCAAACCACAAATGGCTGACACGGTTAGTCAAATGCTCAAAAAAAGAGAAACTGGTGGGCAGTCTGTGAAAAAGAGGTTATCTCTTTCACTGGAATACTTGCACATTCGTGTCGTGTATTTAAAAGCACCAGATACCTCTGACTGGTTCAGCACTTGGTAACAACAAATCTCCCCTCTTTACATAACTATGTGTGAAATAAAGCATATCTTGTTTCACTTTTTCTGTTGGACATATATCTGTGAAGCGGTGAGAATGTGATTTCACCTCATGTTAAACAAGCAGCAGCAGATTGTGGGATGTTTCTCAGTGGTGGGATAAATCCTGGATGCTCTCAGTGGAAATCCTGTTGGGACTGAGTTCACTGTAGCCTAATCAAGTGGTATCCAAGTCGCAATCCTCTTATGCTGCTCGAGCACAGCACTCTTCTCTTAAGCTGGGTGTAGTTGACATTTGCAGCTCTGAGGAAAATGATGCCATGAAAGAGCGAGACAGAGAAGGTTTGCCAAGTTTTACCCTCTGCTCTTCTCTCAAATCATCCCCTCGTTATGCTAATGCTTTTTCTGCATCCATTACATTCGTCCCACTGCTGCTCTTTTGGCTTGATCCACACTACTATGCAAAGTAGGTACAAGATCGAAATAGGTCAAGAAGAATAATTTATGTCTCACTTTTGGTCTGTATTCCTCCTTTGTTTCTAAACTTTTGACACAAGGGGCCAAGGCTTGATTTGCACCTTTTTTAACATTCAGAAATAAATGCCGGATGCCATTGTTGAAAAAAAAATTAAAAAGTTGTCTCGAAAAGCACTGTTTGTGTTTTTATTTATGCAGGATTAAAAGATAACTCAGGGCAGGGTTTAATCTTAAAATGATCCTTCACTGTTTTTACAAGATTGGCTTATAAGTAACGTAAGGCTCAAACATACTCGGGCGGACTCCGTGCGCAAAGGACTCTGCACACACTGCTCTCTCTCCTCAGAGCTCACATACTTGGGTGAACCGCTGTGTAGTTACTTCCCCACAATCCTTAGCGTTTCTCTGTAGTCCTTGTACTCGTTCTGACACAGGTTTTAAAGTTGTCAATGCTTTCGTAGCTCATCGGCCAGTCTCTCCTCTGAGCTCGTGTTCATCTCTCCTGCTCTGTTTCACCAGGCGGTGAAATGCAGGTTGTTACATTTAATGAGGGTTGATACAATGCCAGCAGTGTTTTGTGTGACACCAAGTAGGCGGACAACTGTCGGTCGTAAAATCTAAGGTTTGCAGTTAATTGGCCTGGCGGACTCCTGGTGGACTCTGCTTCGCGGATGTCCGCTCGAGTATGTGTGTCGGCATTCACAACCAACAGATCCTAGAGCGTTTTAAAGTGTGCCTCATTTGGTCGACGTGAACACGCACACAGAGTCTGGAGCGGATCAAACAGGTTAATTCTAGAGCGATTGTTTCTGCCAGTCTCGGAGCATTTCCAATCAAAGTCTAGAGTGATTAGATGAGCTGTTAACACAATGCTCGCTCAGTGCGGACTAAAAATAGTTAGTATCTGAGATGATGTAGAGTGTGCGGCACTGTGGGTGGTCAAGAACAACAAGGTTTAAAACCATCAAAAGCACGGCAACATGTTGCTGCACCATTGTTGAATGTTGTTAAAGAACAAACAGAGAAGGAATACGTGTCTGAGCACTCTTTAGCAGTCGCATTGAACCATAGATAAGAGCCTCTTCTTCAGGTTTCTGTTTCTCTGCCTAGAGAATTCTCTACTCAAGTGGATAGCTCATGTACCTGCACCAGAGGCTGTTTGCTGCAGATCAGTAGTATAAGATCTACACTTAAGAAAATGACACATTATGCCCCATATTCATTTACATACACTTTGGTAGTCTGTTGGCCTCCATGTTGAATTGCCAGAAAACTCCATGGATTGATGACATCATACACTGCCTCATGTAATCCCATTGACTCCATGTGTTTTTGGCTTTGTTTCATTAACTCTGAGTGTTAAAATGAAACAAGATTGCGGCTAAAGAGAGGCAGAGGAGACGTCTTCCAGAGTTTGGGGCTTCCATCCGAGGGTTATACCTGTCTATGTGTGAAAGTGTCCTTGAGCAAGAGTGTCCTTGGTGGATTAACGCCTTGCATGGCAGCTCTGTCCCAATGGTGTGTGAATGGGTGAATGAGCTGATATTGTGAAGTGCTTTGAGATACCTTGGTGATTATAAAGCTCTTCATAAATACAGTTCATTTACCATTTAGTAATACCTTACAGATTGTTTTACCATGTTTTATCATCTCTGATGAAATAATTCAAATTTGTTTCAGTGAGTTTGTGTCAGTTCTCAGTAGGCTTTAGTTTCCATTCCAGTGCTGACCCCTGGGGGGCCCTTGCCTTGAAAGGTATTTAAAGAGGGGTCCGGGTCGGTTGGTTCCTTCCCCCTCTGTTGTGGGCGGGGGGTTGCTGGGCATCTCCCCTCACAGTTTGACCCCACATTGCCCCCGCCCCTGGTGGGTCATTTGTCACACCAAGGCAGCAAGCTGCCCGGGCGAGTCCCCCTTGTGCCTGCGTGGAGGCTTCCCACCATGCAAGGAGTCGGCTTTAGTTTGTTTTTTAGTTTGTTTCAGTTAGTCATCATCATCATCATCATCATTGTGATCCAGCCAGCAATAGCTGCAGTGACAATTTAAATAACACAATGCGAGTCCCTTTTTTAAAAGTTTATTTAATTGTCCCCTTTCCTGTGGACTCTCTCTGTCCTTTCATGGGTTTGCCGTTATATTTCAGTATCCATCCTGGCTTTGTTGAGGCCTAAAACATGTCCTCCTTTTTGGTGTTATAAAAATGTGAGAACAGGAAGTAATGTTCACCCTGTCCTGATGAATAATGTCATTGTGCATGAAAATAACTCTGAAGCGGGGAAACATCCAAGACTTCGTCCTCAGACGGCAGCTGTATCTAATGATAGTAGAACTACTCTGATGGTAATTGTCAAATAAATCAGATTTGTTATGATGAAATAAGATACGTTGGCTCACCTTGTGCTCGGCCATACATCAAGGCTAGAAAACACACCAAAAACCAACAGCTGGGCCACAGGGAGATGTGCTCTTTTTTTTTCTGTCTGCGACTGGAAGCAGATGCTTGTCACAGGTTGGGATGACATGCTGTTAGGGCTAATTTGTTATGCATTCAACATTTCTCTTTTTGACAACAAACACGTTTCAGAAACACTTTGCAATGAAAAGGATCCAGCCCACACAAAGCACCGAGCAGAGCACACCGTTGAACTGTGTTGCATGGTCTATTGATTATTTGTTACACAGCAAGGTCAACAACACTGCTGTGCTTTACTCAGCGAGGGGAAATGAAGCATGAAAACATTGGATTTGGGAAAAAAAGCTGTGAAGATATTTAACAATTAAAAACCAAACCTTAGTTGAAGATTTAGTAAAGGTTTAACCAAGAAGGATCAACACTTATTTGGACTCTCTCAGGATCCTTGGCCTCGGTGGCTGCACTGTTGTGCAATTCTTTGTAAAATATTCATATTTATTAATAAATATAAAATGAGTCAATCTGCATCATTGTCATGGCAAATCATGTCCCTGTTCATTTTACAGATTGCATTGCAAAACTGTTTACAATTACAGTCATTTGTACACGATGACCATTGAAGCATATTAATTTATGTCTGTGTGTTTAAACAACGATTTTGTTTTTACATTGCAGATAACAGGCTTCCATGCAGCAAATCAATTATTTTTCTCTGTGTTAAACCTGATTTACTTACTGTGTGACTGCTGAATAGTGAAGATAAGTGATCAAAATGTGCAGAAATCCACAACATGTGTGCAATCGGTTTTCAACTTTTGCAGTTACTACATTTTTTGTGCAATTTTCTGTCCCATTCTATGACGGCATATTAGGGCCACAGATTAAAGTCGTAATATTTCAAGAAAAAAAATCAAAATTTTATGACAATAGAGTGGTAATTTAGTTAGATTAAAGCAGTAATATTTTCAGAATAGATTCGTAATTTTATGACAAATAAGTCGTAATTTTATTCATTAATTTACTCTCTGTTCATTGACTGTTTACTGTAGGACCAGTGCACATGCTTCTATATTCATCTGTGGAACCAAATAGTAGTTTAGTCCACTGTGCTTGTCTTTTTTCAATCTCCAAGCCATCTTTCTCATTCTTTTTTTTTATTTCCGATATCAAATGATGCGTGTTCACGACGGCTCTCCAAGCCGTCGTGAACACGCATCATTTGATATCACCATCAGCATTATTTGATTCCACGTCCGCAGAACTGGGCGTGAGAAATAGGACTCTGAAAAGCAGTACAAAATGTATCACACAATCTTTTCAAGGCAAACAGTAAAAATATATGTGGGCTCATTCTCTTTGGTTTAGAGCGCTTCATCACCCATTAGCATTAAAAAAAATTAAAATGTATGTTTATTTTTTCTCAAATCCTGCCCTATGCTCCTGTAAGCTTATTTCAACTTTCAATTCAATGCCTTTTTTCTACATGTTTTAGCATGCCTTACTGTTTTTTTTTAACCCAATTCAACATTTTCAATCATATCTTCAGCGTTCTGCAGTAAATTTCAGCACTCTTACACTATTTTACATGCTAAATACTGTAAAGTTGCTTTAGAATAGCATTACTTAAATGGTAACGGGCAGGTTGAAAAATAATGTATTCCCATAAAATGTGTTTTTAACATCATACTCCTACTGTGGTCTAAAGAGTTTCAAAACATTTAACACTTGTCTGGTCCACGGGTAAAAATGAGCTGGTTCTGGTTCTAATATATATGTATATATATACTGTATATGGGATGTCATTCGGACTAGAGAAGTGTGGTCGGATGGTGACTAAGAGAGGGAAGGTAGTCCACACAGAAGGAGTCTCACTCCCAGAAGGAACAATAACAGACATTGAGGACAGTTACAAGTACCTCGGAATCCCACAACCACATGGCAACCTCGAAGAGGTGAAAAGGAAAGCGGCTACGGCCAAATACCTCCAACGAGTACGACAGGTCCTAAGGAGCCAGCTCAATGGCAAGAACAAGTCCTGGGCAATAAACAGCTACACCCTGCCAGTAATCAGATACCCTGCAGGAATAATAAGCTGGCCAAAGGATGAGATACAGACCACAGATGTTAAGACGCGAAAGCGCCTAACCATGCACGGAGGGTTCCACCCCAAATCCAGCACTCTGAGACTGTACGCTAGCCGGAAGGAAGGAGGCCGAGGACTAGTGAGTGTGAGAGCCACTATCCAGGATGAAACATCCAAGATCCATAAGTACATCAAGGACAAGGCTCCAACAGATGACGTGCTCAGTGAATGTCTCAGACAATGGGGAACAGAAGATGAGGTGCTGGAGGTTCCGTCATGGGAGGACAAGCCCCTACATGGGATGTACCACCGAAACATAACTGAAGTGGCGGATATCAAGAAATCCTACCAATGGCTAGACAGAGCCGGACTAAAGGACAGCACAGAGGCACTCATCATGGCTGCACAGGAGCAGACCTTGAGCACCAGAGCAATAGAGGCCCAGATCTGTCACACCAGACAAGACCCCGGGTGTAGACTGTGCAAAGAGGCCAATGAGACAATCCAGCACATAACTGCAGAATGTAAGATGCTGGCAGGGAAAGCTTACATGGAGCGCCATAACCAAGTGACTGGTATAGTGAACAGGAACATCTGTGCAGAGTATGGGCTGGAAACCCCAAGGTCAAAGTGGGAAACACCTCCAAAGGTGGTAGAGAATGACCGAGCCGAGATCCTGTGGGACTTCCAGATACAGACGGACAGAATGGTAATGGCGAACCAACCAGACATTGTGGTGGTGGACAAAGAGCAGAGGAAAGCCGTTGTGGTTGACATAGCAATACCAAGCGACTTCAACATCAGGAAAAAGGAACACGAGAAACGAGAGAAATACCAGTGGCTCAGAGAAGATTTGGAGAAAACCTGGAGGGTGAAGGCATCAGTGGTGCCCGTGGTCATTGGGGCACTCGGGGCAGTGACCCCCAAACTGGAGGAGTGGCTCCAGCAGATCCCAGGAAATACATCAGACATCTTGGTCCAGAAAAGTGCAGTTCTAGAAACAGCAAACAGCAAGCTCCCAGGCTCCTTTTATATATATATATATATTTATTTTTTTTTATTTTTTTTACTTTGAACTTTGCTAAATAAAAGTGAAATGTTTTCTGTTTCACATTTTTTTTATAAGCTGTACATAAAAGTTACTGTATTTGTCCTCGGGTCAAAATGAGGTGAAAGTCAGATGTATTTAAAGTGAACGTGTACAGACTGTGTTTGCTATTACTGTGTTGCATTCACTGTGCAGCATAAACCTTTTGACTTTTGACAGTAGTTCATCCTCTGACTTTGGTTGCTGACTTTGGTCACTCATTTCATGGAGATGAATGCATGGAAAATCAAAGTTGCCTGTGAACGCATCATCTTGAAGACGTGTGGCTCAGGAGAGACTGTCAACAGCATGTTCAAAGCCCCCTGCAGAGTGTTGGTTGTGATCCACTAAACAGTGATCAGAACATGTTAGATGGTGACCCGCAGAGGGAAATAGCTGAAAGACGTTACATTTGTTTTTGAAGCAGTTTGTTAATTGGTAATTTTCTACAAGTCGGATTTCAGATCCAATGAACATGTGTTCGTTTATTAGGCAGAGATATTGTTTAATTTTTCATTTGAATTTATGTCAAAAAAGAAATGGTATTTTATTTTGTTATGTTTGCTTTGAATGGAAATTATATTTTGTTTGAAATATAACATTATTAGAACTTATAGCTTAACCGCATATAATAAATAGACCGTTATGTTGAAATGTTTTCCTTGTGGACCTTTAGGACCTGTACTCTGAAGCTGGATTTCCTCTTATTGTGCTAACTTCTTGCCGCCTGCAGGGAACGAGGGTGGACAAAGGGCCTACAGGTGATCAGACGTCAGACACTTTATCTGAACACTTTAAAACACTTTCAGTCCAGCGATCATTAGCTGCCACACACATGCACACACTCCAACAGACTGATTACTGCGACCGACCGGTGCAGTATGTTCGCGCATGTTTGTGTCTCGAATGATCAAATGATAGTTGCGTGGAACTCGATTTAAACAACTGAATTTTCATCAGCGTACGTCTGTCTCTGGATTGAGATGTATGCTTTTTTCACACCATTTTATACGCAAGTCTTTGTACACGAGGCTCCTGGTCTCCAGCAGTAATCAAACGAGGTGGCCTTAACTTGCAAGCCGAGCATGTCACTTCTCCGAGTTGGTTTCAATTCCGCATAACATTCCTAAGTAGCATCCTGCTTACTTTTGAGTTACTTCATCACATGTGTCTGAGTATTAAGAGCCCTGCCCCATCCATCAGAAATGACTGGCAGCCTGACAATGTCATTTTGCAATAGGTCAGAAAGCTGCCAGCTCCAATCAGCAGCGTGCCTGCTACCAAAATTCCAATCATGTAGATGTCTTCCACGTCCTCAACGGAAAGAATGGACCGACACACACCTCTCCACTTATCCCAAAAGTCAAGCGCGTATCCAGCCGCAAACATTCCGTCCGGACAGGTGGGCGGGCTCACCTCTGCCCGTTCTTTTTGTCAAAAAAAATTGGCTGACTACATTGAGAGACCAACTGATCAATTCCATAATTTATTTTTTTTTTGGTTAGAGATGTAGAGAGAGGATCCCATTAGATTAACGAGACAAGACAAAACAAGCAGCAGCAAGGGCAGATAAAGGTGGGAGAGGGAGCAGAGAAAAATGCGAACGCCTTCGTAGAGGAGCAGAAAATACACGAATGCTTCCACAGGATCGAAAAACATTTTCCTCATATTCTCTGAAGCAAAAAAGGCACTAACAAGACTTCTTTTGTTTTCACCATCAACTATGAAGGACCCCAGTAAAATCGATACTCTTTACCTTCTGTGGACAGACATGCAAACACCAAAGGCGTGAATGGGATCAATGATTTACTGAATTTGAGCAGGTTTATTGATTAAGTTTTAATCAACTTCTTTTAAATTAACCAAATTTAAATTATTCTGATGATATTATTCCAGATGATAAAAATAAATAGACACAAGATGCATCATATATTTCACCACTAGGTAACAGAGTATTTTAAGCTATCAAGTTATCATGAACCTACGATGTTTCAGACTCTACAATCCCTGGCATCGGAGGTATCTTCCACAACAACAAACAGCTTTCGCTGGAGTTCAATATTTCCAACTCAAGCAAATGACAAATGTTACAGAAAAATGGGAGCGTGCATGCCGGGGCCAACATTCTTCGTAGTACAGCTGCTCTGTGACGGAGAATGTTTGGTTAGGTGAAGCTAACGGAGAGAAATCAGGATACACTTATCTAGCTTCGTAGCACAGGCCCTAATACGATAGTTCTGTCAAGGAGAAAGATGTCACCCCCAATTTCCACTGAATGTAGCTCCGCTGCGTTCTCTGTCTCGTTTCGTCACAGTCGTCCAACAGGAGTGCACCGTGGCGCACTCAAAATGCAACCGGTGGGGATTACCGGACGGCGGACAGCGGAGCAAAACCAGATCGGTGCTTTGGCACAGCAGAGACGTATCCAGTGGAAACCCCGGGTCACACCCCAAGGCTGAGTTATCCTGCCCCTTCCTTCCTGTCTGCTCAGCACTAATCACATTCATTCCATTCACCTGTGCTGATTAGCTCAGTGGCTGCACCTGGTCCCACTCCTCTGCTCTCTCAGTATTTAACCCATACTCTCCCTATATTCAGTGTGAGATTGTTACGCTTCCCAGTGAAAGTTCTTGAGAGCTGTTCTTCTCGAGTTCCTTCCCGTGCCTGACCCCGCTCAATCCTCTGAACCTCCAAGTGTGCCTTCTGTCACCAATACCTCTGCCTGATCGTACAGCTCTCCTGTGTACTGGAGCTCATGCTGTCCTCTGGGAATCCCAGCCTTCCTGCTCCACTGGATACATCAGATTTATGTGTACCGAGTCTTTTTGTTCAACAAACTGAACTTATCCCAGTGATGTCTGCTCACCCTGACGCACAAATATAGAGCTGTAGCTGTTTTACAGAAATAAAATAGTAAGCTTAAAGATAAAATAAGAAGCCAAAATAGAGCTGTCACTGTCGCTAAAAATAATGCAGTTAATCACATTTTTTTAGCACTCCAAACACTTATTATAAGGGTTCCCGGTATACCCATAATGCTGATGCACAAACTACAGTACAAGACGGGAGACTGCTGAGCTGCTCGGCTTTGTTTACATTAATTTTGGCTTTCAAAAACAAGTGTGCAAGAGAGAGTTTGCCTTATCACCGGGGCTTTGCAGCCTTCGCTACCACCTCAATGCAGTGGCTAGCACGGACACTCGGACAGTGCTAACTGCTACATGCTGCAGTGCACAGCGTGACTAGCAAATGAACAAACTCACTGGATAAATATTAATATAGGAAGGAGAGCAACAAGTTTGGTGTCAGAAAAGTGTTCTTACGGTTTATGATGTGCTAACTTATGTAGCACTACATATGACATTTTATTTCACCTGTGTTTTCTATTATTTGCACATTGACAAAAGTGCACATCATTATGACACGTAGCCCTTGGGTATAGTCTCAAATACAGAGGAGTGTAAATGGCTACGCCTGCGTCTGTTGTCGTCTATTAAAAACAATAAATTACTTTACAAACATCAATGTTTTGATCTGCCACAATAATGTAGTTTAAATGAAAATATCTCAAGTTGAGGGTGTTTCTCAGCAATTTTTAGGTGCGATTAAAAACAGATTAGATTAATTACAAAGCATGATTATTTTTTTAATCTCTTGACAGTATCTGTAATATCTAATCAAAACTCTAACAAATACAATAAAACCCATCACTTATCTAAAGAGATTGAAGGTTAAATAACTTCGTCGGCAGAGGAAATTTCCTTTCTTCTATAAAGTCGTTTGATTAAATGCCAAAAAACAAAGAAAAAGAAACCCTGTTTCACACTCTTGACATTGACAAATAAAAATTATCAAATAATTAAACTGAGGATGTTTGTGATTTTAACAGAGATGACAGGAAAGAAACTACTAATTTGACAGAAAAAAAGAAACACTTTGACAATTACATTGAGATGATCAAGGCCAGATTAGATTGATTTAATGAACACGCAGTCATTCTTAGTATTTATTTCCTGAAACAAATAAAAGTTACATATTACATTTCATCTTTTCCCTTGAACGCTGCTTCTCTATCAAACAGCCTGATGCTATTAATGCAACACTAGCAATTACAAGCAAAGGGGGAACAAGGGAAATTAAGGAAGAAAATCAAGTTTGACTATCATCACATTTAAGCTGCCACCTCGATTTTTTTTTAATTTGATGAAATTATAGTTTATGGCTCACAGATCAACAAATCGAACATCATTTACTCCAAAAATAAAGGAATAAGATGGAAATTGCTGCTTGGAAGTGTGATTTCATTTCAACCCAAAACACAGCAAATCGCTGGCTGCGTCCAAATATTCCCTCCTATCTCCTTTCCTATCCACTTTTCCTTCACACCGTGGATGATGTCAGCCTTAAAGAAAGGTGTTAGGATACACTTTAAAGGGGGTAAAGTCGATCACATTGTTTTTGACAATCAGACGCACTTCCACTTGGGTGACGTAACAATCTGATGGCGGCGAAGGCTAGCGACGTCTGCCGTGGTGAAAAAACTACAAATTTCAGTAAATGGACTGCTAAAAGCGCATTTATAACACTTTCCCCTGTGCCTCTAACTGCTGATATAATCTCAAATATCACAAGGTTTGAATTGATATCAAAGGAAAAGAGGCTACCAGGCTACGAGGAACAAAAGTGAAACTAAAAGAATGTCACATTGAGAATGGTTGCTCACTCTCACCTTCCATTCAGAAATCAACATTTATCCAAAATAAGTAAGGATGCACCAATCGATCAGCCGATTTCCCTGATTTTGGGGGGATCCTTGCATATGATGGCGGTCTTTTCTACCTCCGCAAAGGTCTTAACGTCGATCATAAAGTCAATTGTGGGGCAGAATTATCTGGTCTCCTTTAATAAAGGATGCATCAGTGTTTCTTACGCTAAAGTAGGTTATAAAGGAAGCATTAAGCCTCCTTTCCTTAACGTTTAGAGAATTGGAACGTTGATTATCATGACCGCCACTTAAATACTTCCGGGGATTAGGGAAAAGTGGATAGGAAAGGAGACAGGAGGGACTATTTGGATGCAGCCTTAGTTTTTAGAGTTATTTTTATAGTCAATCTCCTTTCTTTTTAGCAGCATTGGTCAGGACTAGGGAATTTCAAACAAAACAAGACAGCAGCTGTTAGCATTTAAAAGCAGATTTCAAACGGCTGTGAAAAAAAATCAATTATTCAAACAAAAATCCAAAAAACAACTAATTGCATCGAGACAGCATGGAGCTGTTGGTCATTAGATAGCAAACAGTCATTAAACAGCAAAGAAATCAGAGTGGTGTAATGAGGTTTGGAGCGTCCAGCTTCCTGCAGCAATGTCTCGCGGGATGAGATTTCACCAGAGTTATGAGGCTCCAAAACAACCTTCAATAGAAACACTTCTACTTTGACAAAACTTTGGAATTATTGCTCATTATTTTGTGACAACCTGCAATGGAAACACAGCTAGTGTACAACTGCAACACTGAAGATTTAGAATATGAGTTTCCTCAGCTAAAACGCATTTGAAGAGGAATAAATCTAGTGGGATGGGAACTCCAACAAGTTTGATGGAGCTCACAGTCTTCCTTGAGACATAGTTTGGTGAAGTGTTTGACTTGTGTGTGGTGGGAGCGTAGTTCTTCTGTGCTCAAGTTAATCAACTCACTTGAGACAAACAATGAGCGACTGATTAACTTTGGTGGATTAGGTGTAGAGTGAAAAAGAGTGTAGAACATACACTTAATGAGGTTTTTATCAAAGGACACAGCAACAAAATGCTGCAAAAATGATGTTGATTTATGTGGAAAAATTTGCACGACTTAGTTTAAAGTTTTGTTTTCATTTTTTTTTTTTTTTTTTTAAATACATGTTTTGTTCAGCCAAGGCTTTGAAAGAGCCAAGTTAAGCTGTTCAAAAAATGAACAGCCTGTTATTTTAACACATTCTGTTCCATGATGAAACGGCTAAATAAAAATTGCTGGAAAGTTGTTTCATGTTTTTCTGAAACTCGAGGTAAATTTGTTGGTTGCATCTTGTCATTTTAATTAAAAAACTAATCAAAGGGGCACACGACGCACACCCAAAGGTTAGAACTGAGCACATTGACATTTTCACTTGGCCTATCCCCCACCCCATGAAAATATCCTGCAGGCTGTCAGTAGCTGCGTTTCCATTACCCTCGAAATGTGCAAAATCTAAATGGCGCAATAAAAAACTGGTAATGGAAACACCTGAATTTTGAAAAAACACACTTTCTTTCTTTCTTTTTCTTTTTTCAGACATTTTGATATTGAAATGTGTCGCAAAAGCACTATGGAAACACATGACATGACGTGGTGTACCTGGTCACATGACCACTTCTCTCTGCAAAGACATGGCGCAGTGCGTGTAAACAGAAGAGGAGACCAGGACATTTATCAGCATTATACTTCAATATTATTACTACCACATTAGACAGCAAACAACAAAGGAATAGAGAGTTTTATAAGGAGATTTGGAGCATCCATGTTCCTGCAACAAAGTCTCGCGGGATGAGATTTCACTGGAGTTACAATGCGCTCTCCCAAAACAACTTTTAATGGGAACATTTCAAAGCGCAATTAAGAATGTGAAATACACATCAAGATTATTATATAAGCTACTGATACATTATGGTTTGACAATATAACCCAGTTTATGTAAGGGTGAATGTTTGATAGTCTGGTGTTCTGTTCAAGAGTAGATGTCCAATATATTAGCGTTGTGCATTCTGCCAGAGGTAGAGAAATGAACAACTGTGTGCCATCATATTTGTGGGATTTCACTCTTTGAGAACTTATAAAATGTATCAAATAGAGCAGTGGTTCTAAAACTTTTCACAGTCCCGTATTCCTTTTTTTTTTTTTTCTCTTGTCTGCACATGCTGTCAAAGGTCAACACTACAAGAAGTCCAATCATTATGAGACAGCAATGCATGTTTTGTTATTGCAATAAAATAATTGATTTATTTTATTGCTTAATTGTGACCATCACCAGCCCTCCCTAAGGAAGGGTAAGACATCTTTTATTAGAGGGAGGATATAAAAAGAGAGAGCAGTGCCAAAGCAGGCGGCGGCCGAGCAGGAGAGAGGCCAGCAGGGCCAGCGCAGGCCCGCACGACACCACGACATAGCACCCTTCCACAGGTGGGTGGCCCCGGCCCCCCGGATGAGAGAGAACGCCACCAACCACCCAGGCAGGGCCACCCCGCCAGCCACGGACCAACAGGCAGGCGAACCCATGCACCCCCAGCCAGGCACCGCAACCCCACACCAACGTCGCCAGCAGAGCACCCCCCTCCCACGGAGGCCACCCCCAATCACCCATGCGCCGACACGAGACACCCCCAACGCCAGCACAGCCCGGAGGACAGCGGGCCCCAGCCACCAACCCCACCCCGCCCAAGGCAGCGTGGCACCCCGCTGAACCGCGGCCAGTCCCCGGGCAGACAGCGGGGGGGGCGAGCCCCGAGACGCCAAACCCAAAGACCCACCCCCGGGACACCCCCGCCCAGACACGGCACCCACAGGGCCCGGCGCCCCCAGCCAGCAGACCAACCAGCGGATCCGCGTCGGGAGTGTCCCGTATTCCTTCAGACAGTTAACCTGAAGCCATGTACACTCAAAAAACAACTCTTTGGATTAACTCAATTGAATTGTGGGCAGGATTTCCATCCAAAACACATACTTAGCCCCAACTCAAAAAAAGTATGCCAATGCAGTCTAATTTAATAGTTTGTCCAACTCAATTTTGTAACTTTTTTATGTTCGCTCAACTTTAACTAATGACATTAATATAACACAATTGCTAATTATTTATGAGTCAATTCTACTTATTATTTTCATACAGTGTTGCAGCAAAGTATTTTCATTCAATTAATTAAATTATTTGAAAATAATATTTAAATTATTATTATTTATATATATTTCTTAATACCAACAATTTTAAATCATTCAGAGTTGTAAACAGTGACTATAGGTCACGTCCGCCTCATAGCAAGAAGGTCCTGGGTTCAAGCCCTGGGGTGGACTTGGGTCCTTTCTGTGTGGAGTTTGCATGTTCTCCCCGTGCTGCGTGGGTTTTCTCAGGGTACTCCGGCTTCCTCCCACAATCCAAAAACATGACTGTTAGGTTGATTGGAGTCTCTAAATTGCCCATAGGAGTGAATGAGAGAGTGAATGGTTGTCTGTGTCTGTGTTGCCCTGTGATGGACTGGCGCCCTGTCCAGGGTGTACCCCCGCCCACCGCCCTATGAGAGCCGGAGATTGGCACCGGCAGACCCCCGTGACCCTGTTAAACAGGAATAAGCGGGTATGAAAATGGATGGATGGATGGATGGACTATAGGTGGATGCTTTTCAGTCTCTACACAACTAAGTTTGACTCCACAATTGGAAAAAATGTTGTGTATTATTCAGGCCAACAAGCTGTATACAGTAAAGTTGAAAAACTATTAAAAAAAATTACAAATAAACCATAAGGACGCTGACCTTGGAATCAGAGGGTTCCCGGTTCAAGCCCCACCTGGGCCATCACTGTGGGATGTTGAGCAAGTCCCTTAACCACAAACTGCTCCCCAGGCACCGCAAAATGGCTGCCGACTGCCCCCTAGGGATGGGTAAAATTGCAGAGGACAAATTTATGTGTGTAACAACATATACCAATAAAGGCTTAAAGCCCCAAAGCCCAATTTAAATAAATACATTTTATAATAAAAATTACAAATCCACATGAAGGTGCATCATTTTAAAAGCAGCCTTATTTAACACAAATTCAAAATCCAGCAGACTGCGTCAGGCAGTAAAACATCTGCATGCTCGTCGTCCTCATCGAGGTCTAGACCTGACTGCAGTTCGTCGTTGTATCTGACTTCAGTGGGCAAATGCTCACATTGGATGGCATCTGGCACGTTAGAGAGATGTTTTCTTCACGAATAAATCCCGGTTTTTACTTTTCAGGGCAGATGGCAGACAGCGTGTGTGACATCGTGTGGGTGAGCGGTTTGCTGATGTCAACTTTGTGGACGGAGTGGTATGGGCAGGTGTATGTTATGGACAACAAACGCAGGTACATTTTATTGATGGCATTTTGAATGCACAGAGATACCGTGATGAGATCCTGAGACCCATTGTTGTGCCATTCATCCGTAACCATCACCTCATGTTGTAGCGTGATAATGCACAGCCCCATGATGCAAGGATCTGTACACAATTCCTGGAAGCTGAAAACATCCCAGTTCTTGAATGGCCAGCATACTCACTGGACATCTCACCCATTGAGCATGTTTGGGATGTTCTGGATCGACGTATACGACAGCGTGTTCCAATTCCTGCCAATATCCAGCAACTTCACACAGCCATTGAAGAGGAGTGGACCAACATCCCTCAGGCCATCTTTAGAGTGGCCTTTTATTGAGGCAATAATCATGCTGTCTAATCATCATCATCTTGATATGCCACATCTGTGAGGTGGGATGAATTATCTCTGCAAAGGAGATGTGCTCACTAACACAGATTTAGACAGATTTGTGAACAGCCATTGTGAGAAATAGATCTTTAGTGTTTATAGAAAATGTTCAGCTCATGAAAAATGGGAACAAAAACAAAAGTGTTGCGTTTCTATTTTTGTTCAATATAATTATCACCCTGAAACTGTGAAATACAACTTGCTACAACTAATGAGAAGGAAATTAGGTTGAGAGGATGCACAAAACTCTGTTTGGCTGAATTTGATAGTCTGTGTCTTAAATCGTTCTCTACGTCGACTTGCTTTATAATTTATTTTCATGT
Organism: Gouania willdenowi; assembly: GCF_900634775.1. Lineage (NCBI taxonomy): Eukaryota > Metazoa > Chordata > Actinopteri > Blenniiformes > Gobiesocidae > Gouania > Gouania willdenowi. Next base: position 15,048,796 of record NC_041053.1, read on the forward strand.
TTGTCAAAACTGAAAATCCACTTTTACACAAGTATGTGGTGGCAAACGGCTTCAATCGTGTTTGGTTAGTCAGTGCAAAGTGCCATATTTGAGCTTTTTTGATGACATTGTTTCTCTGTCACCATGGCCAATGTGTACATTGCAATGCATAGAGGCTCCTGACTGCTGCTCTATTTAGTTTCCAATGTTGTGATGCCTTTTAAAATGTTAATTCACGTACCCCCATGACCATTTGCATACCCCTTCCCACTTTGGGAACATCGGTCAGCCTGCTCCGAGTCCTACGTTCCTGTTTAATGCTCTTTGGCCACGTTCACATGGGAGCTTTATTTCCTCTTTACTTCAGAATAAAAGTTAAATCCTCTTTAAACTGACCTTGTAAACACTTAGTTCGGAATGCAAATGTAAATCCAAATTCAACTTAAATCCGAATTAGGTGGCTGGTTTATTCTGTTTTTAATTCCGAATTAAATACTTCATCTATTAATTCCGGTCGTTCTGCACACGCTCGGCCAGTGACGACACAATCAAAAAAGGTGGCCCGGACTTGAGCTGGGACTATTTTTTTAATAAGAACCTTAGAGGACATGGATATAATGAAAAGAATGGATGGATAGAAGCATATACATGCAGACATTCACACGGACACATGGACTTATTACACACACTGTCATCAGCAAATGGAACATTGGCTTCATCGGATGGCTGATACCTGTTGTTAGAGATACTCTCTTTACAAGGGAGCAAAAGTTTTTTCCTGATTATTATTTCCCTGAGTTTTACTGGGCTTTATTTACTGGTGATTAGTTCCGCGGAGCAAAGTGAAACCATATGTAATTGTCGAGCTGCTGCTTGAAAACTTCCATCAAAATAAAAGTGAAAACAGTTCTCATCTGGTCTTCTATGTTGGAGCCAAAAATGAAAGGATTGTTGTGTGTTTGTTTCCTAATAGGTGTGATGTCATGTCACGTCACATTCGCCCCTGTCCAATCAGAAGCTCAAAACCTCAAATTTGGAATCAGTTAAACAAAACATCATGTAACCATGATTGTAAATCAAGCAGCTGTTTGTATTAACTGCTAGCACTGAGGTGAATATAACGTGTAAAAAACAAAACAAAAAAAAAACAACACTATGTGCATAAAAGACAACAGAGGTAATTTGGGTGAACATTGGGTGTTCACATTACAAAAACGTTTTGTGACAAGTGGATTCTCTTCCAAAGAGCAGCTCAGGCTTGGCCGTGGCTGTCGGGCAGGATCTCAGAATGTTTCTGCCAAAGATGACATTTGATATTTGCAGTCATGGCTCGTTGCTCCTTCTATCGTGTTAATGAGCCGTTATCCTCCCAGAAGGCCATGCATGAGCTGGCTGTCACCAATGGGATCCTCGGTTGGCGCGACTTTGCAAAGATGTGAGAAGTCTCGGCGCACCACGGGGGGAGCCGGGAAGGATAGGCAACCCCTGCCTGCCGCTGTAATTGGCTTTGATCCTGCTGGGTGTGAACTCAGCCTGAGCTCGGCTTTTCTGCCACTTGTTTTTGTGTTTTTTCTTTCTTTCTCAGTCATTATATTTCTTTCTTGTTGTGGCATCACACCTCATTTTTTTTTTTATTTAGCTGATTACTGTGCCAGATGGTTAATTTTATCCCATTTCAGATGAGAAAAAGACATGGTCCAAACACTATTATATTCCTTAGATTCTGCCTCAGTGAGGACTTGTTTTTCCTCCAACAACACACTTTTTCATACATCCTTCGCTCAGAGCAGGAGACAGTGTAACAACATATGTTTACAGCGCCTTTCCTCACCTCTGGAATCGGGCTGAGATCGCGAGACACGTGTAAAAAAAAAAAATAAATGAAAGAGAAGAAATGTGAGCACAAAGTGTGTGGGAGGAAGGCGTACAGTCAGACATTTGCTGCCATAACAACATCAGCTCCAGCAGGTGAGAGACTCCAACCCCCCCTCACAGGTTCTCTCATTTCTTTGATCACATAACACAAGATTACTTTACGGCTCAGGATTAGTTTGTGGAGGAGCAGCCTGGCATCTTAGGTGTGTCTCTCTGCACCCTAAGAGGCTTACAGAGAAATATGTGCTGCCTAATAGCTTTATAATTTCAGCTCAGCTTTTTAAAGAGAGAATAGGATTACTCCTTCCACTCTATTCCTTAAAAGTTTGTTATTTAGATGCTGATTTGTCACACACACTGTCACAGATACTGTAAATCCAGGTTTAGTGTGTAATACATCAGAACATGGTGGTAAAGCTTTGGATTTAAGACTGACTACACCACAGGAGTGAGGCCTCGCAATACCAACGACACATGGAATGAGGCGGCTAAGCATGAATTATAATGTGCAGTTAGTCGTAGGGGTGCAACGGATCAAAAAATTCTCGGATCGTATCGCGGTTTTCAGTCACGGAGTGAATCGTTTTTCAGCTCAGCAAAAATGAAAAAAAAAGAAGACAAGACCAATCCTAAGTTTATTTAATTTATTTCATTTTTCCTATTAAATAAACACAACATTAAACCTTCTATTATGCTCAAATATTACCAACACATTTTACCCTTGACATCTGACCCCAGCAGTGCTGAATTTGTAAATCATCAGCGCATTTGTTTCTCTCTTTGAGTGACAGCTGTCACATTTGCCATGTTTCAGTATCAATACAATAAAAAGCTTTACACCCATAACACAAAACCATAATGAATCAGCAGAAAATGAAAATAAAACATGTGTTTACCTTTTATTTGTCAAAACAGCCAAAAAACAATCAGCCATGGAACCCTTTGTATCCTCGCAACATTTTCTACCATTTTCCGAACAGAGAAACTATTTTTGCTCAAAATCACACTTTCGACATAGCGTGGGCGTGGCCTGACTTTCGCCTTTCTTTCTCACTCGCGCTCAGTTTTCACATTCATTTTTCTGTGTACAATGAAATTTCTAGTGATTTCAACTCAATAAATGACACAGCTGTCAAAACATAGTAATTAAACATTTAATTAAAACACCTAAAAGCAAATGAGGTGCTGAAAAAATAATGAGAATTAAGCTCTGAACCCCCAGGGATATTTACCTCCAGAAATTCTTGACCAAGTGTCAGACACTTTATTTGTTGAATACATAAATAACCCTTTGATAATGAAACATAGACTTGTTCTCTAGCGTCAGCATCACGTGAAACTCTTACATAGAATAGGATGGTTAAACTCAATATGATATGAAAACAACTCCAAGTTTCATCTGAAGCACAAGAGCAGCTGTTGTGTTTCAGTGGAAGAAGGAAACCAAAGTGATTCTTTGTTGACTGCACTCAATCTGTGCGCCCAGTCCTGCCTGATTCTGCTTTTATTTGGTTAGAGTAGCATTATCTGTTGGAATCTTCCAAACAGCCTAAATCTCCACAGTCCGTAACCCATGATTCACAGCATTTACACTGCTCCCTTACCCCTGTTTAATGTGGTAGTTAAGGTTAAGCTGAGGTAACTACTGTAACTGATTAAGTAGACTTTTTATTAGTCCTTCAAACATTTTTTTTTTTCCAAGCTTTACACTGACCTTCACAATAGGGAATTCAGATTAAACCCAACAGAGATAATCCTTCTGTGTTACCCCTTTTTTCATCTACTTATGGGGCGCTGCTCTTGTGGTGACCCACAGTTCTCCCGCTCCTGTCTCCCCACATTATAAGTGTCATATATGTGATTTTCTTGTTTATTCTTGGACGGGATGAAACTGAAATGAAATTTTGTTTCTCTGTTGCTCTGTAACGTGTGCAATGACAAATAAAGCCGATTCTGATTCTGATAAAACAAGGTTCGTTCATTAGCAGCCAGCAGAGGAATTTAGTTCTGTGCACTGATGAAGCTTTGGAAGAAATCACAGAAATGGTTGGCATTTTGAATGTGAAAAAGAAGCTTGACCTAAAGGTCAAGGTGCTCAGCTCAGCAAAGACTTTGGTGGATTGTCTTGGAAAAATGTCAAAATGATGAGAGTACATAGAGGGAAAAAAACCCTAAGAAGCTGAGAAAAGATTCCTCCTTGGGTAATCATATGTGTATGAATGAGGGAATTGATTTATTTCTGCAGTCTTCAGAAAAAGAAAAAAAACCAGAACAAAAAAACGACACTCAAAAGTCCAACTAATCAGCAAACTAATTAGAGGGTGTAGGTTGAAGCAGGTGGTTCTCAACCTTTTCAGCCTGACCCCCCCAAAAAAAGGAGCCAGAGACCAGCAGTGATGTGCAGTCAGGGTAGGCAAGGTAGGCAGTGCCTACCCAAGGGTGAATTGATATTTTGATTATTTGTTTTAATTACAATATAATTATAAATTATTTATTTTTCCATTTCCGATAGCCTACAATACATATAAGTTTGAAAGTGTCAGCTTTTTGTGCTTTTCATAGCCCAAATGACTAAATGACTACTTCCTGGTACGGCACAGTCTCACTCTGCTGTAAGGCAGGAGGAGGCCACACCCTCTCTCAAAAACACATTGCTGCTCTGCCTCCGTTTCCATAGCGTGTTTTTATGTGTTTACGCATGCACAGTCAGAAAATGTTTTGTATTTTCACAGTGAATGGTAAGATTGGCTTTGTGGATGCGCCTCACTGATACTGTTCCGAGTTGTTGTTGTTGTCATTTTCTCCGTGTTTCCAACACAAACAACGGATGCGCTGCCGTGTATGGAGGCTATATTAAATAATTGTTTTTTTTCTTTAATGGTGTTTTTCGATGTTGATTTTGTGAGATTTACACTTGCCAGCAGAAACATATTAAATTGTCATTGGTGTTGACATTGGTGGTCTCGATTTGTAACGCCCTGCCTACCCAACCCTAGTGCTCACAGCACGCCACTGGAGACCATGGACCCCCACTGTAGCTGAAGGTGTTGAACACAGACATGAACATTGAAGAACAGTCATGTGGAGAATGGTCCATCTACAAGGGGGAATAAAAGGGAGAGATTTTTGGGGCCCATCCATAAAGTCAGCAATATGATGGTCCGTTGTTCTATGAATCAGTGAACAATGTCATTTTAAACAGTAGGAACAATTAGTTTAAACTGGCAAATAATGGGAATGTTAAATCATGAATGTGGTTAAATTGGTTAAAAAAAAGAAAGAAAAAAAAAGCATGGTATGTGGTGAAGTGGTTAAAAGTGTAACAATGGGTCAACATAAGTGACATTAGGAGGGAAAAGTGGTAGAAAGGGTTTATAAGTGCTGAAAGTGTCATGAAAGTTGAAAAAGTATTGAAATTTGAGTGAGAAGTGGCAGAAATGGGAGTAATGGAGCAAACATGCATTAAAAGGAGCAAAAATGGCAAGAAAAATCAGGCATCTGGCGACCCACTCCCAGTGTCTAACGACTCCGAATGGGGTCCTGGGGTTGAGAACCCCTGGTTTATAGCACAATTAAAAAATATGTCATGTTCTTAGGATGGAACTTCTTTTTAGATGCAAATCAGGGAAAATTCTATCAAGTACTGAATGTACTCAGAATTGTCCAAATGATGTATAAAGCTACAAAAGGTTCACTTCCAAAAGGGTTGCACAAAAGATTTTTAGAAAAAAAAAAAAAAGGGGATTTATGAAGAAAACTACATTTCAAGATACAATATGCAGAACAATACTGAAAATGATGAGTGCAATAGCAGCGGTTAAATTATAGAACTGCCTAAATGATGAAATAAAACAAATCAGCAACATAAACCATTTTAAAAAGCTTTTAAAACCAAGTATAATTGTAAGTATGAGAAAGAAGATCAAAATGTTTATGAAGGACAGCAATGACAATGTATAATATGTATGTAATGGTATCAAATATATTAATACTTACTCAATAAACACAATAATATGTATATATTAGAACAGTATATTGTAAATTCTACCTCAAAACCACCTTCAGGTACAGTCGGGGTTCTCTGGCTTTTTTTATTTTGGAGGGTGTGTGCTAAAAAGGTTGAGAACAGCTGCTTTAAACAGTTAAAGAAACAATCATGTGGAACTTGCTGTAACCATGACAACATCCTTTAATCCATTGCTGCATTGGAATGAGAGAAATTTAAGAATTCTGTTCTCGTCTTTTCTCTTTTTCATTGAACTCTGAGTGTGGATGGTTGTAAGTGAAGGATTTGATGAAATAATAAAGAAAATGATGTAACATACTCAGAAATCTTTCTGAATTCAGCTCATATGGAACCTCTATGTGACCCTGATTTTACCTCTCACTACTCTGTAATTGATGGAGCCTTGATTTAAGCTAATACATCACAGGGCTGTGGGTACCTGTCCAAACCATGAATGGGAGGGCTGATTAGCAATGCACTGGGATGAAATACACAACTGTCAAGCTCCTGTTGATTTTGCTGACGAGGCAGCCTCCCCAAACAGCAGGATGAACATATTTCCAGGGTACAGGATGTATGCTGGAACAAATGGACGCTGGAAATAAAGAATAGAAGGCTTTAGAAACAGGGAGTGGTAATGAATCATGATAAAAGATGAAGGGAAACCATAAGAAGAAATAAGAAAACATGCACATGCAGTTTTTACCAAAAGAAAGAAAGAACAATGACACATTGTGTTTACTTTAAAGGTTAGTGTGATGTTTAAGATGATAATTAAGTTTTTGCCCTAAAGAACAAAACATTATATTTGTTACGGTTCAGTGTGGACCCAAATGCAGGGAAAGAAGAAGGCAGGATCGTAGCATATCGTTCCTGGAACCAATCCATGTTTTTAGTCCAAAATCAAAACTTAAATCCAAAACAGGGGAGTAGGAACAGGGAGCAAGACCAGACACGAGGAAGGAGACAAGGAACCTGACATCACACAATGATCCTACAGTCATACTGTGTCCAAGCACTCAGCTAAATAGTGGAGGAGGACTGATTGGGAATGGGCCACACCTGGGTGAAAACACGAGGGAGTTAATCAATCACCACCCAAGCACACAGACATCACTGAGGGGTGGAGCCACAAACAGGAAAGAGTTAACACAAACCAAATAAACAAAGACAGAGCAACAAAAAGAGGACCCAAGGGTTAAAATAAAAAGAACCTAACAATATTGTTAGTTGTTTTTTTTAAGTCTTTTTTCTTTAGAAGTGAACTGACTTATTTTAGGCTACAAACTACTTTGTTTTTTATAAAGTCATTATCATTATAGGGTCAATGACGTGACACCTAAATATTCTGTCCTATTGCATTTCTCTTATTTAAATAAAAATGTTTGATAATTAACTAAGTAGTAATTTTAGTATATATGCGCTCACTTTGATTTTCTTTCTTTTTTTAAATACTACTTACTATTATTTAATTATATGAAGTGTCAAAAAAGCATGTGGTGCGACTGTCTGGCCTTAACTGCTGTTTTTAAAAAATCCTTAAAATTAAGATAAGATGTCCTTTATTCATCCCACAAAGGATAAATTTGCAGAGTTTCATCAGCAGATAAATAAGATGATAAACTATATACTGTGCATGGGCCTGTACACAGTGGTTTTGCAGTACATGTTTATCTACTCACATGTTTTGACTGTCAACTGCCATTCTTTGTCAGAGGTTGTCAAGTAAACTTCAAAGGAACCATCAAAGGCGATCAGCAGAAAACCTCGGAAATAAAAAAAAAAATCATGAAAAACCTTGTCTGAATAAACTAAACCTCATCTTAACATACTATTCAAAAAGAAGACAAAATCAATCTCACTGGAACTATTAAAATCTTATTTGAAACATCTAGGGGTGTACGATATCGATATCGGATATCAGTCTGATATCAGTCTGAAAACGAATATTGGATCTCGGATTCAAATTTCGTATCTTTTTTTTTTTCGCAATTCATTTTTTATTTGTTTTTTGTTTTTATTGTAGAATACTGTAGATATGACGTTGAAGGTAAACATTTATGTAACCAATTGGTTAATAATAAATGGCTCAGTTTTTCTCATTCCTACTGTTGCTGACTATTGTTCTCTCTCCTTTTCTAACATCCCACACTCCAAAATAAGTCATTATTCTTTTTTTTATTAAAAAAAATAATACATAAAAAATCGGAAATTTGTATGATTCCTGCTGCTATCGGATCAATATCGATATCGGCCAATACGAAGGCTGCAAGTTCGGTATCATATCGGACATGAAAAAGGTTGTATCGGGACATCCCTAGCAACATCACAGCTATTAAACACAAACACAAACACACAGTGTGCACAACATTCTTTGAAGACAGATGTTTTATTAGTGACTTTTATCTCATAATCATTTCCAGCCTTTCAAATATTTCAGCTGTCAGAACTCTCCTTTGGTTTCACCCACTTGGTTTATTTAATTACTCTCGCACAGCGTCTGAGCTCTCCTTCTCCTTTTGAACTAATGAGCTCTCACCCGTTGCAAATTTCCCAGCATAAAATCTTCTGACAATAAGTCTTTAGCCCCCCATCATTTTCAGACAGCCTTCTAATACATAAATAGATTGACGCCAATACCACGCACAAACCAAAGGTTCAGTAAAGTCTACTGTCGTGGCGCTTCACTGCTTCTCATTATATATCGATTAAGATAACGTCCTTGAGCCTAGAATACCAGCATCAACAGAAACAATTTATTTAGACCCACAGGAAATTGGTTGGTGGCAACAATGTTTGTTTGAAATAGTCGTGAACGTAATAAAAAGTTGAGGAAACCACAGACACAGATTAAAAATGTTGAAACAAAATCCCTTTTAATTCCACTAAGTTCAGTGGTTCCCAACCCATTTTGGATTGTGACCCCATTTTTATATCACACATTTCGGTAAGACTTTAGTTGAGGGAACACCTATTAACCATGAATTAGTTGCTTATTAGCATTAGTGACAAATTGGCTCTTAAATAGTCACCATTAAGTACTTTTTAATGCCTTATTAAGTACTTAAAAATGCCTTATTTTACACTTAATGGCAGTCTCAGAGTCCAAACAGGGTTAGGATTAGGGTTAGGATTAAGGTTAGGATTAGGGTTAGGATAAGGGTTAGGATAAGGGTTAGGATAAGGGTTAGGATTAGGGTTAGGATAAGGGTTAGGATTAGGGTTAGGATTAGGGTTAGGATTAGGGTTAGGATAAGGGTTAGGATAAGGGTTAGGATTAGGGTTAGGATAAGGGTTATGATTAGGGTTAGGATAAGGGTTATGATTAGGGTTAGGATTAGGGTTAGGATAAGGGTTAGGATCAGGGTAACATAAACCCTTATCCTAGAATGTTGAGATAGTAATTCAAATACAACTTCCTCATTTACAACTAATAAGTAATCATTTTGAGATTTTTGAGGGAAAACTCTTAGTTAACGGCTTACTGGTTGTATAATAAGGCCATGCAGAATAAGGCATTAATAAGTACTTAATAATGACTAATTAAGATTCAATATGTTACTAATTTGCATGCTAATAAGCAACTAATCAATAGTTAATAAGTGTTCCCTAAAGTTTGAATTACATTTTTAGCGACCCCAAATCTTTTTTTTCCCCTACAATTATTGTTTAATCTTGTTTGTTATACTACGTTACAAATACAGAGGAACCAAAATTTGTGCCAGCTCAGATGTTTTCATACTGTATGTTATTTATCTATTTATTTCATGTTTTTTTTTTTCTTCTTCTTCTTTTCTTTACACTGCATTTTATTTAAACTACACTTATATTTAAGAAAGTGAATGTACAGAATACAGTTGTTTAATATTGTCTGATGTGTTTTAATTTGAAAAAGAATATATTTTTTTAAGATTACATTTTAAATATATTATTATTCAGTAATTCATTTGATGAATCATACCTTGAGATTTATTATTGGTACCTGTTGGTTACCATGTTGTACAGCATATTTATCCATAAAACATTGGTTTTAATATTATGTATGTGGTTTTATTAAAATAAGGTAAAATGTAAAATGTGTGAATCATGTGAATAAAGAATTTTATTGCCAATGGTAACGTCGATGACTAATGTTACATAGTAATAACTTTACTTGTGACTATAATGTAGAAAAATTACACTTAGAAATAGTATTTCTATTGTCATTTGTCTGTGAACAGTTCAGTAAAAGATCAGGTAGAAAGTCGAGAGAAACCTCACAGGATCATTGACTTCATAGCTGCATCTGTAGAGTCCAGAAAGAAGAACTCCACTTTAGCTTTCAGGTATCAATACTTTTTACCCTTTAAGATTTGTCATATCAGTGAGGCATTTTCTCAGTATTAAGGGTATAACTACGTTGGCTGGGAAGTGTCAGGTGAATGCATGTACAGAAAAGGAACACAATGCAAACAGGTCACAACACGAATGCAAACCGGCCACAACGGAAGTGTTTCCGACGGACCGGTATTACAGTCGGACGGGTATTATGATATGATAGCCTGATATGAAAAATATAAGAGTATCCTAATCAACTTTCACTTACTTTCATACGCGTTTCGATGTCTTCTTCTTGTTCTTCACTGTTCTGGTGGGTTAAAAACATCTGCCAGAAACGTGTCCGTCTGTAATACCGGTCCGTCGGAAACACTTCCGTTGCGGAAACCCGGTGGCCGGGAAGTGTCAGGTGAATGCATTTGAAGAAATGAACACAAATGCAAAAAGTTCACAACACGAACGCAAAATGGCCACAACGGAAGTGTTTCCGACGGACCGGTATTACAGATGGACACGTTTCTGGCGGATGTTTTTAACCCACCAGAACAGAGAAGAACAAGAAGAAGACATCGAAACGCGTATGAAAGTAAGTGAAAGTTGATTAGGATACTCTTATATTTTTCATATTAGGCTATCATATCATAATACCCGTCCGACTGTTCGACTGTAATACCGGTCCGTCAGAAACACTTCTGCTGTGGCCGGTTTGCATTTGTGTTGTGACCTGTTTGCATTTGTGTTCGTTTCTGTAAATGCATTCACCTGACACTTCCCAGCCACCGTATATAACAGTATGCTCGCAACACAAATTCCACAACAAAATTTAAAAAAAAAAAAAATTAAATTAAGTTTATGGATTTGATTAAGTTTAAAACATCTCAAATTGTGTCTAAAGCTAATTACAGAACACTGCCAAAAAATGTTTTCAAGTAGACAAGGGGCGTATGATTTGTGGGGGGAAGTGAACTTTAGAAAGAGAACATTCCAGACTACTTTGAAAAGCATGTGCATCTCAGTTTGTGGAGTATCTTTATATTATAATATTAAACTTAAAAAAAAAATATATATATATATATATATAAGCAAAACTTATTAGATCTGTACAAGGACGGGTTGGTGGACATGTGGATGTTGATGTTATGTAGGTAAGCCTATGAATGCTTGTTTTTGTTCATTATATATATATATATATATATATATATATATATATATATATATATATATATATATATATATATTTGATCATATGTCAGATTTATTTATTTCTTTGTGAAATAGCTTGGAAGTATTGGCAGGACTAGACTCACGTTAAGCTTCCGTCTGTCCATCTCAAGCATTGCTGAAGCTCTTTTTTAAGTGAGCAATGATTGCTTTATATTGTGTTTCTTATGTTTGAGATAGATAAATACATAAATAGATCAAATCAAATCAAAATGAAATAAGAAATAAAAACATTTGCTGCTATAATATTCATTTGATTCTAACTTAACTTTACATTTATCTGATAAACTGACATTTTATTTTTATTTTAGTTTTGTTTAGAAACCTAAATAAAAATCAAAATGCCTTGATGTAAAAAAAAAAAAAAAAAAAAAAAACACCAGCAGTTTGATGCATTTAAAATCTAAAACCAGAAAGACAAAGTCATAAGTTGACTTATTCATGATGTACCAACAGCTATAGGTTATAAGGAAGTTTGTTATGGACTATCATTAGTTAAGGAGAGGGGGCGGGAGTTCAAAAGTTGGACTTCTTCTCGCTCCTCAATGACTAATATTCAAATATTGGTTTCATTCCCCTTTATTATTTTGGGGGAGTTTTCATATTCAACTCAACTCAAGATCAAGAATAAAAACAGTCTTTCTTTATTATTCTGTGCTGCTTTTCTGTACTTTATCCATTCACAATAACCATCTGCTCCATGTCTGCGACTGTAACCATACTTTCTATTATTTGGCCTGGAAGTTTGAGCTTTTTACACAGATATATAGCTATGGATATATTTGTTCTTGGCTGTCTTCAAACATATCTAATACAATACAAAGAATAAACATTAATTTTAACAACTAAAATAGAAGAGGCTAAATCAGTGACAGCTTATCGGAGCCAAACAGCATTATAACAAACACAACAATAACAACACTATTCATCAACTTATGTTTCAATAGGTGAAAAACATTCAGTTTTTTAAAATCATTTTTGAAGTAAACTCATTAACTTAAAGTGATCCTCAAGATCCTTCTAAACTTTAACACCTTAAACAAAAATGCATCTTTTTCAACATTTGTTCTAAATTTACTTTGTTCAAACTTATAAACAACTCTTTGATTATATTTAAAAAGTGATTTAATACCCAAAGGAAGGCTTTTATTTTTTTACTCAGAATAAAATCTCTAACACTTTCATCCTTACTAAACTAATAAGTTTTATTGTTCTGGATTTCTTTAACAGTTTGTTAGTAGGTGCCCGGAATTCCCATTTATGTATTATTCTTAATGCTCTTTTTTGTAATTTGATTGATGTATCTATATATGTTTTACATGTATTACCCCAGCTATCTGAGCAACAGTAAGCAGATGAAGCAATATATGAGATGAATAAAGCAATGTCAGACAGTCTCTATTTAATATATGTTTTGTTCTATGTAGAATGATTATGAGCTATATGCACAGTGACATTTCCGGTTGAAAATCAGACCTATGAAGTATTTCCTGTTACCGCTTTCGGACAGTCGGAACAGCGGAGAAGTGAGCCGTCACACTTTTGAAACATGTTTTTCACAGTTTCGTTTTATTGTGCCTGTGTGTGCGGTTGTGTGTCTACACAATGGCATCCAAAATGATTAAAATTACCTTCCAAACAAGAGAAATACCACTTTAGTGTCCCTAAGTGTACAGCTTCAGCTCAATGTAGTTCTGCTTTGAGTTTTTTTTTACAATCCCAGAAAAAGATGAGCTGTGTAAAAAGTGGGTCATCAACATCCGGAGAGATAAACCATAACCCCTAACCCTGACATGAAGGAGCGATCAAATGCACAAGGGCGTCAGTGGAGCTGTCTCTGTTCTTTTTGAATGGAATAATTACTCCCTTCCTGCACCTCATCCTGGTGTTTGAAAGTGAAGAAAATGACCAAACTGTCCCTCTGAGGACCCCGACAAGGAAATTGATGTACCATTTCCTGACCACAACCAGTATTTGGAACAACAGCGTTTAAAATAACGGCGTAATCTAATTAATTACTTTTTACGTCGTTACAACGTCGCTAGTGTTACTGATTGTTAAATGCGGTGCGTTACATGCATTGATTGAGTAAACTATTATCCGAAAGCATCCCTGGCTTCATACGCAGCTGTAGTGAGGAGGCGGGTTAAAAACAAGGTGAGCGATTATGATTGGCTAAGGTGGCGTCATGTTTCATGGTAGCCAATCAGAGCCAGTGTTTTTAGACATGTGCCAGCACACACATCACACACACGACCACTACAGATTTGTTGAAGCAGCAGAGATGGTGAGCGTGGAGTAGTCCGATTAAAAGTTGTCATTTTTAAGGTGACGATACAAACACGACTTTAAATTAATTGTGGTCAAAGACAAGAACGTGTATGTGAAGTGTTCATTATATCCAGGAGTGAAAGACTTTCTCTACATCTGTTGTAAGCAACTCAAATTTAATGAAGCACCTCACAACGACACACGCATCTAAAAAAAATTTGAATTATTTGACATATAGCAACATGACGCAAATAGTTACTTTCCTTGTAATTAGTTACTTTTATTATAGAGTAATTCAATTACTGACTCTGGTACTTTTAGGAACAAGTAGTGAGTAACTATAACTAATTACTTTTTTAAAGTAACGTTCCCAACACTGACCACGACTACTGCTCCTGTGCGGAGCCTGGTGCAGTAGGACTTAGCCCTCAGTGTTGTATCAGTTGGTTCGGGCGGAGAACGCTGCGCTCCGGAGACGTACTGTATGGAGGAGATGGATCAGGAACAAGTTTGGCTTGGATTGGTTTGCTGCTTCTTAGGTTTTATACAAGGTAAGAAATGCTATCAAAACATAGCTGTAGCTATTAACGTAGCATTAGCGCCGAGCTAAACATAAAACAAGAGGAGCAACTCTGAATAAAATTATCCTCATTGTGTGTTTTTAAAGCCAATTTTATGTGTTTTACTGTTCTGAATGTGTCGCTGTTGTGACCGTGTCCAAAAATAATTTCTGTGACTGCGTCAGGCCAGACAATCTATCTATCTATCTATCTATCTATCTATCTATCTATCTATCTATCTATCTATCTATCTATCTATCTATCTATCTATCTATCTATCTATCTATCTGTCCGTCTGTCTGTCACATGTATAAGACGTCCTTTGCTATTTACTGCTATTCCTGAGTTGCGTGAGATTAATATGAAAACTATATGCATTAGTCATAATACAGTAGGATTCGGACCGGATGTTCTTTCACGGTTTTCACTCAAACGTGGAAGTGAAGCGTGCATACAGCCCATAGTTTTAATTTTTTCTAACATGTTCTATGTGTGGCTTCCAGCAAAGTTCATGTACAGTACAGTACAGTATAATCTGTCCTACACGATCCAAAACACTTCCATTTTGTTTTCTTTTCATTTAAGGAAACGATTTTTCAAATTTTGTCATTTAGTTTTCTACTAATGAAATTAAATGATTAATATCTTGTCCAGAACAAAAGATGTTTGTGTCATTAGTGAACATAAACAGTATGCTTGTATGTGATACATTCAGTAGTAAATACAGTATTCTGCAAACACTAGCTTTTTAAAATACATGCTTATTTTATTTGTTTATTCTCCCTGGTTCTCTGAAGGTTTGAATAATTGTATGTTCTCTTGAAGGAAGTAAAGCGGGGGCCCGTGGGAATGGCTACAATTGAAAACACAAAAGGCCTAAAGTTTAAGTGTGGATGACACTTTAAACACTGCTGTTACAGCTTGGATGTCTGTCAAGAGTTTCTAATGGGGAGGGAGTGTTGACAAAAGCGTGGTAACTGACATGTTTTTCCTCAGCCTGAACGATGAACAGGAATAATAAACATTTGCTTCAGAAATAAATACCCTTGCATTTATTTATTTATTTATTTTCCTCTAAATATAGAGAAAGCATTCTTTAAAAACTCAGATCTTTAATGAACAGTCTCAGAGCCATACTAGCTAAGCAATAAGAAACATCCCCAACCTGTTGTCCTCAAGTAAGTCTGAAAGTTTGTTGTGAAAACTCCAATCTTACTGCAAACTGATTGGAAGATACGAGATTTAAGATTTTAAGATTAAAGATTCAACTTGCAGCAAAACTATAAGAATAAACCCAAACTTTCCATCTCAGAGACTAAAGCATATAAATCAATTAAAATAAAATACATATTCAGAATTTTCTAATGACATATTTCATTTATTTTTTTTTCATTTATTTATTCATTTGAGCAGCAATATTACAAACTCAGTTAACATAATAACAAAACTAAAAGAACTGCGCTCAAAAAGAGCAGGAAGAAGTTCAAAGAACACTCCATGATTGTACATTTTTAACAATTGTTTGTGGTCGTACAATCAAAGAAAAAAGAAAAGCACAATTTGAAGTCATACAAAAAACAAAGCAAATATATTACTTTCTGTTTATGGTCGTACAAAGTGTAAGTAATAATAAAGTAAAAAGGATTTATCATTTGTAGTTATACAAAAATAAATACACCGTACCATAATTAAATATGATAAGTATTCTCCAGCATATTTCCTAAATATAATGTCTTTATACATTTTTTATTCTTACTTGGGAGATACACATACTGTTAAGGGTGATGTGAACACAATGTTTTCTCATCACAAATTCTCCTCCTAAATTATGATTTCCTTTTCTACTTTTAAACATTTTTTTAATGCTTACAGGGAGAAGATAACGACTTGTTTTATACATCACAGCAATATTTTTAAATGTATTTAAGTCTTCAATTTTCATCATGTGAGATGTTAAAAACAGCACATTTGTATGACCTCTAAATCCTACATTATAAACAATTCTTAAGGCTTTTTTTCTGAAGTTTGTAGCGTGATTCTAAAATAGTTTTATAAGTGTAGCCCCAAACCTCATTACAGTAACTGATATAGGGGAGAATTAACAAACTATATATAATATGTAATGCTCTGTAATTTAGCAGATGTCCAGTTCTATTAGTCCACAGAGATTCAGTTACAGACATATTTTAATGACTACTGATGAATTGGACAATATTATATTAGGTTAACTGTTATTTATTGCAGTATATATTATAATCATGTTTTTAGGGAAAATAAGCATACTCCTTTTTGTATTGAGTTATTTTATAATCGTGTTTATAGTTAGCAAAAAGCAAAAAAAGCACAGCGGAAGTAGCAAAAATTAATTTTTTTGGACATGCCCAGATACAATCTCAGTACAATTACCGGGGTTGGTGGTGGTTTTATTGTTCATATTGAGTTTCGGTTGAAGTCAGTTGTTTTGTTTATTTGTCATCTGGTGGTTTAGTGGAGTTGTGGTCAGGGGTGGACTGGGACCAAAATTCATCCCTGGCATTTTGTGTCCAGACCAGCCCACTACATTATCAGCG
This sequence comes from Gouania willdenowi, assembly GCF_900634775.1. Classification (NCBI taxonomy): domain Eukaryota; kingdom Metazoa; phylum Chordata; class Actinopteri; order Blenniiformes; family Gobiesocidae; genus Gouania; species Gouania willdenowi. Next base: position 15,065,595 of record NC_041053.1, read on the forward strand.
ACACCACGTAGAAGCTGTTATTAAGTCATTGATTTTATTAATATTCCCTTGGAAAACCTTAAACGTTGGAAACTTTTCAACCCCTTTTCACATATTTCCTTTGGCCATTTTGCAACTTCCTTTGTCCCATTTTTGCCCCGGCCAATAAATATCCCTTTTTTTCCTTCTTTTTGTCTATTATTGACACTTTTATCCAATGTTTATCATTTCTTGAATTATTTTTGGCCACTTTTCTTCCAAATAAGCTAACTTTTGCCCAATAAATGCCATTTGCTTCCCTTTTTCCTACATTTTGCCTCTTTTTGTTCCACATTTTTGCCCTTTTTCACAATTTTTGGCCACATGTTTCTCATTAACGCAACTCTTTGCCATTACATACCACCGCGCTCCTTTTTATTTAGCCATTTTTGAAACCTTAATTTCACACTCGGGGTCCATATAAACCATACAATCATACACAGAAACACATATTGTGTCATAATTTGAGGAAATTTGAAGGGTTTTGCAAGAAATTTGTGTTTTTTCAACAATTTCACTTTGCAAATGACTGCGATTGTGTGCCGAGAAAACTGCGAGCACCTACAAATATTATTGAGTTTCATTTACATAATGATTCTTGTTTTCTCTGCCATTAATCCTTTCTCCTGCAGGCCAAACTGGATGCTCCAAAGGGCCGGATTTGGCCACCGGGCCATGAGTTTGACACGTGGAAATTGACTTTAATTAAAACGTATCGGCTCTGTTACTCTAACACAACAGTTACACATCCAGTGGGAATTGGGGGTTGGTCCATTCAAGTAACAAGGCCTTTATCTATATTGATGTTGGTTCAAGAAATAATTACATGTACTTCCTCCACATGGGAAAATAATGAAAGCTGATATAGTTAGTAATTCCTAAAATAAAACACAAATAAAAAGGTGACGGAGGTGAGGAAAACTACTTTCTTTTCTTTTTACTGTTCACAGATGTAAAAAAAGTTTTTTTTAGGGATTCCAACAAACTCAAAAGTATGATTAGCATGAATTTCATAAAAAGTAGGTCACATTTCCCAATCAACGTTGTGTTTGCATGTAGCTTCAACTCATAAATACCATCCTGCCATGAAAGCTGCATCCCTGCCTGCCAACAGGATGAGTGAAGCCTCTCAGATCAAGAGAAAGATGACAAAAAGAAGAAAAAGGAGACAATGTTTCACTGCTGCATATCAAGGGAGTAGTTTTGTTTACTTGTTTCTGTGCCGTGCCTGAAGTTGCATTGAATAAAAAAACCCACACAACACAGAGAGCTCGAAGGCCCGTTGCAGAGTTGTGTGTTTTATTCTTGGCGAGCAACAACCCACACTGGCTTTTAAAGTCTCTACTTATGCACACAGTTTGTTTATACATTGAATTTATTTTTTCAGCCTTCCTGGCTTGTTTATTGGTTTTCATTCTCTTTGGTTCTCTGGAGGTTTGAATAATTGAAGTGTTCTGTATTCTCTTAAAGGCAGTAAAGAGGAGGCCCGAGGGAATGGCTACAATTAAAAAACACACAAGGCCTAAAGTTTAACTGTAGACGACACTTTAAACATTGTTGTCACTGTTTGACTGTAATTGGGAGGGAGTGTTGACAAAAGCGTTGTAGCTGACATGTTTTTCCTGAGTCTGAATTATTAGCATGAATGACAAACAATTGCCTCAAAAATAAAAACAATAATCACCTATTGTTCTTTAAATCTAAATATAGATAAAGCTTTGCTTGATGCATTAAAGTGTCTGTGAGGAATATAAAGATAAAATGTTGTCAAAAGTCTCTGATGCAAAATTAGTTCCTCAAAACATCTTAAACTCAGAACTTTGATGAAATATGTCAGAACAATTGTAGCTATATGAAACATCCCAACCTGTGGTTCTCAAATAAGTCTCAAAGTTTGTTGTGAAAAGTTACAGAAATGATACATTAACCATGAATTAAATCCTCTGAGCAGTAAAGAAACTTTCAGAAGCAGATGTGGAGTAAACACAATCCTCCTCCATCAATAGGAGTTAATACAGAAAGCAGGAAGAACAAACCAGGAAAGAGGAGACAACAGGCGTCACATCAATGTACTACTCACACTAAGTTTGATGTCAAAATAAGTAGGTGTGTAGTGCGTTCACATTAGATACTGTAGTATTAATAGATTACGTGAGGAGTATCCGAATGTATAGTATATGGAAACATTTTTTAAGTATGCACGATGGGCAAACTAGTCATACTGCAAGTGGAACGTGGTCCAACAAATCAAACTATACTAGTGTATAGTATTTCTTTCTTCACAATAAGTTCACAAGTTCTCAACCATTGTTGGGTTGTGACCCCATTTCGACATCACATTTTAGGCGTTGCTTCTTCTTTTTATGTCCGGACTGGGAGCAAAAGTCCACCCAGTCATCAGATTATCTGGATACTATTTGAACCGTAACACTATTTGGTCAATTTGGCAGATATTCACAGATTCAGACTTCCAGTATCAATAACTCTTTAACGAAGCATCATTGACACAAATTACACCTCTGCTATCGGTGTGAGGTGGACAACATGATACAAGATCATTTTTTATTAAACGCAGCCGAGTAAAAGTCTGTCTGTCGGTCGTTCTGTGTGGTGTTTTTCATATAAATATATATATATATATGTATTCAAATTGTTCTTATATATATTCAGACTTTCATATATATATATATATATATATATATATATATATATATATATATATGTGCACAATATGTACTGTATATGTATATTGCTTACAAACACATACTTGGTCTTTAAAATACTGCCAGGGAAAACGAAGAGGAAAAATGTGTTGGTTAAAAAGCCCAAACATTCTTTTCTGAATGTTGCATCAATTTTCCAGATCATGAATCTTCTCAAATTTAAAAAGCAGCAAATGATGAACAATTATTTTCTGAGCAATTGCAGCTTAAACATTAAACACGAATAAATAATAACATAACATTTGAACATTTTCCACACACACAATTATTATAACATTCATCAAATCAAGTCAAGAGTTCTGATCCAACACTGTTCATGTTTTACATGAAAATGTCTGTCGGATACGAGCAGGGAGGCCGACTGACAAACGAGCATCACATTTTCAATGCATAAAATCATTAGCAGCAGGCTATGCTTCATGACTTAATAAACACAAGTCTGAAATTAATTACAAACTAGGTCAGTAGCAATTAAACCTTCACATAAATAGATCATTAATGCCGTGGTGTAATTTAATCAGGAGCTGTTTGCCTTGTCAGACGCCATTAGATCGTCATTAATATGGAGACTCAGTGGGGGACGGAAGTCTTCCTCTCGTGGCCAAAGAGTGTACAACAGGGTCCGGCCTTCTCTCGTTGCCTGTGTACAGATCTACGGTGGCCCTAAAAGTCCACAACACAGGATGACGAACGCCACAACACAACATAACAGCTCACAACACAAAGAGAAAGCCAGTGTAAATCAGTACTAGTATTTGATGTACCTACATACTGTATAGTCACTGTTAGTGTTTACTGGGCTGCTTTGGTGTTGTGATGTATGTGTTTTCTATGCTACTAATCTATATAATTATATCCTGGATTAATCTCCATTAGCGGGCTTCAACTAACCAAACATTCCCTGTCAGAGAGAAGCTGTCTTAAAACGGTCAATCACAACACAGTGTTTTCAGCCTCGGTACGTGCACATTCACATAAAAGGGGTGGAGATTGCAACAACCAATCAAGTGAGCGTCTTTACAATGGAGGAGGAACAGTTTATGATTTTAAACAAATATAATGAATTTAAATCCATGATGACAGCGAAGAGCAACAATGTTAGTGCAGAGCACCAGGAGGCGGAGCTTTTGTACTCGCTCAGATCTGATCCACTTCATAACTTGGTCCCGACCAGGTTAGGTGTTGCTTAAGTTTAAAGGTATGAATAATTAAAATCCATAATTCAGACCAAAAACCACACTGTTGTTACAGAAAAGAACCCAGGCAGAAATGTAAGACTCCACGCAGGAAGCTGTGACACTGTTAATGCGTAAAAGTGTGAGATTATTTATGATATTAATCAATTGGCCTATTGATCACACACACTGGGATGAGAGCACATTGTTTCACAGTCTGTAGTATGTTCCAGCTGATGCTGTTAGCCTCACCATAGCGTATGAATTAATGAATTCATTAATTAATGAATTCACCCATCCGTGCATACAAAGACACAGGCTTCGTCATAAAATAAACACTCAAAAATAATTTCAAAGTGGGTCACACCATGTGATTTCCCAAATGGCCCATGCACTTTGGTCTAAAAAAATTCTGAAATTTTTAAAAATACTTTTTAAGATATTTGCAACTCGTGAGTGGGATGTGTTGATTTGCATGCGTCCTTATTTTTCTTTCATTTTCAGCTTCCAATATCTCAGAAACTACATCACATAGGAAACTGACATTTTGGTATAGTAATACAGCTCCACCTACTCTCTCAGAATATATGAAAATATCTGCTATACATACTATGTGGTGGACATACTAGCTCCTCAAAATGTAAAGAAGTTTGTCGGGGATTGGGTCTGGAACATGTTTGGGCCTTCAAGGCAAGGCAACGTAAATTTATTTGTATAGCGCATTTCATACACAAGGCAACTCAATGTGCTTTACATGATAAAACATTCAATTGTTTAAAATCAATAAGAACGTTTAAAATCATCAGTAAAATCAATTCAAATCATCAACAAACACATTACATCAACAACATGACCAAAAATCTCTCTCTCAATCATACGCAGTAGAGAAAAAAAGTGCCTTTAACTTTGATTTAAAAATGTTCACATTGGACGCTGTTTGTAAACAACTTAGCATAGGCCACAGCTTCCTGTAATTTGATCAGCTTGAGCTATGAACATAGACTGTTCACATCACTAATGATTAGTCACATATATGCATTTGTTCTTGGGTGACACTCTCTTGAAATCCGAAGAGAAATCAGATTTTTTTTTTTTTTTTACTTCATCCATTGGCCCATTACTGCATGTGGGAATGTAAGAAAAAAACTGGTCTCTGTTTTAATATTTACTCTAAAGGTTACTCCTTCTTGGGATATGAAACATTCTTTTTTCATCCAGCTTCTTTATTTTTATGTTTGACCCCAACTTTGGGGGTTATTTCATCACTCGCAAATATTGAAAATCCTTTACATGAGGTCATTGTAGCTTGCCTCTAATTTATTTAAACGTAATTTAAACAGTGCGAGTAAATATCTTTCAAAAAGATAAGAAAACTCTTCCGACTTTGAGTGACGGGTTGTTGTAATATCAAGCTTGACGAGGAAATCCAAAAATGTGAGTGTTTTCCTTCCAATCTCGTTGCTCTCCCTCTGTTCAGAGCTCTTCTCTTTCCTCAGCTCACTGCCTTAATCACACATCTTTCCAATTGTTTGCTCCTCCATGTTTGGTGATAATTGGAGTGTCTTATCATTTGTCTGCATCGCTTTCTTCTTGTTCCTGCGTGTAATGCCATCCTGTACCGTCTCTTGAATCCTGATTGATTCTTACTTCTTTGTCTGATTACTTTTTAAATAGCTTGGCAAATTCTACTTTCTGTCAACTCCATTTATTAAACTCTAAACACCTTGATCATCTTTGAATGAAGTAGTTTCAAACTTATTTGATTGTAATACCAACAGACAGTAACAACTAACTGTGCAAAGAAGTCTGTCTTTTTTTTTTTTTCATTTCACATCACGATTAGATGAAACCACTGCCATCGTGTCTGGTGAGAAATAAGAGAACAGCTTTACAGCGTCGGTTTTAGAATGTCAGGCATGAGTCAAACAAGCGTAATGAACAGCTAGAGTTTGGTTTGACTCAGCAGGGACTCAAAGCTGCTAATTGTTTGTTCTGTGAAAAATATTCTTATATCTTTGGCTTGCTCAGAAAAACAGGTCAGGAATCAACTTTTGATTTTTAGTTTTTTTTAATAAATATGCACTTTATATGTTCGATGGGAATACATACATGAACTTAGCCATGGTCTCACATCAGTGAAAGTGTTTTTGGCTCAGAGTTTCGTTCAGGTTTGTGAGAGAAAAATGTTTTTAAAAGACTTACCGTAGTTGGACTGCATCGCTCTGCTTTGATAAATGCCATGACCAGCCAAAGAAAATTGGCTGTAGAAGACAAGATGATGAGGTTTCCCCAGTGTGTGTGTGTGTGTGTGTGCGTCAGCGTGTACAGACGTGCGTGCAAGCGTGCATGGCTTATAGGTGGTTTAAATGAAAATGAGAAGTATTCAATAATGCATAAGGCTGTTTATAGAACACTGTTACCTACGAATATGCTTTATGAAAGTCCTCATGAATGGTAGCTGGATGTTTGAAATTACATGCTGGCATACGTTTTACAGAGTTGACAAATGGCAGAAAGAAGTCAACGTTGCATTTGTGTGCATGTGCTCGGCTGCTAAAGGTATTACTTCAAATATAAAAACTGGAACAAAAAGATCTAGAGAAAATATTCTTACATTATGGAGCAACATTCTCCTGTTGGAAATGTAATGGTATCCCACCATAATATAATGTGGGTACACCAACATTGGAATATGATAGGAGAACGTTCTTCAGCTGTTCGACTCCTCTTAGAAACCAACAGGTTCCAACATTTATCAGCCAATGTGTGTTTCTTTTTCAGTGTTTCCTTTAAGGCTTTCTGTGACTTCCTGTCACTTGTGCTTCATAAAGACTGTGCTGAGTTTTTTTTTTTTTTTTTTTTTTTTTTTTTGCATTACGTGATTTTATCCACAAATTATTTCGAAACAAATAGTTGAACGTGTTCATGCATTCTCTACATCAGGGATGTTAAACTCATTTGAGTACAGGGGCCAAATATGGACCAGTTTGATCTCGAATGGGCCACAGTTTTTAGGTGGGGGAAAAAGAACAATTTCAACATCAATTGTACCCTAGTTTTTAATATCAGTCCCTGACGGCTCTTCATGTAAAAAATGATTGATTTGTAACCAATTTATGTGTAATTTAGAAATAATTGTGAAATTGTTCGTAAGAAAGTGCACAATTTGAAATGAAAAATTACAGCATTCATGTGATATAAACCAAGGATAATGGCAAGTCCCTTAAAATGTTGATGAGTTTCATTAAAGGTGCAATCAGATCCCTCTCTCCCCCTCCCTCCCCGCTGCTCTCTTGCCCTGCCTCCAAACTTTCCAAAGTCCCACCCTAGCTAACAAGCTAAAGTTAGCCAGACAGTGACATCTCAGTAATATAACATGCTCTGTTAAAAGCATTTTACTGCAGCGCTTCTCTCTCTCTATGTGCACACACCTCAGCAGCAGCAACAACACAGTGTCACTTAGAGCAGCTACACAGAGGCTGCTGAGCACACACAAACAACACATGCACTACAGAGTTCTAGTGTAACAATTACAAATCAAACATAATGTAAATCAAGCAGCAGTAATTACCGTTCAAGCAGAAAAGTCACCAATTCCATCTTCTACTCTTCCAGACCATACACTGTAAAAAAGACGGGACTCTGATTGGTTCTTTTTGCTCGGTCACGGTGCATTCTGGCAATCTGCCAAAGGCTGCAGTAGCAGCAGGGAGGACTCATTGAGCCTGTTTTTTTCACACAAACTACTAGTTTGATGTAAAGCTGTCCTTACATAGTGACAGGTTTAGCAAATATGACAAAAAGTCACTTTTATAAGAGTTGCAGACTGCACCTTTAACTTGGTGAATTTGAGATATCTACACATATTTACACAATAATTAATGTTTTCTCTGTCATTTTACTCTCTGCTGCAGGCCAAATTGGATGCTCAAAAGGCCCCCGGGCCTTGAGTTTGACACGTGCTCTATATTGAATAAATACAGATGTGCATGATGCCCTGGATTGAATTTAATTATGTATACGTCACTACTACATCTTATGCTACATTTTACTATGCACTAATCTTGTTCTTATAGTGTGCTTTTGTCCTGATTGGGTTTCAATCATCATACTTGGGTGTCGATTTGATTTATGTTGCGATTCTGATTGATGAAGTAGTGAGAATTGACAGTAACGGTAATCACAGCTTTCCTTACTCTGGAGTTGGCAACACTGCATGAATGTTAAAGTCAGTAAGCCTGTTTCCTACTGGGGGTTTCTTTATTCAATACAACATTAATTATTTATCACTACTATATGAAATAAAGGAATAATACATAATTGAAATCATTATTTTAAAACAAATAAAGGTACAGAAATATATGTTTTAATTAAACGTGTGTGCTGATTTAAAAACAAAGCAACATTTTTCCTCTGCTTTGGCTGGAAAATGACTGAAACTCCCGATGCTTTAACAGAGTGAATTCCACTCTACTTCTGTCACAGGCTGTTGGGAGTAAAACCCGTCCCTCCACAGAAGCACTTGTAAAAAGTCATGAGATGCATACATTAAGCACACAACTGCATCTCCAATTTGTCATGTCGAGCCTGCCAGGGAGTGTATGATGGAGGGAGAAGGAGCTCAATACATTTTCCACAGCCTTCATAACTAAGGAACGCTGTCACATCAAATGAGGTAGCGGAGCGTCATAACTCATCTCCTGTGCTTTTGTGTGTAACATTATCGCCACTTACTCTTCTGGATGCAACTTAACATGTGGACTTGTTTAAGAAGAGTAAACCAAACACCATTATCACTGAGGAGGTGGAAGGAAATTACTTTTTTTTTTTAAAGTGTGCACTACGTTGGTCACAGAGCTGACAAAACTCCATGTCTCCATTGATTGCTTTCCCTCTGCTCAATGTTTACGGCTTATGGACAGGATTGAACCCCAAACCTTTTGATTAGAAGGCAAACTGTTCTACCAACTGACCCAATGCCTCCACAATAACAAAGAAGAACCTTGAATTACTGTGGTACATTTTCTGTGCCCCATCCTTTTTCCACATTACTTGTTTACGAAAAAAATATATGGCCCCTCACATATCTTTAGCTTTTATAGTTAGAGGACAGGGGCCCCTAGCATAGACAGTTTCCAAATGTGTAAAAAAAAGAAGGAGAATTAGCAATTTGGTGTCCAGACGTCTGAAGGCGAAGTGCAAGCCTGATTGAAGAATAATGTTTTATTTTTAGAGAATAAATATTTAGTATTTAACTAAAGCCAGCATTCTTTTTGCTTAATTTAAAGCAACACCGTGTAACTTTTGGCCACTAGGCTAGACCTGTAACTTTCATGTCAAGTGCCCCTAGTGGTCATAAGGGCCGCAGCACTGTTGTAAAATTCAACAAACAGTCGGGCCAGCCTCCCTTGTCTTTTGATTGTGTATGCAGACAGTAGTTGGTTGAATATAAATCATTGACTCACTATTAAAGAAAAGTAAAGTTAGTTTTATGTAAGTAGGAATCTGACTTCAAGCAACAACTCTCCCGTCCTTCACTGTCTGTAGAGCTGCGGCAGCAGCCCCTCCCTCCCGCTACAGTGCAGACGGCTGCAGCAGAGGTCTGTACTACACTTCCTCAATTTATCGGGGGAAAAATTAAAGCGCTTAACTTCTTAAATAAGCCTACATTCTGAGAGAACTCATTCTTTAGTAACTCCGTAAGTTGATCATTTAAACCGTAAAAGCGGAGCTGTCTGTAAACGTACGGCCGGAGAAGAAAAAAAAGAAGTGATCAGACCTCTCTCTCTCTCTCTCTCCTCTCTCTCTCTCCTCTCTCTCTCCTCTCTCTCTCTCTCTCCTCTCCCCTCTGTCACTGCTTCTACACAAACACACACACATTGTTCCCTAATGATTGCGTCAGTGGAGCGATTAAGTTGATGGAGTGACCAAAAAGCACCGCTTAGTGAAAAATAGTAGCAAAAACATTAGCTCCATGAGTATATCCAAGCTTGTGGTCACCTGACTGCCATAGGTCACAAAGTCCACGGTGTGGCTTTAAATAACACTTAGCCATACCAAGGATCCGGTATAAAGGACAGGAAGGACCCGATAGGGCACTAACACCTCTTCAAGATATAGTATACAGGGCCATGATTATGTAGAGCAGAGGTGCCAAACCTGTACTTCTACCACGGACGGATTTTTGCAATCTACTTTTTTGGGGGGTTTATAATTATAAATAATCTGATTTAATATTTCAACTATTACAATATTTTAATTTTTGAATATATGTATAACATTGAGTCTCCCCTGCTGCACATGCAGCCTTTGGCAGATTGCCAGAATGCACCGTGACCGAGCAAAAAGAACCAATCAGAGCCAGGATTGTGTTTGATGGGCTGTCTCACAGCTGTTGCTCACAGGCCTCACCCCTTTCCCGGGGCTGTAGCGCCATCTTTTTTACAGTGTATGGTCTGGAGGAGTAGAAGATGGAACTAGCAACTTTTCTGCAAGAAAGGTAATTACTGCTGCTTGATATGCATTATGTTTGATTTGTATTTGTTACACTAGAACTCTGTAGTGCATGTGTTGTTCATGTGTGCGCAGCAGCCTCTGTGTGGCTGCTCTAAGTGACACTGTGTTGTTGCTGCAGTTGCTGAGGTATGTGCACATAGAGAGAAAGAAGCGCACATGAACAACACATGCACCACAGAGCTCTTAACAGAGCATGTTAAATTACTGTGATTATACTATCGGACGAACGTTAGCTTGTTAGCTCCTCTGAGGGAGGGGCTTTGGAAAGGCAGGGCAAGAGAGCAGTGGGGAGGGAGGGGAAGAAGGGGATCTGAAGTTGTGGACTGCACCTTTAAATGTACAAGCCAGTCATAAAACAAAAGACATAAAATAGAAAATAAATGCCTTTGTAAAGTTCAAGGTCTACGGTGGGTTTGTTATGCTGAGTTGTCCAAGGTGTAGTCAATAAAAACACAAACCATGCCTGCGTCACACAATAGTTCTCACAGAACTCTGACATCAAAGGTGTATTAGGACAGTGGTTTGAAAGAAAGAGAGAGACCACAAAGGGAAAGACATTAAATGGTTTTGTTCTCTTTGTTTGCCAACTTAGCGGAAAGAACAAAACTTTCTGCTCTCGTGAAGTATGTAAAAGCCTTTGAGTGGTATAGTTCCATGGGTTTCATCCACGCTGACTTCCTCCCACAGTTTACTTCACACGGACTCTAGAAACCCTTTACTGGATCAAAGGATAGAGTAGAACAATAGAGTGAGTGAGTGTGTGTGTTAAAAATACTCAAATAAAGGCCAAGGGAGAATTAGTAGCTGCATGCAATAAGTCAAATTTATCTTGGCAAAAAGCTGCTCTGCAGGGCTGGAACTGAAGACTGAAAACCAATTTCAGACCTCAGGTTGTGACAGGGATTAAAACTCAACGCGTTCTTGCTATAAAACCAAATTGCTGACATCTAAATCCTGTAATATTTTTTCTTCCCAACTAAAGACGTTAATTTGAAACATTTTTTTGCTAAATAGTGTTTGGGCAGGAAATGCTTATCCTGATGAAGTGTTAAAGCATGTTCTGGATGAGTAAAGGGTTTATATTAAAGGAGTATAGGACAGGATCTAGAAATCAGACTTCATAGTGACACCACGGTCGTTAGTGTAACTGCAGCTATCAGCCAAGCCGACGCGGGATCAGAACTGGAGCACAGCTGATTAGATACTGTAACTAGACGATGGATACCCGACCGAAGCCCGACGGGACCCGATGGCACCGGACAGGTCGGGTTCGGACAGATATTTAGACCTGGTGTTCGGGTTCGGTCACATGGTGTCGTTTGCATGCAGCGTTCTTTCTTTCCTGCTGCAGCAGCCACAGCTGCTGTAGCCCTGAAGAATGCAGCTTTAACTATAAGAGTGAGAGCAGGATCCCAGTGCAGAGAAGGACAATTATAAAGCGATACATCTTTGAAACTTCATTTTTCTGCCCATTAATATGGATTATTTACAAATATTTGTCAATTTAAAATGTATTGGACAAAATAAATGGTGATTTGTAAATTTTGATTTGTGATTTTTGGGTAATCTGAGAATAGTAAAAAAAAATGTGTAGATTGATGCGGGAAGGTTGGTGGTCGATTATGTATTGATTATGTTAAGGGGCAGAAATATAAGAGTTTAATTCTTCTTACTGCTCCTTTCCAATATAAAATTATTTTATGTACATGGGGAATCTATGTTGGTTTGCATTTTCATGAAAGGAATACATGAATGAACTCAAACTTTGCTTTTTATTGCAACCTTGAATAAAGAAGGCAGGTCAGAAAATGTTGCTTTCCTTTCCTATCCTATTTTTTAGTTGCTCATGACCTTGTGATTATGGGTGGTTGAATGAAGGCATGAAAACTAGCTGAAAATATCTACCTATAAAAGCAAGGGAGGTATGTGTGTGTGTGTGTGTGTGTGCGTTTCTCCTCGACGCGGTGCGAGTTCGACATGAAACTCGAACGACGGGTTCCAAATACCCCAAGTGTGTGTATCTGTTATTTTGGAGTAATTTGGTCATTTCAAAATGTTTATTTTAATTTTATTTCACTTCTGGACGGCCCCAAAATGAAACCTATTCAGATTTTGACCTCAGGGTGTGAGGAGGCGCTAGCGCACCATCTATATCCATTGCCACTTCCGGTTCCGGGTTCATGACGTCACCGTGTCGCAGTTGTTTGGGTTAAAAGAAAAAAAAAGGTCAATATTGAAAAAACGTTTTTGTACAGGAGCTGCTGATCATGTTCTACACCTCCATCATTCAGTCTGTTCTGTGCACCTCCATCACTGTCTGGTTTGGATCTTCAACCAAACTAGACAGACACAGACTACAAAGGATAGTCAGGACTGCAGAAAAAATCATTGGTGTTGATCT